>NC_087461.1:2133712-2436742 GCF_036321535.1 Camelus dromedarius
ATGTTTCCTATATTCAATATTAAATTATTTTCTCTTTTTCTTTTTATTGGGCACAGTAAATTTTCTTATGGCACTTTAAAATTGACGAATTTTATTTCAATTATTCTGTGGTTAACACTATTTCATGTGCTTCTCCATAAGCTACAAGAAAAAAATCTCTTACGACATACTTCGTATGTGTATGGTTTAAAAAATAGCATTAAAAGGATACCCAGGAATTTACCACCCACAGTCAACAGGTAACATTACCAAGAATTCTGAAAGACTCTGTTCACTCTCCATCATAAGCTCCACATTTCCACAAGTAACTGCCATCTTAAATTTTGTGTTTATCATTGCATTTGCACTTAAAAGTCTTTCCAAATGTGATAAATATTTCTAAACAATATGATGCTTCATTTTGAATGTTATAGAAACTTACATAAATAGAATTCTACTGTGTGACTTGCTTTTTTGCTTAACATTATGTGTTTGAGAATCATTTGTATTGATAAAGAGGTATTTCATTACTATTTGTTCCTGTATATATCTATAGTTTAAATAAACCACACATTATTTTACATTTGCCTAAAAGTGGACATTTGGACCCACTTGTTTTTATCTTTTTGCCATTATGAGTGATGTGGCTACAGACATTTGTAAACATTCCTCTGAGGACCCATGATTCTCTCCACAACGAGTACTGTCAAACTCGGTGTTTCCTTGCAGTCTGCTCAGAAAGAAAAGCTATCACCCTTTAAGCTGGACTTGTACTTTGCTAGATACCAATGAAAGTGAACATCTATTCACATATTATTTCCAGGCATTTGTTTAAAGTATACATTTCAATGACTTTTGATAGTTACTTACACTCATAAAACCACCACCACGTTAAGATACAGAGCATCGCATCTCCCCCAAAAGGTTTCTAACACTCTGGAACAGCCTGTAGGTCCTTCAGTACCGGTGCAAGACAACCACCACTGTGAACTGGCTTGTATCTTACAGAATATGGAATCAAATACTGTGTGCCCTTTAGAGTTTGCTTTCTTTCACTCAAAATAATGATTTTGAGATTTATTTAAGCTGCTATGTGTATCGGTAGGTCTTCCCTTTTTATTGCTGAGTGGTATTCCATTGTATGAATATGCCACTTTTTGCTTATTCATTCATATAATGACGGACATAGGTTGTTTCTTGATTGGAGTTATTGCAAATAAAGACGTTAGGAATATAATATACACGCTTTTGTGTAGCCATCCGTTTTCATCTCTCCTCAGCAAATACCTAAATGGGAAGGGCTGGGTTGTATAGTAGATGTACCTACTTTTTAATACAGCTGAAAGGAAAACCTGTTTGTCCAGACTCACAGAATGCTTTTGTACTCCAAGTGCGTGGATGTTTTTCCCACCCCAAGCAACAAAGCAACTCTGCAGTTCTCTGCAGGCACTGACTGGGTATAACTCAATTCTGACACTATCTACCCACTATCTGACCAACAGGTTAAGGCCTCAGTCCCATAAGACTGCCCCCGCCACCAATTCAGATGCCAGTTTTAGGTCTAGATTGTCACATGTGCTTCTGATACATGGGCTATAGATGAGAGGTTCCCATGACCCCCTCCTCAGGTTTGATGACTTGTTAGAACTTACACAACTTAGGAAAACAGCGTACTTACTAGATTACTGGTTTGCTATAAAGAACACAAGTCAGGAACAGCCTATAGAAGAGACGTACAGGGCGCAGAGCTTACATGCTTCTTCAGGGCACGGCACCCTCCCACCCCAGCACCCCTATGTGTTCACCAACCCTGATGCTCTCCAAACCACGTTCCTTTGGGGTTTTATGGAGGCCTCATTACATAGGTGTGACTGATTAAATCATCGCCTTTGCTGATTAACCCGGCCTCCAGCCCTCTCAACTCCCTGGAGTTCTGAAAGTGGGGTAGAGCTTAAGTTCCAAGACTCTAATCACCTGGTTGGTACCCCCGGCAACCAGCCCCCATACTTCAAGTTTTCCAAAAGTTACCTTGTTAGCATAAACTGAGGCTTAATTTAAAGGGCTTGTGAAGAATAACAAGACAGTCCTTTTTCCTTTATTTCACTTATCACTTGGGAAATTACAAGGGTTTTAGGATTTCTGGGGACCAAGGTATAGGGACCAAGACCAAATGTAAATTTCTTATTATAAATCACAGTATCACAACAGCTTTATGAAGATTCAATTCACACAGCATACAGTTCACCTACTGAAAGTGTACAATTTAGTTCTCTTTCTTACATTCACAGAATTGTACAAACATCCATTTGAAATATTTTGATCACTCCAAAAAAGAAAATGCTGTATCCATTAGCAGGAACTCTTCATTTCCCTCAGTTTTCCCAACTCTAGGCAACTACTTATCTACTTTCTATCTCTATAGATTTACATACTCTGGATATTTCATATAAGTGGAATCATATGTGACCAATAAGTGGTCTTTGTGACTGGCTTCCCTCATTTAGCATAATATTCCCACAAGTTATAGCAAGTGTCAGTTCTTCATTCCTTTTTATTGCCTAGTAATATTCCACTGTGCAGATACATCACACCTTACTTATCCATTCACTAGCTGATGGACATTTGGGTTGTCTCCACTCTTGGCTATTCTGTATAGTGCTATATGAATATTCATGTACAAGTTTTTACATGAATTAATGTTTTTTATTTTCATGGATATTTATCTAGGATTGGAACTGATGGGCCATATGGTAACTCTAGGTTTAACATTTTGAGGAACTGACAGACTGTTTCCTAATGTGGCTTCACCATTTTTCATTCCCATCAGCAGTGCACGAAGTTCCAATTTCTCCACTTATAGGTGGAACTTGACCTTTAAAAATCTGCCAAAGAATTTTCCAAAGTGACTGTGCCATTGTACATTTGCTCCAGGAGGGGAGGAACTCCAGTTTCTCTGCTCTCTGGCCGACTTTTGGTATGAGGTCAGTATTCTAAATTTTACCCATTCTAATGAATGAGTGGTGGTGTCCCATTGTGCTCTGAACCCAAATCTCTCTGGTGAGTAGTAATGTTCTCACATGCTCTTCTTTTTCTCTCTTTAAAGTGGAACCATGGGCCAATATTTTTAAAACATTGTTCTTTTCTTAAAGAAACATTTAATACTGTAAACTCTCCTGTAAACACTGTACGCATCCCACCAATACTGATGTCTTTTATTTTTCTTACATTCACTGCAATATTTTCTAATTTCCTTTGTGATTTTTCCTTTGACTTAGGAATTGTTTAGAAGTGTGATGTTTATTTTCCAAATATTTTGGGGTTTCCAAGATAACTCATTATTATTGATTTCTACTTTAATTCTGTTGTGGTCAGAGGCCAAATTGTGTATGATTTCAAATTTTCCAAATTTACTGAGACTTGTTTTATGGCCCAATATATAGAGTTTTTACCTTGATAAACATACCACACATACTTGAAAAGAATATACACTCTGGTTTAGGGGCATAGTGTTCTAACATCAACTAGATCATAGTAAGTAATAGTTAATCAGACCCTCTGTATCTTCATTAATTTTTGTCTAGCTGTTCTATCAGTTGCTAAAAAAAAAAAGGATTTTTAAATCTACTATGTGGAATTTCCTATTTCTCCCTTTAATACTATTGATATTCTCTTCATGTATTTTGAGGCTCTCTTACTAGGTTCACACAGATTTACATTCGTTATGACTTCCTGATGAATTAACACTTTTATCAATTTGGAATTCTCTTATCCTTGACAACAATTTTTGGTCTTGAAATTATACGTGTTTGCTGTTAACACAGTGACTCCAGCTCTGTAATGCTTTCTGTTCAGATAGCTTTTTTTCCCCATCCATTTACTTTCAACTATTATGTACACTTAAATCAAAAACAAATCATCCTTTATAGACAACAAACAGTTGGTCCTCCCTTTAGCATCCATCCTGATATTCTCTGCCTTTTAAATGAAGTGTTTAGTCCATTAACTTTTTTTTTTTTGGTGAAGTAAAGAAAAGGGTGGAATTTAATGACCCACTGAAAGGAGAAGCTTCATACAGTATGTGTAGTTTGGAACTGTTCAAGTATAGTTTCTTTTATAAAAAGTGTCACAAAAACAAACCCCATTTAAAAAGAGTTCTTAGCAGAGAAACAGCGAGACACGTTCATGCCAAGCAAGCACACGGCAGACACCTTTACACCTCAGCTGTGCAGTTTGGAGGCTGAAGGTCCCAGCAGTGCCGTCCTCAACATGGACTGTGCAGCCTGTGGAGGCAGTTTTTGGCACAGTTTGATCTTCCTCTACAGAAGAAAACTTCTCAACCAAATTTAACAAAGCTTTGTACACAGGCTCATTTTCACGGTTTTGTAGAGCTTCAGTTTTGCCCAAACTTCTACATTCCTCAATCATTATACTAAGTTTCTCAGTTTCACCTAATTTCTCAGCAGCCTGAAAGATATTTGAAATGCCATCCAGAACAACTGGTATCTTTCACAGTGAAGAGATCCATCAATGGTTCCATCAGGTCACAATGAACAAGGTATGCAATCTGTTCAACTGTGCCACCACTTGTACACTTGGCCACGGCACACACAGCTTCCTTTTGCATCTCAAGTCTGCCTTAGGGAGAATACCAACAAGAAACGGGGCTAATGCAAGATTTACAATGGACTGTAGTGGGTCCTGGCGGCCAGCGTGATGTTTAACACTGTCCACTTAGCTCCCTTCTGAACATTAGTTTTGGAACCTGTTAGCAGGCTGCGAAAGACGGCAAGTGCTCCCTCATCTATTACAACCTGGGTCTGTTCCAGTGACAGTGTCTCCTGTGTCTCTTAGTGCACGAGTCACAATTGGCAATTCAGTAGCTCTTGAAAGCTTCACAAGTTGGGGTACCACCTCTGTCCTCACAACCACTTCAGTCCGTCCATTTGGACCACCAGTAAGGTAGGAAATGGCCCAGCAGGCATCCGCTAATACTTCTGGTCATCAAGATGCAGAAAACAAACCACAGCATGAAGAGTCTGCTCAACAGCATATGAGCTGGGTGCAGCATTCTTGCTGCGACACAGGTTTAAGCACGTCCAGGTAAGACACATATCCAGATGACTTACCAGGAACCGCAAGAAGAGCCAACAGCAAGTCAGCTGCACCGCACCTGAGAGCCAAGTCCCAGAACCCTGAACCGCCACCTGCAATGCTTCCCAGGGCCCCCACAGCCTGGTCCCTGATGTCAGCCCAGGGAGAGGCCGACAGAGAAGTGATGCTGGGACAGCACCACCGTCTACCCCTGCCGCGGTCTGTTCTGATGTCCCGGAAGCAGCGTTAGTGGGGGAACAAGCAGATTCAAATTGAATGGAACTACAATCAGCTCTGCCCAAGAAGGACACAAATTTTGGAATCAAACAAGCCCAGATTATGTTGTCTATAGGGGCGCTGTTTTCCCCTAGAAAGCAGATTTCTAGCAGCTTGAGTCACTTGGAGCTGCCTTTCCAAATTGTTGCTATTTATGCCTTTGACAATGTCATCAACAGACCAATTTATAGTGCCCTGGTTGTCGCAGTTTTCCTGCAGTGAGAAGCAGCGTCATCAGGAATGAGGCAGCGTCATTCTCCTTTTCAGCATGTGGTCGGCCTTCTTAGCTTTCCTCAGCTCCACATTAACTGCTGCTCGGCACTGCTTCATTTCTGCACTGCCTTTCCCCATGTTCTTAAGGCCAGCAGCTGGTGAATGAGCATTCTCATGGATGGCCGTGGTTCTGAGACAAAGGCAGAAGCTACACAGCAGGCTCAGGCTTCCACAGGAGGTGGTGCAGCACCCCAGACACCCAAATGCTTGCCAAGTAAACTTTGCTGACTTCCAGAGTCGGGCTAGAGCTTGCTGGGTCTGCATAGCATTGCTCAGTCAAGGACCTCAAAGTGCCTCTTAGCCTGATTAAGAGACAAAAGATGGAAATCTTCCTTCTTTTTATAAATAAACAGAAACAGAAAGTAGCTAGCTGGCATAGTCAGTATGGACCCTGAAGTAAAACTGCTTGACTTTAAAACCTGATTTTATCACTAAATAGCTTAAATGATCAATCCTTGGGAAATTATTTGACCTCTTTAGGCTCCAATTTCTTATTTTTAAAACACTGGCAATAATGCGCTCATTCACACCTGAAGAGCTGCTATAAAATTTAACTGAGAAAATAGGTGGCATGTACCTTGCAAGATGCCCAGCAGAGTGTCATATGGGGCCTTGAACTGAGACCCAGTTTGAGTCCTGGGTCTGCAGCCCTTCAGACCCTGGGTGACCAACCATCTGGGTGACATAACTTTTTAGCTAACCAGATAAAAGAGAATCCTATAAGGGTAAAAACTAAAAACTGGCCCACACATTCCCATGCCAAATCCATCTTGACTTTCAGGCCTATGAGTGGAGATTCCAAAACCATTTTCACACGTTTCCTTGTCACTGGGATTACTCAGGCTACCCGGCTTCTGCCAAGCAGGCAAAATCGATGGAGAAGTGAGTGAATAATAGATGAGAGCCAAAAGTCTCCTTGTAAGCATGGTGGTGAAGGTGTCTTCTCAGTGAGGATGCAGTTCCTAGTCCAAGTGATAGTAACCATGGCAGCAATGTGGCGACAACAGTGGGTATGGGGATTCCCCTCTTGGTCCAAGCTGAACAGCTTTCAACCCATGTGTTTTACCTCTTCAGAAAACTGCCTGACCTATCTAATATCTTTGTTCATTCACTCAACAAATATTTGCATTGCACCTACTATGTGCTCCATACTGCTTATGCGTTTTGGAATATATCATCAGAGAAAATAGGTGCTAGCATTATAGCAGGTGAAAACAAATACAAATGTGCAACAGAATAAATAATTGTAACAGTACAGGAGAAGGTGGGAAATACTCTGGGAAAACAAAAGGTAGAATCAGAAAGAGGGATCTGGTGTGTCAGAAAAGGAGAGGGCTCCAAATGTAAAAAGGGGGCTGGTCTGTCATGGAGCAAGTGAGATTCGAAAGGAGCCTGAAGCAGGGGGAGAGAGCCCAACGTGGATGTCCTGGGGAAGCTCACTGTGAGAGGTAAGTGCCACTGCAAGGCTGGAGGGCAGGATTCACCTGCCTTGTTCAAGGAATCGTGGGAGGCCAGTGTGGTTGTGGTAGGGTGAGCCTGGGATGGGTTACATGCAGCTTCTCTGAACAGGCACCTGAGGTCCAGCCACATGAAACAGCTGAGTTCCTCGCTGGGAAACTGTCCCTCACCCTCCTCCCTGGACCACCTGATTTTCCTGACACCTCCAGCACCAGCTGTGTTCTCTGTGGGAGTCTCCCCAGCCCCCACCTTCATGCCCTCAGCCACTCCCCAGGCATCCCTGCTCCATGCCCTGTCCTGTGACCAGTCCTTACTGGACTGCTGCAAGGGCCACCAGGATAGGAAGTGAGTCTTATTCATCTCTGTCTTCAGCTCCTCGCTGGAAGAGATTCAACTTTTAGATATGGTTGGTGCATAGATGAATGAGTGGATCAGTAAGAAAAATTATAATCTCTATTTTCTCCCTTTAGGTCAATTAACGGTTCTAGCTTACATTACCCAATAGTATACATATCAAATGTGAAATTGTTCTAGGATTTATATAGTATAGCTACAGAGTAAGTTCCCTCAATAATAAAATTAATTTGACTGAAATGGTTTCCAGCTAGGAACCACCCACAACGGGCCAGATCTTTCTCGCCTTAACCCCAGCCTAGGAGTGCATTAAGCACTTTGGGTGTGCTTTCAGGCTGCCAGGGTGGCCAATGAGTGAATCACTGCTTCAGTACCTAGGCCCTTCCAATGTTTTCTTGGGCCCAAAAGAGTCTTATATAGTACTAAAAAATAGTTCAATGCGTTAATTATACATTCAACTTATCTCCAGTTGTCACTTAAGAGGCTTTGTCAAGAAACCTATATCAAACACCTTCCTATATCAAAATAAGGAAATGCATGCTTATAAATAATTTTATAGCACGTATGTGTTATCATTGCATTGTATACGTACATGCAAGCAATTCTGAGGAAACCAGAAGCTCACAGGCCAGAATGATTACACAGTGTCCTCCTGATTACAACACATCCTCCTGGACCTGCTGCACATTACAAAGTAGCCCAGTTTACCAAACTTGGTAGGGCTGAAGTTTACTCACTGACTCAGTGTATTTGGGGAAGATTTAGTGCAATTTTAAATACTTTGTTGCTAAGCTCACATCCTTAAAAGTACGTTTATACAATGCTAATTACTCATACAATTGAAAAATGTACTTTGTTTTACACCAAATAACTTCTTACAATTGGATTTTAATGTATTAGTATTAGGGTAGATTTAATCAAAGATTAAGCCTATTCATAGGAAATATAGATTTGGACTTGTCATTTTAAAAAATTTTAAAGGAAGAAAGTAGTTTTGTACATGTACAAGGGTTGATTTGGGGTTGTGCATCATATTAAACCATATAAACATATTATGATAATAATTTGCATTATATTACATTTTTGTCTAAAGTCTTAGGAAAGAACATGTGTGCATTGTGTGTGTCCTGGTAGGTTAAATTCCCTTCATTACTCTTTTTTTTTTTAACAGTATTCACAGATTTATTTAACTATTCTCATCCAGTTATTTTTAGGGTGTGTTTTAAGTTAAATTTATGAAATTCATTTAGATTTTACTTGGAATTACATCAGATTTATACATGAATATGGAAGGAAATTACATTTTTATAATATTAATCCACTCTCCACTCTGGAATTTGTTCTGTCATTTATTCAATGAAAAATCTTCTGTACAATTTGAATTTTCTTCGTCCAATGTATACTTCTTAATTGAATTATACATAACAACAGGAAAGCTACGTGCTCAGAAAGGACAAACAAGTGTTCTGTGTTCTGTACGACTTCTGTATCGCTATGTAAGGGGATGTGGTCGGCCAGTATAGTTTTTCCAAATGTCAGAATGGTCATTTATAAAGAAACCTTGTGTGTGTGCAGCACCAGCTCGTTACCCAGCAGGTGGTACAGCAGAAGGCCTCCTACCCTTCACAGACTAGATATTATCACAGTACAACCAATAAAAGCAGCATGATCATTACTAGATAAGGGCACTACTGTGTAGTAAACACTTTATTTAAACCTAAAATTAGTAATAAAATGAATGAGGATTTTCTATAAATATTTTGTATCCTGTATTTCTTGAGAAAACAGAAAAGTGACAGCCAAGCATCACATTTTTTAGAAAATAAAACACAGAGAAGATCACTGCTCTAGCACAATATAGATTTGTTTAACTTTTCCTGAATTAAGGAAATCACTGTCATTCTTCTCTTACCATGCACCCAGGTTAAATGTGGAGGTTAGCCTTTGAAAAAAAAGGACCATCTAAAAATTAATGTGATGGTTCCAGTAAGTATAGGGAGTTTTATTGAAACAATTTTTAAATTACAGGAATTTTCATTGTCAACTTTCTGGAATCTCCAGCATCACAATCTTTTCTAGTTATACCAGGACAAGGTCAGGGTGAGGCACCTAGTTATCTACTAAATCTCATCATCCATCTGCCTTCCAGAGACATGTACACCTAAAACGACAGGTCTGTATTTTCTTTACTACTTTTTAAGTAGAAATAAAATTTTCCCCTAGACTGTGCTACTAAAAGGTTCAGATAAGAGAATGTAAAACATACAGCAATTTTATGTTCTATGAAGTGAAAAATTATCTATCATTTTTCAGCTTCATGCACAAAGAACTACCCCAGTCAACATTCTGAAGATTTTATGACATGGTTAAAAATGTTAGCGTTGGATGATATGGAATCTCAAGGTAATTCATTTCACTCTAACACATATTTTGTCAAAGAAGCATATGTGTCACTCCCTTTTTTTTTTTTAAACGTAGCTTAGGAAAGAGAAACTGCAAGTATCAGCCCCCTCACCTCAATCTTGCTCACAGAGCCCAGTCCTGGAGCTGCGGGAGTGGGAGAGTGAGCACCAGGCACTAGCAGTGCTAGAGCATCCTGAACAAAAACCTACCAAATTACCAATCTCCATTTAAACATTAGAGCAGCTAAGATTTACTGAATGCTTGCAATGGGCCAGGTACCACACTAAGCACATTTGCAAGATGACCTCATTCAATTCTCACAGTAACCTCATGAGCTAATGACTATTAGCATACATATTTTTCAGAGGAGGAAACAAGTTTTTCCAGAAGTCAGTAGAAAAGTATCCACGTTATGCAACTGTCATTGCAAAGCCAGCATCTGAACCTGGATGGCAGGACCCTGCCATGTGCCAGCTCACAGTGGCAGTTAAAAAAAAAAGTGGCTCCGAAGTTCTTTGCCACTTGGCTCATCACGAGGTGGATCTCTCACCTCACCTTGACTCTAGTCTCTGTGACCAACAAACAGACAGAGCTGAAGTGATGCCCAGATGGCAGAGAAAAGCTTGGAATTCACAACTCAGGGGCACCATCTCTATGGGTTATCCATGCTTTACCTTCATGGCTCGTCATGCTCCAGACAAAGACCCTGGCAGGTAGGGGGAGACACACACACACTGACCACACACACATACACACCTAGGACTAGCAAGACGCAGATGGTCAGTCACAACTTGGGGATGCCAGTGAAACCTACAACTGCCCTTGATGGAGAATCACTGCCCTTCGAGGAACCATCCTGGGGCTGCTCCACACTCCAGCCCACCTTGTGCTTCACCTGCCTCTTCTGATCCCTGTTCTCACCTTGTCCTTTCAAATATATTCCTTTCTGTGGTCTCCACTCACTGGTTAGGGGAGCTGCCCCAGGCTATCGGTTCTATCAAGAGGGTTCCTACCCATCTTTCTGCCCTCCAGTCTTTTCTAGTGATCTGATCTAGAGGTCTGCTTCCCTCACATTCATCTTCTTGACTTTTGACAGCTCTATGAGTACCTACTCTATGGATTAGGACACCAAACTTAAATGCCACCTAGGTAACATTCAGAGGAGAAATAACTAGGTACCAGACAGTAGGGAGTGGTGGGGTCTTTAGCAAGCTTATTTGCAATCTAGAATACTTAGATTCAAATGTTTCAGAGCATCTTCAAAACAAAACCAGTCTAGAGAAATGAAACTGGAATAAGGTCCTCATTTTGATCCATTGCAACTCTGGTTCAAATCTATTCCTGGGACTAAATCAGTGCAATGCCCTAGTTCTGAAGTCATCACAATGAGAAAACATGGGGGGATCTGGTCAGTTCAGCAATCATTCACATACTGGCACAAACCAAAAGAATCTTTTCTGCCTTGATATACCAAATGGCAGAATAATCTTTAAAATAATTGTATTCATAATACTACTATATATTGACATGAAAATTATGATTAAACTCATTCAAAGAACCAGTTAGCTGCCAGGCACACACACTTAGACATCCTATTAAACTGGGATTGTGCCCTGGCCTTTCATAAACGTCATGCTGACTTACACACACAAACACACACACACACAAAGTAACAGTCTGTGCCTACTGGAAAGGGGGCTCATTCTCTGGAAAGTTTGAGATGCCCTACTGGAGATCTAACTGATTTAGGGGTGAGTCATAGAGAAAATAAGCTATTCTACCAGTTTAAACCAAAAATGAGGCTTTTGTTTGTATTATCAGTTCAGAAAACACCTCTGCCATCCCCACATCAGAGGCATTTATTTTATCTCATTTTTTTCCATTTAAAAATGTTGAGAGAGCATTAAAAAATTAAATAAAAACTCAAGCTGAGGACATGCCACTTGGCAATGAGATTTTCTCTTTTTATGAAAGGTGGAAACCAACTTACCTTCCCAAGCTGATTCTGAAAGTCAACTTACCAGAAATAAGGGACATAAAAATTAAAATTTCCTGTAGCCTCAAGATCTGATAAACAATTTAAAAGTTGGAGGGGATGTTTCCCATACATATGGTCACAAAGAGTTAATATTCTTAGAACATAAATGACTGATAAAATTTGAAAAGATATAGACCTCCATAGACTAATGGGCAAAGAATATGAACAAGTGATTTTGAAAGAGAAAATACTTATGCTCTTTCCAGCTATGAAATTATCAAATGTTAAAAATAAGTTACAGTATCCAAAGTTGCCCTAGATAGGAGGAAATGAAGAACCTCCTACACTACTGAGGGGCAGACAAGTTGAAACATACTAGCACCAACTAATTTGCTCATTCCTATGAAAACCTAAAAAAGAGCAAATCCTTTGGTCCAATTATTCCACTCCAAAGTGGAATAAAATCATTATGAATATACTCAAAGATTTAACTTTAAGTATGTTCACTTAATATTTGATCAATATTTGAACAATCTGTTAACAGTATATATTACAGTCTCATTTTGTGAGAAAAAATATTTATATGAATATAATCCATGGGAAAAAAAATAGTACCTAGATGTATATACAGCAAAAAAGGCTATTCCAAAATGGTGGGCTTTTATATTATTTTTTTTCTTCAAGACCTAAAAGGACTATTTTTTCTCAATAATCATGTTATCCCATTATATTTTTTATTAAACAAAAAATGTTTTCATTTCTTTGATATTATAAAATAAATGCTTCTAGGAAAAATAAATAAAAGTGATAGAATTATTTGGTATGTAAACTTATTCATATTATACTGACTTGTAAAAACCATACCATTTAAGAAGAAAAATACATACGCATGGAAAGAATGAGAAAATACATAGACAAAAACAACAGTCCTCATGTCTAAGTGATGGAATGATGAGATGTTTATTATATTCTGTTCTTAACTTTACTAATTTCTTTATAAGAATGTTGAGATGCATATTTTAAATCCAGCTCCTGTACATTTTACAACTACACAGAACAGCTTCCTGAAAGTGCTAAAATCAAACTCTCCCATGACCACCAGATGTCGAGGGGGAAAAAATCATCATCTAAATTACATCCAAGCATAGCCGACAGACCGGTGTAGGAAGAAATACAACAAAGTATTCATAGATGCCACCTGTGGATGGTGGGTCTTCAAGTAGTTTCTGTTTTCTTCCTTGATTTTTTTTCCTTTCTGCATTTCCCATATTTGTTACAATGAATACATGTCATCAGCAAAAATATTTTAATGTATCCCCAAGTGACAAAAAAAAAAGATTTCAAAACATAGTTGGTATATTTCATGTAAGCACTAAAAAGCACTAGAATGTGTCAATCAACTTTATACACACTCTGCTTTGTAAAAAACCTATAGAAAACGATATCTAAAACATCACTAGACTTCAGAGTAGGTATATCACAATGTATTTTTTCCCAACTAGCTCACAACTGCTTTTGTTTAAGGGCTCCTCCCTAGATAAATAAGAACAAGCCACAATCCATGATAAAGTAAAGATGGGAGTGAATTTGCCTTCCACAAGGGACAGGGTGCGGAGAGATAAGGACTTTGCTCCACCCTTGCCAACCAGCCCATTTGGAAAGAAAACGCAGCCAGCGGAACCGGAAGTACAGCTACGTTAAGCCTCTTAACAAGGTGTTTAATTCCCACCTTGCCATCTTCAAATCCTCCAGGTACTAAAAGACTCAAACACACTGCTAAAATTACAGGGATGGGTGAAAGAGAACACTTCCACCCACACTAAACGGGTGAAGCGCCATGAAGAAGGAAGCACACCGGGCGGGAGTCCCGGCCGTGCCACGGGCCGCGCCCACGAGGTGAGGCATCGAGGCGCAGATCCAGGCGCTGACTTCCGTCTGGCGCCCTGGGCGAACTCGCGCAAACCACCGCGGCCGCCAGAACCTCCGTGCCCTCGCTACTTTTAATGCGCGATAGCGCCTACTTCCCGGGGCAGGCCTTAAGGAGAAATGAGGACTAAACCCGGGCCCTGATCCAGAGTAAGGGCCCCAATCACGTGGTCACCGCCACGCTACCGACGGCGTTCCCGCGCCACAGACAGCTGTGACAAAGCCACGGAACCCCCGCCGAGCGGCCGGTGGTCCTCACCACCGCCACCGCCCAGCAGAAGCGGCGGTCAGAGGCACGGAGTCTGGCGCAGAAGTACTCTTTGGATACCGGGAACGGCAGCAGAAAGAGCCACCAGTCTACTGCACTTGACAGAACTCTGACACCACAGAACTGCGGTCTTCCGGCCGCCGCTCAGGGGGACGTTTCCCTCTGGGGCCACTCCTCCCGCTCCTGGGCATCACCGCCCTGCCCGCGTCGCGCGCCAAGCCAGACGCCCGGGCCTGCCACCGCCCGAAAGCGCCGCCCCCTGCCACCACTCAACCCCGCCGACCCCACCCGGGGCCGCCAGGGCGAGGGGCAGTCGGCGCTCCGGGGGGGGGGGGGACCTGCGCGGGGCGCGGGGCGCGGCTTCCGGGTCCCGGCCAGCGCCGCTCACCGGCACCTCCCGGCCCCCCGCGGCGCCGCCAGCCCACACGCCCCACAGGAGGGCCCGAGCTCCCGCCCCGCGGTGCCCCGGGGCCTCCGAGAAGCCGGACGAGGCCGAGGGCTCCCAGGGGCCTGCAGGCCGGACAGTCCCACCCCGAACCCCCACCCACCCCCCGGGGCGGCCCTCACCCTCGGAGCGGGGTCGCCCGCACGCCCTCACTCGAGGCCGCGCCCCCACGACCGCAGCCCTCAGAACCCCCAGAACCGCTGACTCACCGGCGGCGGCCGTCCTGTCAGCGGCTCCTCCGCGGTGCGGCCTCCTGAGGGTCGGGCTCCCGTCAGAGACTCCTGGGGTCGAGGAGTCGCCCGGACCGGCGTCGGCGTCGGGTCTGACACGGGAGCGCTGGGCCTGGCCGGCTCCGTCTCTGCTCCAGGGCCTGGACGGGCGTCTGAGGCCTGCGTTCCGCGGCTGCTTCTCGGGGGTTAGCGACCGGAGGGTTTACCACAGGGGCGTTTACGACTGGGGGTGATGTTTACGACTGGGGGGGTTGTTTACGACTGGGGTGTTTACGACCCGAGTAGGGGTTGTTTACGACTGGGGTGGTTTACGACTGGGACTGTTTACGACTCAGGGGGTGTTTACGACTCGGGGGCCATGACTGAGGGGCCTACAACTGGACCCCCGGGTTTACGACTGGGGGTTTACGTCTGGGCAGCTTACAACTGGACCCCAAATTTAGGTCTGCAGGTTTACGTCTGGGGTGCTTTGTGACAGGCATTGTGACTGGGCCCTGGTTAACGGCGAAAGGCCGTGCACGTCTGCGCCCCAGGTTTCCACCTGGGGGTGTTGCCCCCGCGGTGTCCGTCTAGGGTTTTTTGTCTGGAGGGCTTACGTGTGAGAGATTTACGATTGGGCCCCGGGCGTATGTGGGGGTGTTTACGGCTGGCCCCAGGTTTCGGTTTGGGCCTGGGTCTACCCGTGTGCCAGGGTCTACTTCTGCGCGCGGGTTAGGGCAGGGCCCGGGGTGAAGTCCGGGGTGTTTACATCAGGCCCTAGTTTACGTCTGGGTCCCCAGGTTTTGCACTGTCACCAGGGGCCATCTGTAGATCATCCGGCTCTGTTGGGCCGTTGGGGCTTATGCTTCTGGGTCCCTCAGCATGGTTTATATTTACACACTTGAAAATCTCTGCCTGAGCAGCTAGCTTCCAACCAGTCTGCATCTTGGTGCTAAGATCCCCTTCTGAGATACTGATGGGACTTAGAAAGTTTTAAGAGACGACCAAGAGCTCGGGCAGGGCAGAACACAGGAGGTCACTGCTCCAGACTGGGAGAAGGGCTGTTTCACCTAAGGCACAGAAGACCAACACAGTCCAGCGGAGTGAAGAAGCGGGTGCTGCCTTGATATCCTGGATGCCCTGTGAGGAAGGAGTAATTGCCTGCACTCGCTCTTCTGGGCCCACAAGCACATCCTGACTTCAGAATCTTGCAATACCTGTGTACAAAAGTGACAAGAAACAATAAAGGGAAGATGCTTATGGGGTAAACTGTTTACTCCTTACAGGGTAAGTTATTCCTTCACTATCTCCTGATAAGGAGGCCTTGAACCAATCACCTGGGCTGTTTGCCTGGGAAGAAAAGGTAGGAGGAAGGGGTATGGGCACCCCTCCCAGATGTGAGCATGGGCAGCCAACACACACCTAGAACTGTTCTTTTTTCTGCCAACCCAAAGAGCCAGGTCCACGTTGCCCGCACCCCCAGCAAATTCTGGTATCCCATCTAGGAAGGAGATTCATTGACTATCATTAAATTCCAGCTCCAGTCCAGACAAGGTAATGTAGACCTGTCTCTCCCTACTCATTCCTGGCAAGGGCAACTATAAAATCCAAGATAAGAGACAAGAGTAAAATGTAGGAGGAAAAAGGTCGGTTGCTTAGGGTCACCAGGACCCAGGGAACAGCAGAGGCAGGTTGCCAGCAACCCAGGAAGCCAGAAAGCCCCTCTCCACCTGGAGACAAGGGCTTCAGCAAAAGGGGATCCCATATGAACACCTGCCACCCCTTCAGGCAACCCAGCATGGATCAGCGTGTCTCCAGACAAACCAAGCAGACCACAGCTTGACAAAAGTCTCTGAGAATTAAACAGCCGTTGGAACCACAGCCCACAGACGTAGGCACGGCCCCGTGGGTTGAACCGAAACAGGGTGACTGCATGCAAAAATACAGGACTGAAATGGGATCCCTGGTAGGCCAAACTCCGGGAAGCAGTTTTTTAAAAAAATCACCTAGCATAGCGAGAACCAGGAAGATCTCAAATGAGTAAAAACAATCGACTGATGCCAACACGGAAATGAGTCATACGCTGGAATTATCCACAAGAGTTTGAAAGCAGGTAACATAAAAATGCTCCAGCAATCGATTACAACATATCCCAAAACAAATGAAAAGAAGAGAGTATTTCAGAAAAGAAATATGTTATAGAAAAGAACCAAACTGAAATTATAAAACTGAAAAATACAATAACTGAAATTTAAAAACCCACTGGATGGGCTTAATCAGTACAGTGTCCTCTTGTGTTCAGCCCAAAGCCATTGGCATAGTCCACACCAGATTCATACTAGATCCCAAGTCAAAGTGCAGCCCCCAGGAACCTAACAAGATCATCAGAGGCCTATCAGAAAAATCCAACCTTGTAACTACATATCTAATAATTATGTGCTCAAGAATCACCCTCAAACCCCAAGTGTATTTTCCCTTTTTAAAATTTCATTCATTCCAGTATAATGAATGACCACCTCCTGTGTGTTAAGGACTATGCTAGACACTGTAAAGATTTATGTAAACAAAATAGTCTTTGCACTCATGGAGCTTAGAGTTATTTCCCATTCCAAATGATACCCGAGCAGAGTGAGTGTCCCACCTTAGCATTTTTTCAAACCAAATTTCTTAACATTTTGAAGCACAGCTCTTTGCAACCTTTCCATGGGTGTTCAGTGACCTGAGACACTGTCAGCAGAAAAGTAAATGTTTGCATAGGAGTAGAAACTACACCATGTAAGAAGCAACCTCACGTTAGTTTAAAATGTCTTATATTTTCTATCTTCCTGGGTGACCTAGTTCCTAAAATTCACATTCCAGGTGGCTATGAGGAGGGGTGAAGTGTGTGGGTCCCAATGACTGCAGGGAGTGTGAGGATGGTGGGAACAGTGAGGGTGCCTGCAGCTCAGCAGGTTCCAATCCCCGGGCGCACACCCAGTGTGAAAGGGGAAACGCCACCTGTGGTCAAGAATAGGCCTGATAACCAACTGACCATTTTTTTACATTTACCTGATACTTAACCTGACTGTGGGTGAGTGGGTGATGCAGGTGCCGAGCTCCAGGACAGAGGCACGGCATATCCATCGGCGCTGCCACACTGCTCTTCCGACATCCCCACACCACTTCATGTCGCATGATGAGAAGGAGTTGGTGATGTCTTGTGATGGGTCAAAGATGATTCCGGCGACAGGAGCAGAGATCCTCACGTCCATGATGTGTGAAGGCTTCTTGCTTCCTGCGTGGTGAAGTCTTGAGGTTCAGTCTTTTGGGAAGCTCTCGTTCTCCTTGATGCTGATAGCACACTAGGGACTGTGGGTGTTCCCACATGGGAAAGTCTCCCCTTCCTTAGAAAACCAAACCAGGGCAGTTACCCAGAGGAAAGCAGCAGGCAGTGAGCCTCTTAGACCTGCCTGGTCTCTCCCAGAGTCATCTTTTGTCTTACGTGAGATCAAATCCAGACCTCCAGGAAAACACAGCAGGTTTTGAGGCCAGAACACTAGCTGGCTATAAGACTGTATATTTCTAGGGAGTGTCCTCTGGCGTGGTCAGCCCTCCCTTTGGAACCAACCAGTGTGGCTGAGTCTATGGTAGAAACAGTTTGGGCTTTGGGAGCCCTGGATCCAGCCCAAGAATTTTCCAGCTCACCACAATGAGTAAAAGTTCATGTATGTCAGCATAATCCAATACTTAATTGCATAAGTTATTCTGTTGTTCCAAGAACTGATTCCTCATGGAGTAAACCCAGAGTATACGATTATATATATGTAGATATATAGAGAGAGAAATTCTGTACTTGCTAATTATCTCACAAGTTTATATAGAACTGTTTGTTCCATTAAATTGAATAATAATTGCACAGCATTTTTTATTATCATCCCTCCTCTGAGTCTATCAGAGTGCAAAGCACACAGTAAACATTCCGCAGATACCCGATGGATCCTTTGTGCAAGGTGAGGTCTGTTTCCACTGAGAACTCCTTCCTTCCATGCTCATTACCTTTAGCTTTTCATTGAAGAGTTTTGAAGCTAGTAAAATGAAGAGATGTCAACTAAAACGGCAGAACAAATATGGAGATAATAGAATAAATTTAGAAGGCTCTCAAAATGCACTAACTCAGTGATGGAATTGTAAAGACTGAGATGTCAAAAGGAAATGACGATAAGGGAAAAAGAAAGGAGAGAGGAAAGGAAGGAAGGAGGGAGGGAGGAAGATGGAGAAAAGGAAATGAGTGAAAAAAATTCAAATAAAATGACTGTATTTTTGTCCCAGGAGGAATAATAACTCAGCACAATAAGAGTAAAAACCATGACAGCATGTTGGACGTGGGCCAGGGAGGGACCAGATGAAGTACAGACGTTACAATGTTCTGTAACATGCGCAGCGGGGCGGGTGATTGCGGTGACAGTCTCTGCTTCAGCGTCTCTTAGGAGAGTTCCGTATACTTGTGTGAGGCCAGGACAGATCACCAAATGATGGACCTGGAACAGCATCTCCCTCTCCTCCCATGGGAGGGAAGATCTGGAAATGCACTGCAGTATTGTCCCCCACTTGTCTAGACAAAAGGATTTCAACGTCAGAATCCGTCACCATATTCTACAAGTAAAAGGTGATGAGGCCTATATCCTAAATTCTTCTACCCGTTTTCAAACATGGAGTTGTTTGTAGCTACTGTGTCTTATTCTTGCTAGAGCCACCAATAATTTCTTTGTTGCAAAATACAACGGAAAGTTCTGTCATTGTCTTTCTAGCTTTCTCTGCAGGATGAGGTGCTGCTAACCAGTCTCAGTGCCCTGAAGCCCTCTTCCTCGCTCCCATGGTACTCATTCTCTCGTGACTCTCCCCCTCCCTCTCTGCTGTTCCCTAGTTTCATTCACTCTTGGAATCCTTTTCTCCTACCCAACTCTCAGGCTGACTTCACACGTTCTCCCTGGTCATCTTGACCGTTCCCATGGTGTTGTCACCAAGTGTATGCAGACAGAGCTCCATCTCCAGCTCTATCCAGGTCTCTCCTTTGAGTCCTTGTACATTTATCTAATACCATCTGTGCGTTTGCACCTCAATACACCCCCACTCTTTCCTGGTTTCATATTCCTGCCTCCATCTCTCTTGACTGTGCAGAGGAAGCAGCCTTCTAACTGACTTTCTTGCCTTCAGTGTTGCCCCTGTGTTAAGTTCTCTACTTGCTAGAGTATCTTCCTAACAAAGGATACATTGGACTCTGCCACCCACCAAAACATGCTCCCATGACCTTCAAGATAAGGTCCAAGTTACTTCCCCGACAAGGCCTTAGCGAGCTAGCCCTGCTGCGTCTCTTCCCATTCCCCACCTCTGACCTTTCGTGCAAGCAGTGGTCCTTACACACTACAAACCCTCTGGCATCTACACTCTGAATAGGATGCTTCCTTTGTGTGGAAAATTCTTTCAATTTTTAGCCTTATTTCAATCAGATAACTTCTTTTATTTAAAAAAAAAAAAAAAGCAGGACTATACTACAATTTCCACACCTCCAGGACGATTCCTGTGCTGTCTCTGTCTCCAGTTTGAAATAGATGGCTATCCCAGGAGCCTTTCAGCCCACTCAAAGCAGTTATCAACTTGGGTTTTAATTACCTATTTCCTTATTTGTCTCTCTAACAACTGCCCTCATCTGGCACTAGATTATAAGACAAAAAAGAAAAAAAAGAAAGAAAAATGCAATTTGTTTGGTTTATACAACAGTTGCCTATCACAATGGATGGCATGTTACGTCCCCAATAAATGTTTGTGGAGTAAATGCGTGAAGGAATGAGCTAGTAAAAATAGTTTAACTTGCAGAAAAGAAAACAGAAAATCTGTAAAGCTTTTAAGGAAGACTGTTATTGGTTACATGTGTCAACAGACAAAAATCTGTCAGAGGTAAAAAAAAATCCCAGGGTATGTGTTCTCTTTACCCAAACTAAGTTCTGTTGATGTGAAGTTTTAGGAGAAACCTAACATGGTCATTTGCTTAGCGTTTCTCTTCTGATAAAATACCTGAATGGGCTGAATAGCAAGAGTGTATCTAAATGTATCGGTTAACAATTTAAAAGAATAAATAACAAAAGAATAAATATCTTCCTTAATGCAAGCACAGAAGAAAAGCCAGTAGCTACATCCAACAAACAGTATTTTGAAATAATTTTTGGTCAATAATATGACAGCTTTGCTTTACTGCATTTTTCACTCAGTACTGCTGATGCAATTATCTTTTAAGTGATTTTTTTTTCAAGTTTTGAATATTTTAGTAACTCCTTTAAAATCCTGGTTATGTAAATATCATAAGCACACGTCTAGATGTGGGTCTCTGGTGGGTCTTTTGGTCTAAAGACTCATGTTCTTCAAGTTTCAAAATATTCTTGCTTTATTTCTTTTATAGTTTCTGTTTTCTTATTTTTCTTTGGCTGAAATTCCCATTTGTTTTTCTTAATCTTTCCTGAAATAGTTGTCTCTATATTTTACCTTTTGGTATCATTTTGTGTGTCATTTTTTTTTCGCAATTAGCTTTCAGACTCAATTAATGTAAAAAACTATTTGACATTTTGAAATTCTACCATCAGTATCAGGAGGAGGAAGAAGGTTGGAACAATGACTGTACCTCGCAGAATATCTTTATCCATAAAGCTGACAGAACCGTGAAGCATCCCCGTGAAAAGGAAGGACAGTTATTGAATTCAAGGGACATCAGGGAACACTGAGTGGGCTCCTGAGCTGGCGCTAGGTGCGGTGGATACGCCATGAGTAAGTCTTTTGTCTAAGACCTGAAGCGCCGAAAGTCTGACCCTTGGGTTATCCAGCCACCCTTTATCACGGTAGAACAATTCCAGCTTTGAATGAAGCTCCTCATTAGATCAGGATGTAAAAACATTAAATTTTACTCCTAAAAATCTAATAACCACTACCCAACTTTATAATCTAACAAAATATTACCAACGAATCAGGGTTTGTGTTCTCTCACTTACCCCAGGTCCCCGCCACCCGCCTGTGCAGAGATGTACGTGCATTCACTGTTCACCTGCCCCAGAGCCAGCTCCACTCCGGCCCTCTCCCTGTGTGTCAAGTTACTGCCCTTTCTTTGATTGCCACTCACTCATTAGAACCGATATTCTCAGTTAATTAGGATTTCATGAGCTGCAAAATCTTCAATCATCAAAGAGAAGAAGCACCAATATGAAACTGATGCGGAAAAATATTTACCTTAACAAGATAATGGAAGCAGTCTAAATGGCCATCAACATGGAGATGATAAAAGAGATTACATCTGTTGTGTCTGGCCACAATTCCATGGTGGGTGAGTTTGGGGTGGGGTAGGGGTCCCCCCCCACACACGCCACCAATAAGCAATTCTCTCTCACCAAGTAGCTGTCCTACAATTCAACTCAGTTCTGACAACATCGACCTGGAGATGGCATCAGATGCCACAGGTTGCAGGCCCAGGCCCACAAGACTACCCTCCCCCTTCAGCTGCCAGTCAAAGTTCAGATCGTCACCTGTACCTCTGATCTACCTACCGTAAATCACTGGTTTCCAAGATCTCCTCCTTAGATTTGATGAATCTGCTAATGTGGCTCACAGAACTCAGAGAAACACCTTACTTAGTGGATTGCTGGCTTATTATTAATGGATATATAACTCAGGAGCAGCCAGATGGAAGAAATGCGTAGGGCAGGATGCGGAGGAGGGGCTCGAAACTGTCAGCATTCCCCAAGTGCCACTGTCCCCAAATCTCCAAATGTTCACACCAACCTGGAAGCTCTTCAAACCCCCTCCTTTTGGGGTTTTCTGGAGGCTTCATTACATAGGCAAGATAGATTAATTGGTCATTGGTGATTGATCCAACCAGCAGCCCCTCTCCTCTCTCTGGAGGTCAGGGGGTGGAACAGAAAGATTTAACCCTCTCATCACGTGGTCGCCTCTCCCAGCAACCAGCCTCCAGCCTTAGGTAACCTAGGGGGCATTCCAAAAGTTACCTCATTAGCATAACAAATGACACCTTTATCACTCTTATCACTTAGGAAATTCCAAGAGTTTTTAGCTGTGCCAGAAAAGGGGGGAGAAGACCAAATAAATTTTTGATTGTAAACCACAATTTCACAATATCCACTCAGAAGCATAACATGTCAATCTTAAAGTGCTCATGTAGCACCATCTCCACTGATTTGATATCTGTAGCATTTTATGAAAGAGTCAGGTTCGAAACAGGTAAAATCAGATTCTGTTGTTAAACAAAGAGGACAGGAGAAAAGGGGCTGAGAATTCTCCAGGAACTGTATGTACTGTTACTGCTGGATGCTGACTTATTTTCCGTTTGTCCCTTTATTTTTTTCCCCCAGTATCTGATATTTAGAGTGGATATATATTTTTTTAACTAGTCAAAAGCAGTTACACGTTTATAATTTACCCAGTGAGATGCAGAGGCGATGGCTTCTTGGGGGGACAGCTTTGGTTCTGCTGCCAAGACATTTAGGGAGGACATGTACCACCTAAGCCTGAGTTTCCCCACCTTAACTAAGGGCAAAGACTTTTTAACATTCAACGACTGCAAAATGTGGATTGATGGATTTTTTTTAAACCTCTATATGTCACTACAGTATCTTTCCACCTAATACATACTGACCGAACAGCAGAGCCAAGGTGACCCACCACGCCTGCCAGGTGCTGCCCTCCGTGCACAGAAGGCTGGAAGAGGCCACACTTCCCAGTCCAGTCCAGGAGGTAGGAGTGCCGGCCACACGTTGCTGCTGTGAACAAAAATACTGCAATCATATCAGTAAACAATGCTGAAACCAGGTCATCAGCGGCTGCCGCCACCCCCCAGTGAGGACAGGCCTGCAGCCTGGTCTCTGCAGCCACTCGCAGTGATGCCCTCTGAGCGGACGCAGAATAAGAAAGGACAGGACACTGGCCCTAGATAGCTAGGTGCTTGTTAAAAGAATGAATTCAGTGAGCCCAAATGTTTGCTTCCTCCCATACCTTTAACTTGAGATGTCTGATTTTCTTTAGATAACAAGCAATCTTTCATTGTTCCAACTACCAGGTCTTTGTTGTAAAGCTCCTATATATCCTAGCTCCGCCCCTACCTCTTGCAAGCAGTCCCTCAGAGCATCTGAGAGGCTGTCATCCTGGCTCGAGTCCTCCCGCCAAATAAACCGTAACTCTTAACTTTTAGGCTGCGCGTTTATTTCAGTTGACGCTGCTTACTTTGGTCTTCACTGAGCTTGACTTAAAATAAGTGAAAATGTTGCAGGAAAAATGGGGCGTGAGAGGACAATTGTGTCCCAGGTCTTGGAGAGTCCCTAGGACTCGACCCGCCAGATGAGGGTCCTTGGCTTCGTGCAGGAAAGAACACAAGAGCAAGTCGAGGGGGAGTGAAAGGAGATTTATCCAGGGAGATGCACACTCCAGAGACATAGCGTGGCTGTCGCAGAAGGAGAGAGGCGGTCCCGGGAGATGGGGTGGTCTCGGAAAGCGAGAGTGGCCCTAGAGATACGTGTCCCACAGGCACAACGTGGCTGCCTCAGAGGCCAGAGGCCGGGATGCGGTGCTGGTTAATTTTTATGGGCTTGGCAATTTCATAGGCTAACAACATTGCTCCAGCTATGTTGGGGAAGGGGTGGGGATTTCCAGAGATTGGGCACCCCCTCCACTGTTCGCTGTTTTCCCTTCATGGTCAGCCTGGGAACTGTCATGGCACCTGTGGGTGTGTCATTTGGCAGCTAATCCATTACAATGAGTGTGTAACGAGGCTCAAGTTCTAGAAGTCAGATCCTCCACCATGTGGGGCTGGGTCAGTTCTAACCAGTTTATGTTCCATCCTCAATGGCTGTGTCATCCTTTTAATGGCTGGGCCCTGCCCCCTTCCCTCCTGTCTCAAAAACGTTTTTATTTGAAAGTGGATGCCCATTTTCTGTGTGGCAAGGGACTTCTGATGATTCTATCAACTCCTGGCAATATTTGCAGTACAAATGCAAATGGCCCTCTCACCCACCGCTGGTCCAAGAACCCTAAGGTGAAACCCTGGGGCAGATACAGTGCACGTCTGCAGAGGTGGGGACATGCAGTCATTGCAGTCATGCTCACGAGGGCCCACCGGTGCACGTGGCCGGGTGGAAGCCCTTCGTGCTGGGGCAAAGGCGTGGATGCCAGAGTCTGCACAACCAAAGTGGGAGGCGTAGGGACCAGCTTTCCTGCTGAGGAAGCTGCAAGTGTGGGAATAGCAGTCAGGACTCGGGAAGACTTTGAAGCCGGTGGTCAGGTCCTGAAGCCTGGTGAATCTGACAAAGGGAATTCTTTGTTTCTTAGGCTGGAGGAGGAGGGTGAAAGCCACATTTAGGAAGCTGGCCTGGCTTGGGTGAGCTGGGTGAAGGGGACTTTGGGGAGCGCTGGCCCAAGACTCAGCCAAGAGGCCATGGCAGGAACCTGAACTCTGAGGACTAAGAAGAGGATGAGGCTGCAAAATCAGGCAGAGTGATGCACCATGCGCCCCTGGGTGCAAAGCTTGGTTCACGTGTATGTGGGAAGTCCACACAGCCAGGTCCTGGAACTCCCAGGGGAAAAAGGAGTTACTTTATTTTCCCCCCAATTCCCCTCCTCCTTGTTGCATGAATCTTTTCTCAGTGTAAGCTCCACTGGGAAGGGCCTTGGGCAACCCCCAGGCTCTCAGGGAATGGAGAATTAGTTACAAGGCACCCAAGACCCTATCTTTGATTGTTGACACTGCTTTTTCACTATGAAAAGCCATAGAAGAGCAGCGACGGAGCAACAGTGGAGGAACGTAAGAATGCTCACCAAATAGGAATGTAATTTTAATGAAGTTTGATCGTTAGGAGTGACACTTTATCACAGAAACTCCAAGCTCTCTTGCATTTCATCTGGGGAAGTAATAAAAAGTATCCTATTTGACCAAGAGCCATTGTAATCCATGGAAGTAGGCGTCCATCACACATCTGCAAAGCCTGAACTATAAGCAGCGTGTACACCTGGGAGGGAGGAAAACAGACGCTTTTCCTGGGTATTGTTTCATGGGGTTGGATTACAGTTTCAAAACGTGTGTGTCCCATTATTAGCACGATGTTCTATGCTTACACCCGCGTAAATATTTTCGCAAGATAATATTTAATGATAAAGGTATTTTGCTCGCTAGCCTTTTCCCTGTCAACAACTGGAAACTGACCTCTAACTTGGCCAAAGCTGAACAAACAGTGGAGGTGGGTATTTGCATCTGTCGCTTCTAAAACGCCTTCCTTTTAAATCTGGTGTGAAAGAGGGCTTCCTCTACTCAAAAAAAAGAAAGAAAGAAAAGAAAAAAAGTGCACCAAAACAAAAGCTCCTTCTTCTTATCCTATTATTCTTTCTTCTTCTTCTTTTTTTTTTCCTTTTCCGTTTTTGAAATGTCCCTTAGACCAGCAGAAAGCTGAGTCTTTTCTGGAAGCAGAATCATTGGCGTTGATGAACAGAGTAACATTTGCATTAACTCCTCTCCTACCCACACTGTTAAAGGTGAAATTCACCACGTGTAGAATTGTGCCACGTGATCATAGAGGATCTGAATTTTCAACCTTTCCTCACTACCTCATCTCCCCAACAGCATCTAGGGCAGCGATGCTCTAACAGATGCATGTTCCTGTGTTCTGCTGAACTGCGTGGGAAACAGCCCCCTGTCTGCATCAGGCAGAATATTATATTCTCACAGTATGGTTCAGCGAGAGTCAGGACCCCTCTCGTGCCATCGCGATATTGCCACAACTTTCCTAAAAGTCCCTTCCCTTCTCTAGGCCTCAGTTTCCTCTCAGTCAAACAAGGAGTCCGGAATGACATCATTTTGACGTTCGGCGAGTTTATGAAACACCAGAGGCAGCAACTGGTGGCAGAAGTTCTGCAGGAGACTTCGCTGGTGTAGACTTAGAACATCCAGGCTGTTCTAAGAGGTAATGTTCCGCCCTCATCTGACCGCACAATGTTATGGAATAAAATACGAAGCCCAGAGTCCAGCGTGGACTCTCAACTCCAACTGGGTGCCGGCCGGCCTGTGTGGTGCTGAGTAAGGAACCTGGGGGAGGCCGGTGGCCATGCCTAACGTTTGTTTTATAAACGCTGCACAACCCCACTGTTACAGCTCCGTCTCCGCCCTGAGACATCCGCTGTGGGCAGCCTTGGTGGTTGGGTTCAGTCTGTTTATGGGGACTGAGCTGCAAAGGTGGGATATAAATCCAAGTCCACATGCTGTGGAGAAATCAATGTTTCCAAAGTGGCTCAAGGACTATTTTTAAAGTCACAGCTAATGATTTACCGTCTGATGCCCTGGGGCTTGCCTGGGTCTAAAAATAGTTGTTCCTGAGCTTTGGGACAGAGTCAGGGGACCCAGCTGGGAGCAGTGAGGAGACAGACCTGAACCACCAGGAAACACACAACAAAGGCAAATCCAGCCCCCCGGTATTTGCTTGTAATAGATAAATTTCACGGTTGATTTCCCATTAAATTTGCAAAGGTACTTTGAGGATAGCAATAAAATGGTAGCCAGACGGACCCATCGTTTGGGCTTAAGACTGAGTCCGAAACCGCATCACACCGCCTCCTTCATGGCAGCGCGGTGACACCGGAGAACAACTGAAGCAAACGGCCACTTAGGGCTGACAGCTGACCCTCAGCCCAGCTGGCAGCCCCTAGGCGGGGTCAGGCCCCCAAAGAAGGGGCCCGGCTCAGCCACACAGTCTTCACGTCCAGGCTTCTCACTTCGAACAGGTCGAGTCAGCGCTGAAGGAGACAAACAGGCTGGCCTTTCCTTCTCCCCAACGCAGGTCATCACTCCAGGGACTGGAAACAGCCCTCTGTCCAGGCCGCTGATAGCTGATACCTGCTTAGCAAAGGCGCTGGCACTGCTTTGCGCGACTCGGCTTGGAGCTTGAAGGAATGTTGGATTAACATATGTATGTGGAGAACTTTCTGTAGTGACTTAAATGTCTGGAAAGGGGAACTCAAGCCAGGTTTTCTCCTCCTTTTGCTATTCTTTGCTCCTTCTGGACACTTTCTACTTACATTATCATGTTTATCTGTCTATCTGTCACCTCTCTGTCGTGGGATGGAGGGATTACAGGCAGAGTTTTCAAGTTTCAGGTGGGTCACTTCACTTGCATTCCTGTTAGTATATTTGCAGGGGAGGACATAGCTCAGTGGGAGAGCGTGTGCTTAGCATGCGGGAGGTCCTGGGTTCAATCCCCAGGACCTCCATTAAAAAATAAATAGATAAATAAACCTAATTACCTCCCCCCAAAGAAAAAGATTTTAAAAATATAATACATATATTTAAAATTTGCAGATAAATGGAATGGTGTATTTAGCCTAAAACATACAGTGACTGTTTAATGCTTTGGGCAAGATTGAAGGTGAGGTGGTGGGAGAAAGAGAGAGAGAGCTGGAGACAGAACGGGGTGTTTGACTGACACAGCGGACTCAGGCTTTATCCTAGACCTGGGAGAGAACGCTTCCTGTGCGTCTACGATTTCCCCGTTTCCAACTGAGTGGGGACTGCAGGGTGTAGAGAAATCACATTTGGACACAGGAAACAGTTTCTGATAATGAAAACACATTCCTCCCCTCCTGCTCCCCACCCCGCAACATGGGAATCACCTCCTGGCAGCTCCGGATGGAGTCGGCTCCACGTCGCAGGGTCCTGTGGCTCCCGGGAGAGGGGTGCAGGCTCTGCCACATCGCTGAAGCCCAGTTCCTGGAGGAGGATTTTTCATTCTCTGAGATCAGCCATGAGAGCCAGGCTGCGGCACCTCCAGATGGGAAACACGGATTCCAAGCTTCTCGGTTTGTTTTCCTTCAAATGGAGGAAGAAATGGGGAAACACACTTGCATCATCAGAGTGTATGGGAGCAGAGCGTACGATGCCACATTGCTCGATTTTATGAGAAAACCCTGGGTCTGATGTTCAGTCTAAGCAGGGTGCCAAATGTGTTATGAGGTCTGGTCCAAGGCACAAATATAATTGACTGTGTAAACACCATGTCGGTGACAGGGAAATTTGTACTGTGAGTGGTATGCTGTGTCAAAGAGTTCTGAGTGGTGTACCTTGAAACGATATTACGGTAATCAGTTGTCACTGTAGAGGAGGACGTCTGGGGTATTGATTCTCTCATACAAGTGCAGGCTTTTCCACCGTAATGTATTCCCGTCGCGTTGTTCCTTGATTCTTATTAATCAATAATGAATTTGGTACAGAATGGTAAGAGAATTTTAGGAGTTATTTTAGAATGTATTTTTTCCCATTTAATTTACTCACAGTCTTTTTCATAAAAAAAATCCATTGTAAGAAAATATAGATGTAATAATAAAACTTTTCCTCACCTCACTTAAAAATAACACAGAATCTCTTACCTCAGTTTAGGCCTCATTTTAAAAGATTTAGAAATCTTAGAAATATTTCTTAAAAATTTTAGAAATACGTCCTCTTTAATTTGACCTCATCGTTTTACCCCTAATATGAAAAAAGCCCCATTCTAAATAGCCCCATTCTAACCAACCAAACAAACAAACAAACAGAAACAACAACAAAAAACACAAACCCACAACAGAGCACTCAGGCCGAGTTTAAGTAGAAATTGGAGTCTAAAAATTTCTCAAGGGTATATATCAGTGTGGTTTCAGATATGTGTTCAATTGGAAGGAGGCAGAAATCAGCCCAGAAATTGTATGTGTAAGGCAGGATCTGGGAGAGAAATTACTATACTATACTACAAGTTGATACTATAAATCTGCACTGAACGAAAACAACCACTAGAAATGAAGGAGGAATTGTAGTCAAAAGGGAACAGGTGGTTGGAGGAATTCCTGCTCAGCCCCCAGGACTTAGGGAGGACAGGAGGGGCTCGGTTTCCGGCTGGGCCACGGGCCGTCAGGTCAGTCCTGCTCTGGGGGAATGGGTGCTGTCCAGAGGTCTGAAACGGGAGCATCTATAGCAGACCCGTGGTGTGTAAAGGTGCCAGCGCACACTTTTATCGATACGCACCTCATCATTCAGTAGGTCTCATGACCTCTTACGCAGATGGTCTGTGTAATAAAAACCATGTTGAGGACTTGAGAAAACCATCCTATTTTAAAATCAATTTCTTTTAAGGATTTTTCTTCTAGATATTCTGAAGGAAGAAGCCTGCTGGTACTGGCACAGCCTAGGAAAGATTAGTAAACAAATCTAGATTTTTTTTTTCCCCAAAAGAGAAGAAGAAAAACAAGTTTGAAGACTTAGAACAAATGCCATGCAATATTATGAGATCCTGGGTAAGACTGGACCTTTGATGAGCAGCGTTCTGGGAGATCTGGAACAGGCGTCAGCCCTGGAGCCTGATGGAAAGTCAGAGAATCTCTTACCTGGTTTCGGGGAAGAGGAGGGAAAACTTGCTGAGCTCTGAGACGGCTGCTCGGGACGAGTGGTGAGTAAAGATGGAAGAGGACAGTCTGATTTCCTCCTGTCAAACAAGCAACTGTTGGACTATTTGCCATCAACACATTCTATGTTTCAGATGAAGAAATGGGACCTCAAGAATAAAATTGTCCTGAAAGCTTTAAACCAGTGGTTCTCATCTAGGGGTGATTTGGGCCCTTCCTCTTGCTGCCCCTAGCAGGGCAGTATCTGGACACGTCTTGGTGGTCACAGTGGAGGGTGGGGGTGCTTCTGGCATCAAGTGGGTTGGAGCTAGGGATGTGACAGATCTCCCTACAGGACGCCCCCCCCCCCCCAGTTACATGGGCCAAAATGTCAAGACGGTGGAAACACAGTCTAAACTGTTGGGAAAGAAAGAGATCTTAAATTTACAGTCACATATGATCTGTATGTACGTGAGAACTATCTTGATGGTCACTGATGCAAATGTTTACAGGTTTATACCCGTGTGCACACGTAGATGAGTATGAAGGGGAAGGGCCCTGCTGGGTCAGAGGGCTGACCGTGTTGACCCGCCGGGGCAGGAGCGGCGGAGTACGGTCAGTGCCTGTCCTTGTGGCCTCGGACAGCCCTCCGGGCCTCAGTTCCCTCCTCTGTAACAGCGTCATATCAATAATGTCTACTTCCGCGTTTCCAAGAGTGCTAAATACAATGAAACACCGACCTTCGTGTCTTGTGCATGATAATCCCTGGATGAACATCCGCTCTTGTTTTGTGGTTTTGGGGCATTGTACCTGAGTTATTACATGGACATGAATCTAAACTCGGGGAGACTCACAAAAATCATGTATTACCATGGGATCTTCGGGGCTGATCAGAATAAGTCCATAAAATCAAATACAATTCTACTAGATCTCCTATTGTTCCCAGCCTCGTCGGGGATTGGAGAGGGAGCCGAGGCGGTCCCTGTTGGTCGCATCCCAACTGGAGGAGGCAGGAGGGGCTATGAGATCAACCCCCCACCTCGCGGGATGATGCACCTCACGTCATAACAGACTGTGAGGTTTGCAGGGAGGACAGCCTGAGAGCTAGCAGAGCGATCGCTAAACCCCTGTTCACCCAGAGGTAAGCCCCTTCTTAAGTGCTTCCAGGGACGGGGAACTCACTTCCATAAGACGTCATCTCACCAGTTCTCCCAGCAGAGTTGAAAATTTCAGAATGGCCTTGCCGAGCTTTCTGGGCTGAGATTTCTGCAAGAATGTTCCAAGAACCTAACTAATCGTCCTGGCCAGCTGAGTCACTGGCTGTGATCAGGAGGCACCTTCTCGCCCACAGAGTAGAAGGACGGGATGAGACTGTTGGAGCCACAGACCTTCCCCTCGCTGTCTGTCTGGACTGGGACCTATGGCCGCTGACTCAGCTGAGACTTGCCCAAGAAGTGTTGTGTGAGCTCGGATACCTGGCTGCTGGGTGACTCAGTGGCGCAACTGGCAGACGTAAGTGTCTGAATTTTCCCATGGAAGGGGGTCGGGGCAGTGGGCTCGCTTACCTGCATTCACTGCTGTAGAAGAATTTAAGGGGAGAGTTTATTTCCCCCAGGACTCTAGACAACTTCCCCACTGGAGAGGCTCCCAAAAGAGCAGCCATGCAAAGACGCCACTAACGTAACAGAAATGATCCAGTCTTGCACGACAGTCCCGCTTTGCTTCCTGACTGAGCAGAAGTCACAGATCGAACGACAAAAGAGTCTCACGAAGAGCCCGGGAACCGCTGTGCTGGGGTCCTTCTGGGTCTGTTTGCCTGCTGCACCTCTAAGTTTTGCTCCTTAGGCAGAAAGACAAACAGACGGGTGGACGCCTGTGCCAGCCTGTCCTGCAGGCCCAGGCCCTCCCCCCGAGGCAGCCGTCAGTGTCTCCCCAGGAGGCACGTGGAGCAGGGGGTCTGCAGCTCCCGGACAGTCACAGTCCCTCATTCTCCTGGAGATTTGTTCTTAAACGCCAACACTGTCCTTGGCAGAGGAGGTGTCGGTGGGGTAGGGGGAGCCTCTCAGTTACACAGAAGCAGACCTTGGGTTTTCATAAAGGAAAGCCTGGCACAGGTTTCCACCTCTACAGCGGAAGGGGGTCTGGAAGAACAGCAGGGCAGAAACTCTTAGCAAAGAGCAAACACTGAATTAGACAAGAAAGGTGCAGAAACAGAGAAGCGAGTATCACCTGTTGTAAGCGCTGCCCCTGGCCTTGGCCTGTGTCCTCGCCTGGGACGTCGTTTTCCTGAAGGGGACCTAAAAGTGACAGCTGCCCTTGGTCAGGGGGCTAACGGCCACGCGCATTCACGTCTGCAGAGCCGAAGTCTTATTCCGCACAGAGTGGGGACACGCCCTTCTTCTTTTCTAATTTTGAAGTTGAAATCCCATGTTGAGTGAACAAGCATTTTAAATTTTTCCTACGAGAGAAGTTTTCCCTAAAAAGGAGGACGGGATTCTCTAATGGGTAACAGAAGACCCATTTACTAAAAGACATGTGCAGCAGGCGCCACGCGCACCTGACGTGCAGGTAACTAAACTCTGTTGGTCCCGGAAGGTAGGAGAAGCTTCCCGCCCTCGCAGGGAGAGCCTTCGGGTCTGTGGGAGCGACACTGGTCCTCCCCCTCCCCCAGCACCTTCCCCATCACAGTGGCGCTGATTCCCAGCTCGGAGCACACCCAAGAAAGAGCAGAACCCTGAGGGGACCCGGGAGTAAAGGACACACAGCGAGAGGGAGAGGTCTGTGGGCCTAGGAAAACAGTCAGTGAGGAAGACGTTTATCACTGTGGTGTCCCCAGGCTGCTTCCTCCTGATGGGGGTGTTAGGGCCAGGTGTGACCTGGGAGGAAAAGGGGGCTCTTGCTTCCTCTGCACCTGCTCCCTGCGCTGGGGAGCTCTGTGCATCTCCGTCCCCCCCATCCGAGGAAGGCTGGGTGAAAGCTGGGTGGCTCCGGGGTCCTCTGGGTGCTGGGGCCCCCTGTACCCCCTCTTTCCTTTCCCTAGGATCAGGCCCAGGATGCACCATATAGCCTTGAGGTGGATTCGAGAGGCAAACCTCAGGCAGAACGGGGCTCAGTGGCCAGATAACAGAACTCACATTTTCTGGATTTTCCCCTGGTCCATCCCCAAGATGAGATAATTGAGACACTGTGTTCTTAAAAAAATAAAAGGGGCATTTTGCTTGCTTTTTCTAATGTGTGCTAGGTGATTCTCAGAATGCCCTCGAGCGATGTGTCCTCCAAAACCTGCGACATGTTGAAGGCTAGGGGACTTAGTTAATTGTGACGTGACAGTAAGAGTGTGACCAGCACAGTCAGGGAGCCCCCAGGCCCCCATCTCTCCATCTCTGGGTTCACAGGACTTTTCTTACAAACTGGTTTTCTGCTCAAGGAATTTGAGCTTAATTTCTAGCGTTAAGGAGAATACTGAAGACTGGTAATAACCCATTCCTTCTTTCTCAAAGTGCACAAAAATATGCCATTTCTTTTTCTCTTCTTTTCTTTCTTTCTTTTTGTGTACATTGAGGAGTCAGAATCTGCCTAATATTTAGAATGAATAGAAGTTGAAGTTTTAATCTCTAAGCCAAAGGCCTCAGGTAACTTTCAAGTTCCCCCGAATCTTCTGATGTTCGCTCTGGTACAAAACCATAGTTCCACGTGCAGATGAAATGGCATTTTCTCCCCTTGTCGACTTCTGCATTTGGTATCACGTCTTCGGTTACATGCATGGCTGTGGGAGTCCACACGGGCCCTCTTTCCACGCACCCCAGCATCAGAGCGCTCACGTCCACATTGGGAAGGGGCCCCCTGACGTGAACCAGAGCCCCCCCAGCCCCGTGCAGGTAGAAGCCGCGGACTGGGCCCTGCTCATCCGAGGGCCGATCCAGACCCCGTAGGAACACAGAGAAGCTGCTCTCAGCGATACAGGAAATGAAAGACGGAACCAATGGTTTCAACCAAGCAAGAGCAGAACTGAAAGTCTGTAAATAAAAATTACAGACCCTGAATCACAACTTTCTCTCTGCAAAGGCCGTATAAAAACATGCAATTCTGTAAGAGGCCTGCCTTTTTTCCAAGACCTCTGAAGTCATCTTGACTTCTGTCTCTTGATTAAGGTTTGACTCCAAAAGCTATAAAACAGTGAGGGCACCTCACCTCCCTGCTCCGCATGTAAAGCACCAGGAAGGTATTTCCCCACCAGAGATCCCACTTGGGGGCCTCCATCCCACCTGACCTGACTCTGCTCACCTGGCGCTTCTCAGCTGGTGTACTTGAGGAAGCAGCGGAGCATCTCAAATACTAACTTTCTGTTTCATTTCTAAGCCAAACACTTGGGGCTTAAAAAAAAAAAAGTGTATGATGATAAAGCCCCATTGACTCTGTGGAGAGGAGTGTTAGGCAAAAAAATAAATCGGACAAATTTATTTAAAAATTAAAGACTGAATGAGCTGCCAAAAAGATTGTAAGCCAAGGTGATTTGTGCGACATCCCAGCCCCAGCCGTTTAAGCCCTTCATCCTTTGTGTTCTTGCTTGTGACTTACTGAATCTGCAGCTCGAAAACAGGACAGACACGCAAACACCTTTTGGCAATTCCTTGAGTGTCCGAGTTTTGCTCCAAACGCATTCTGTGGAGTGTTAGGAGGCAAAATGCGTATGTTTTTCTGCACTTTGGAAAAAGAGACACTGACCGTGAGCAGCCTGTAGAATTCCCTTGAATGCTAATGATCGTGCTCCAAGTCCTGATGCATTACACCTCCTCCAGCGTTTAGAGCTCCTACTTGCGACCCACACAGGACCCCTTTCCACCAGTCTGCTCATGCGAAGTGACACCTAAGTTAAAATTGGCTTGTTTGTATTTCTCTGCATTTAGAACACAGCAAATAGAAGGGCTTCAACTGAGAAGCAATCTGCAAACCCAGGCTCCCGCGTCATGCACGCACCACGCCAATATACTTTCATAAGCATTCAGCGCCTGTTGGACCTATGAGCCCTGAGGCGACACCACCCTTCAATTTGTAGATTTTATTACTTTTACTGGGAGGTTCCTGAGGGCAAGTGCGTTCCTTCGAGTTTGTCCTCAGTGTCCTTCTCGCCTTAGCAGAGACACTTGCAGTCAGATGGCTGAAGCCTGAGAATTCTTAGGCAGGACACAAACTGCCTGGAGAATAAGGATGCTGAGAGTTTCTTCATTGGATTAACTACGTGGATAAGATAACATTCGTGAATGTTACGTAAACTAATATAAAATTACCCAAAAAGCGAATTATCTTGAAAACAAATGATTCTGGGCAACAATCATCAGTCGGATCGCCACATCCCCCCGGTCTCCTCCGTGTCTACAGTGCGTCGCCCCACTTGATTCCAAAGCGCTGAGCTGAACCCACGACCCCGGGGCCTCGAGACGCACCGGTCCTGCTCCACTGTTTCTAGCAAACTTGCCCTCTCTGCTTACCAGCCTCCTAGACAGTCTTTTCCTGACCATTCCTTTCTTTGCCCCCAGAAAAGTTAAATTCTCTACATTTGAAAGAAAAGGAAATTAATATTTGCTTAATGCCCACTTCAGAGAATTCTCACCGAGTTTTGCGAGGAAGGTATCATCCTTTTTTCACAGATGTTGCACCAAAGGCTCAGAGAGGTTGAGTGACTCACCCACAGTGACACAGCTCAGACATGGCAGTCAGAACTCAGTTCTCAAATCCACCTGGTCCTATTGTCCCACGGCTCCTCCCAGGGTGTAAGTCACCACCCAACAATCCAGTTTTATGAGGACACACCTCACACCTCTGCAGGGAGTCTCACCCGGCTCCTTCCTTTCTCAGTAAGGTTAGGGGCGTGGTCCCTCTGGGACACATGCCCAGGAGATTAAGTCCTGTGAAAGGCGTCAGGCTGCCTTCCAGGCCTGATAGAAATTCCCAGAACAGGTCTGAATGGGCAAGGAAAGTACAGATTCTTGCTTGACGGCTGCACCCCAGGTGCCCCTCTCCTCCTGACTCACGGGCCGTCTGGGTGCCAGCCCAGGAGAACTGAGTCACGGCCGCCCTCCTCCGCCTTGTGCGCAGAGCCGCTCCCCGAGGGAGGCCTCCCCCCCGGGAGCCTGAGTGCACCCCGATCATCCCGTGGTGCCGGGCGGGCCCAGGCAGGGGAGCCAAATGAAGGTCTGGATGACGGTCTGGTGTCGGTGACGCTGGTGTGCTCCAGCCATTGTGAAACAGGGACAGTCATTCCTGCTCTCACGAGATTTGGGGGACAGTCCAGTGAGACAGCATTCAGGACGCAACGTGGGTTTCGGGGGGACAGAGCGGTCAGTCTGTACCAGGCATAAAGTCTAAAGAGTAAGTCGGAGTCTGCAAGTGCACGCTGCTTAGGGTGCGGGCTGCAGCTGCCGCAGCCCCTTCTCCAGCCCCGTCCGCGGCTTGCCCCCCAGGCCACAGAGGCTGTAAAGCTGTGGCCCCGCAGGAAGCAGGCGGGACGGGGAGCGGAGGGCCTGGGCACCAGTCTCAGCCTCTCTGACACTCGCGTACGGTCTTGCTACATGAGGTTTAATAGCGTTTGTATTTCAGACTCAGGGCACCACGCACGGGGAATGACAGGTGAGAGGAGGACGCTGTCGTGCTGGGCCTGGTCCAGGCTAAGGCTGTGCTCCGTGGGATCATGCACCACGTGGCAAGACCTCAGCTCCATGTGTGTAAGATATGATGTCCCCACTCAGGGCTGAATGGGGAACTGAGGCAGGATGTGCTGCCTGCTGCCGAGGGGTGAAGTCCTCCCTCCAGGCTCTGCACCCAGGGCTCCAAAGTGATGGAGCCAGTGGGGGACCCCAGTGGGGACCGACAAGCACAATTATTTGCTGCTAAAGTGTCCTGACAGAGTATTTCCCTGGACCAGGTCCCAAAAATCAGTTGAATGGAAAAGAGTTGCTAAAAGGAAAAATTGCAGGTGAGAAAAGTTTCTATCCAAGGGTTTGAGACAGAAGCAACCTGCCTCTAAGAGAAAAGCGGGTGATGCCTGGTTTCCTGTGGGCCTCCCGGCCCCGGGATGACACCGGGATGTATGCCCGGCTCCTCTATTCAGTCCTCTCAGCGCCGCCTGAGGGGCTCCCATCGCTGAGGGAAGAGCAGACTCAGAGCTTCGGCCACCTGCCCAGGCCACAGGGACGCACGAGGGAGGGGTCCAAACTCGGCTTTCTCATTTCACCCGCCGAGCAGTGTTACTTCTGACTGGAAAAAGATTATATGCACTTGGTCGTGCCTGCTTGCAGCGGACACAGGAGAAGCAGGACAGCTCAGTCACCCGCTTGACCTTCAAGGCAGAGACGGCCACTTTGACTGAAAGCAGCAAAAAACCACCAACCACAAATGGCAGGTTGTGAAAAAGGAGGTTTGGGATTCGTCGACATTTTAACTGGTCATCTGGGAACACCCGATTAATTCCTCCTGTGCGAAAGACTCGTGTCCAGAATTAAAAAGACTTTATATTCGATTTAGGAGTAATAGATCAAAACACTTGACTCTCTTTTTTCCTTTTTTTTTGGTGGGGGGGTGGCGTGGTAATCAGGTTATTTATTTATTTTAATGGAGGTACTGGGGTTGGAACCCAGGACCTCACGTGTGCTAAGCATGTGCTCTGCCACTGAGCTATACCCTCCCCTTCAGAACACTTGATTATTTAAACTGTAATGACAATTCCAGAAATGGGTTTTAATTCAGTTTCACTTTCATTTCCCCGAGTAGCTCCGTTCAGAGGGACGTGGCCCTTCCTGGAGCATTCAGTGCACTTGCAGAAGGAAGACGTCCTTTAAAAACAGACACCAGTGGAGATGGTTCTCACTGAACTGTGCCGTGCAGACCGAGCTTATAGGCGTACGGATTGCCCTAATCACTTTCCTCCGAGACTTGGCCTCGGTTTCCCCAACACTGGGCCGTGCGCAGCTGAGCCCTGCGGGTGCTGAGAAGGTGAGGCGGCCCTAGCAGAAGACAGCGGGCCTGCAGGTGACTTCTGCCCACACCTCGTGCAGGGCCCTGAGACTTCTGTGGCGCCGGGTCGAGATGTTAGTAGCCAGCTCAACAAAGCCTCTGTGACAGTGGGAAGGGGTGGGTTGGTGTTGTTTCTGCCTCTGCCCCTCACCAACGGTGTCAGTTACTTGCCTGGGCCTCCGGTTTGTTCTCTGCAAAACGAGAATGCGGGGGGCCACCCTGCTCGCTGCCGGGTGCCTGAGCGCGTGAGCGCTGTCCTCGCGCACTGGGCTATGTCCCCCGGAGCGGTGGCCTGCGCCAGATCAACCCTGGGCTTATTTGTCAAAGCCAATGGCCAGTGAGGCTATTTCACAAGCAAATAATAGCACTGACATCAAAACCAAACCAAACCTCTGCAAATACGTGGTATTTTATTTCCACTAAGGACAATCAGGGCGTACAACGCATGTTCCTGGCAGTTATGCACATCAAAAAATGTGTGGTGAAAGTAAGAAACAAGCAAACAAACAAGGACCAGTTAACCAAAAACAAGGCAAAATAAAGAAAATAAACCACGTGTATCTGAAGGCAAGCACAGGAGCGCTAACTGGACGCCCAATTAAAGTGGCTTCTAGTGTCTAGGCTGATACTTGGCGATGCACAGGGCGTTCGAGCACAGAATCCATTGCATTAGAAAGAATGCGCCAAGTTAAATAATAAAGAAGATAGATAGATAAGTAAATAAAAAAACAAAAAGGAGGGCCCGATGAGACACTGGTTCATGGGACAACTGAGCACAGTCCACCTGGCTCGGGAGGGTTGGACAGTCCTCGGGGTTTACAGCCGCTTGTGAAAACGGCAGTAACCACCGGGACTTCTGGGTTCTTTGTCACTTGTCAAAAACAGCGGAATCAACTCATTGAGTCTGTTGGTCAGTTGAGTTCTGCCATTGGTCAGAGCGTTCACAGCTTTCGACAGGAAAGTCTTTTACTCAAAGACTTGCAGAACTTCCTTCCTGTGAGATTTCGGTAACACAGCACGCATTTCAAGAGGAAGCTGCTTTATTGCTCATAAAAATGCAGATAAAGCCTAAGCGTGTCCTGCACTGCATCTACTGGAAAATCGTTCTGCGGAAACTGAACGTGACTGAACTTTTCCTCGTGCTATTTTTTCAATTCTATTTTTAGACAAATTTGACGGGAAGACAGACATTATTTTCCTGATGGAGAAATAAATACCCACACACAAAGATAATGAGGACTCACTACTGACCCTGACATACGTCTGATTTGCCAACAGTCTTCAAAGGATTCCCATTCTTCCTGCTTTGGAAGCGAGCAAAATAAAGCTTAAAGGGTTTAAGCCAGGAATGAGCGATTCCTCTACTTGTGAGTTGCATGTGGGAAGTTCTCCATCGCTTCCCCAGAACACGACGGGCTAAATGCCCAGTGTTTGCAAATGTAATTAGTAGAATTCCCTTAAAAAAAAAAAAGTCCTAGTTTGGGCTCCTGTTAAAAGTGTCCAAAGAAAGTCACAACTTAAAGAAAATGCCCCAGCGGGTTAGATGTTCTTGTACAGCTGGTCTGACTTCCGGATGCCACTCAGGCTGGTCACCGGAACACACGCATCCTTAAAAGACAACATTCCTCGGGAGGAGGGTGGAGCTCAGTGGCAGAGCGTGTGCTTAGCATGCACGAGGCCCTGGGTTCAATCCCTGGTACCTCCATTAAAAAAATAAATATATGAACCTAATTACCTCCCCCTCCTAAAAAAATTAAATACTAAAAAAAAAGGCAATGCTCCTTATTACCTGAGTTCAGGAAGCTCAGTGGGTGGGTCCTGACTGATTAACAATGAGCCACAAGCCGCCTGCATACCTTCCTCTCTTAAACCCTGTGAAGATTTCTGGTCAGAAGAGGACCAAACCCGTTCCCGCACTTCCCGCCTCCTGACACAGGACAGTGCGGCATCCCCAGCTGGAGGAGCCAGGAGACGGGGGCAGGTCCCCGGGGGCCATCCTCACGAGCTGCTATCCCCTCCACAGAGGCTTCCTTTATTGGCCTCACTGCACCTCTATTCAGATCATTCAGACCCTGGGACCCTGCAGGGGCGACCTCACCGCCGCCGGACCTCCGAGGCCGCAGGAGCTCCTGGTGCCTGATCTCAGACAAGGACAGACAGACACTGAAAATCGCATCATTATGGTTCAGCATTTCTGCAGTTTGTAGTGAACGTTGATGTTCTCTCTCGCTAACTTTAATGAGATGATTTATAGCCCTGAATGTTGTCCAAAGGCAGTGTTACCAGGAAGAGTTAAATCTTTACAGTCAAGGTGGGGAGGGCACAGCTCTGTGGTAGAGCGTGTGCTTAGCGGGCACGAGGTCCTGGGCTTGGTCCCCGGCACCTCCGTTAAGCAAATGCTAATAATAAGTAAATAAATAGACCTAGTGACCCCCCCCCCAAAAAAAAACATCTTTACAGTTAAAGTGCACACACACACCTCTGTCGGTGAGTTAGCTTGCTCTGACTTTTGAGCTTGTGAATAAATGACCGATTTTGGGGAGGATGGCAAACTGTGCAGGTGAAGGTGGGGTGACAGTGAAGACTTTCCCCAATTCCTGTCTGAAAGGGAAGGTAGGACACACGGGTTTACTGCTATTGAGTGCCACCACTTTCCTGTCTCCTCACCAAGGCAAACAGCAGAATGACGCCCGGTCTACGCCGTCCGCTTTTCCAGCGAGTTAATTGATAAAGCCAGTGCCCGTCATCACCTCTCTAGCACATCTGGAGGGAAGTCTTGCACAACCACAAGGAAACGTGGTCACATGAAACTTTAGAAATCTGCTTCGTCCATGCATGCAAGTCACCCCTACGCGTGCCTGGGTATCAAGTAAGTACAAAGCCTCAGGAGATGCTGATTTGTGTGGTGTGGTGCACAGGGACCTTCATCTAAGTAGCTAAGCCTTTTGAAAGTTAGTCATTGTTTGTTCATGGCAGCTTTGGATTGGGGCTCCTAATTTAAGAAACAGTTTCAGATCATATGATATCTTTTTTTCTGTTTTTTCTTTTTTGGCACAGTTATGTAAAGGGAAGTCAGCGCAAGGCTTAGCAACACGCGTTTGGAGACACTCACAGTGACGACGGGCATTCTCGTTAAATCTGCCTTTTATTGAAAATTCTGCAGTGACTGCACAGCTCAGCATGGCTCCTATCGGGACATGTGGTGCCCAGATTCCTTCTCTTCTTTGTCTCTTTTCCTTCACAGAATTCTCATTAAAATTACTTAGAGTGAAACAGAGAGACCCTGTTATAAAATAAATCCAGTTAAATACACTTTGTTGTATTGGCTCATTTGCATGATGCATGGACCTCGTCTTCCTCTCTTTGTGTCTTAACTACGTACATTAGGTGATGCTTGCCAATTAATGATGCAGGATGTCTCATCCCCAATTGCTTTCTCTGTCTTCTTAAACATTAAAAATAAATACACGCCATCTGTCTCATATCTTGAAAGCAATTCAAAATGGTTACTTTTGTTTGTTTAGGATTACAGCACAGTTTATAGCTTTAGTGCTTCCGAATTATAAGAAAGTTCGGTCTCCATTTCATGAATGTAACTTCATTTTAAGGTGAATCCAACAGAAGGAATAGAATGCTCTCGAGTGAACTTGCGTGAGACAGAAAGCCCTGTCGGGTGGTGGGTAAAACCTTGGTCTTTGGCACTGAGAGGCCCAGACTGGACTCTGAGCCTGCGGCTTTCCCGCTGAGCCACCTCGGGAAAGCAACTTAACTTCTGAAGCCTCAGTATTTCTTACCTGTGGAATGGGGAGAACACCTACCGTGTGGCGCACACTGGGAAGTATATATAAACACACACACACAGGTGTGTAAAAAGTTGCCTATGCAACTCCTAGTCAAGGCACAAGAAGTGGTAGCTGTTGTCTCCATTGTCATCCAGTTTGGGGAAGGGAACAATTCAGGTTGAGATAGAGGGTTGTTAAAAAATAGCTCACGGTGGCATAAGGTTAAAACCTAAGAGGGGAGTTACATATGAAAGCTGTGTTCTTTCTCCATAGCAATTAAACTATAGAAGTAAACAACCCCACCCCCATGGCCTCCAACGCCCTCCGGGCACACATGTCCGCCGGGGAGTGTGGCACATGATCGTGGTCGGGAGAACTTGAGAGCCTTTGGATCCACAAGGTCTACCATGGCACTTTCCAGAGAGCTTTTTTTTTTTTTTTTTAATAAAAAAAATGGTATGTTATAAAGCACCAAATGCTTAAATAACTTAGCTATAATTAAAGGGGCAAGGGGCAATTGAGAAAGTCCTGCTTTCCATTCTAAGTCAGAGCAATTTTCTCAACAATACTTTCTACTGTAGCACAGGAGAAAGCTTTCTAGATTTGAGCCCAGCATTCCGAAGAGGGCGAACGTGTAATTTGAAGTCCACCCTATACTCACAGACCACAGAATTGCAGTGCTATTTAAAATGCTGGACACATGTGACCTAGCCCAAAATATTGTAGCAATAAGAAAACTGAGGTCCAGTGTAGCTCAGCAAATTGTCCAAAAGCACACAGCTAGCTCGAACGGGAACACATTCTTTCTTTAAGCTAGGTTTCAAAAATTGTGGTAAGCAGACTGAAATTTTTCTGTCCTTCTATAAATACCCTTGGTTTACAGCGGATCCCTTGCATGGCGGCTCCCTTAGCAGCTTATTTGAACATAACTGAGCTGTTCGGCATAGTCTCCGCATGACAAAGTGGTCGAGTCTTACTAGTAGCTGGGAACGCATTGTCAAGCCTTTTTTTAGCCCACGCAGCGCTCGACTGTTCCAACTCTTAGTCATCCTGACATGTGTTTCGGAACACAGCACACCCATGAGTCCTGGCAAAAACTGCATTTCTTCCTGCACCCTCCCACACCGCGGCTCTTCTCAAATGCCTGGTATTTTTACCGCGGTTCTAGAGAGAAAATTACTTAACATTCCTAACCTGCGGGCACGCTTAAACTTCCCCTCCCCAGTGGTAAGACGAGCAGTAGCGCGTGCAAACCACGGTGCTTGAGCCGAAGATCTGCTGCGAGCAGGGACGGCAGCCCTCAGCAACCAATGCCGGGAACTTCCTTCAACGAAGGGCAAGGGGCAGAAGCGTGTCCCCTCCGAAACTCCACGCTGTAGCCCCTTCTGGAAAGCACACCTTGATCTGACCGGCACGCCTGAGCTCAGTGCGCGCTGAGCACGGACTTGCAGACGACGGACCAGGCCCCGCCGCGCAGCAAAACCAGGACCTAAAGCTGCTCTCGTGAAATGTTTCTAGGAAACCCAAAGCTTTTTTATTTTCAGAGTCTACATCCGATTCCACATTTAACGCATCCCACTCGCTCTAAGAAAATCACCTGGTGACCCTGTAAACCATCTTTTGCTCTTTTGCTCTCTGCCGTATTTTGCTGGGCTGTCCAGAGCAGGAGTGGGGAAGAGGGGTGAGGAAGAGCGGGTTGAAGGCCAGGGATGGGGGAGGCTTGCGGGCCTGCTGTCCCAACTCTGTCCTTTTCACCCTCTTGGGTGACATCTCAGCCGGCTGCGCGGCCCAGGCCAGGGAAGGCTGCCGGGCTCTGACCGGCCGTGGAACAGCGCTTCAGGCGCACGCGGAAGTGAGCCGAGGTGTCGGTTTCACATTGTGCAGATGCCTCTGCAATTTATTCCCCTGGCTGGAGTGACAGGAAGATGAAACACGGCAAGTGTTTCCTCCTGTGCCCCAAGCATGGTGGCCAGTCTCTGGAGAAGTGCGTTCAGGGCACACCAGGGGAGCACCCCCGGCTCCTATTTCCACCTGAGCCTGGGGACAGGCTGCAGGCCGAGCTGGAGGGAGGAGAGGCAGGTGAGTGGCTCCCAGGTTGCACAAGGATTTCCCAGGGAGGAGCTGGGGTGATTAATCCAGTAGGAATTTGTTTCAACACCACCACCCTCCCCCTCCCCTCAAGAAAAAAACAACCAGACTCTCAAGATGCTGATAAGAATTCTTTTATGTTATTCCAATAAAAAATACATTCATACAGAAATATAACAATCTTGCAAAAAACAATTTCAAATAAAATCTTGTAAAACAAAATCTTACAAAAAATCTTACAAAGATTCTTTAGATAACAGGGTGCTCCAAAAAAAAAGAAATTTCACTAATAGAAATTTTTTTTTAATGTCAAGCAAAAAGTTTCTGCTTGATTGAGGCTCAGTTATCACCTGAACAGAATGTCATTCTTGATGTACCTGCTTATTATGAAAATTACAGGCGTTGACATACATGGCACCCGGCCCCACCCACCCAAACCACTCCACGGTGTTTCATAAGCGAGACAAGCCAGTGCAAGTTGGGTTTTTTTTTTTTTTTTGTCTTTTGTTTACCTTCTTGCTTCATAGAATTGTTATGGCTAAGGACACAGCAGGGCCAAAAAAGGAGTTTTCCAAAATCCAGCAAATCAAGTTGGAATTTGGAATTGCCAAAAGAAAAGTGCATTTTTACCCCCTCAGCAAAATGAAATGAATTCTTTAGGGAAGTGTATCCATCAGCCCAGATTTTAAGAAAACCAACAAACAAACAAAAAAAAACCAGTTATGTGAGCTCTCACCATCGCTCATTTCCAGGAAGATCAAACAAAATACCAGCCCAGTCAGACTCCTATGTGTATATATACATATATAAATATATATAAAGAAATGATCTGCACCCACAAGCCAGCAGCGGGATGAAGGAGCAGCTGTCCACACTGCGGCATGCCAATTTGGGGCAATTACCCGTTGGAAAAACTGGAAGAACCTATGTGCTGGAGAAAATAGCTTTATATCTGCATAAAAAGTGTCTACAAAAGAATCCCTGTGATGAGCTTGCTCTTAGGTTAGATCTTCAATAAGGCTGGCGTTTGAAATCGAAACCTTCGTGTGTCTGAGGCCAGCCAGTGGGCTAGTATTCTGTTCACGCCACATCTGCATGGCCACAGACAGGTACCCTATTCCAGACCTGCCCATCACGACGAGCGAGCCGGCAGTCTGCAACAGACGTGACGCCAGGAGCCTGCAGCAAGTCGTTAAATGAAAGATAAAGCCTTGACCAAAGTTGTTTTCATTTTTACTTCCTTTACGGCCATTTTGAAAACTTTCTTCACAGGCTGTGGAATTTTCTAGCTAAACATTCAACTTCTCCTTAAAAAAATATTTATATATTATCTATATATGTATATATATATACACACACACACACATACACATACTATACGCACAAATATACATACACAAGAATTCCGCCCACTTAAAAAAAAAAAGTAATATACTTTCTGTGTTACCAACAGATAGCTAGATAGATATGCGAGAAACTTGTGCCTTTTAAGCAAATACATTATTGTTTTTTATACTTCTGTATCTCTAATACGTGTGAAAATGTTACATACTAAACACAGCCGGTGTGGGATCTATACAGTTGTTGTGCAAAGTCTGTATGTAAGCCTCACGGGGGCAGAAATGGTCTGATTTTCCAAACATCTCGTGTTTTCCACTTTAACACTGACAGTCGAGTTGTCTGAACTGTTGAGGAAATACTGACTTGTTTGAGGGGTGTTCATCTATTTGACTCTGTGAAGGAGGACCTTAAATAGATTTGCTTTTCTCTGTATTATATATGGATACAGTACAACGCCAGGTGAAAAAAGAGCCTTAATGAAGCATCATCACCCATACCCCTGTAGGAGGCCCCACGTGAGGGGCCACTTGCATAAGGCACCATTATTAAGACCTACAGTGCATTAACAGCTAGGAAACCAGAAATTAGTCCTCAAGGCATAAGTAAGAGACACTTAGCTGCATGAGAAAACAGTTTCTAAGCTTTAGTGGTTTTATCCACTCAACTGAGAATTCTAGGTTCTGAGTCTAAGGTAACACGTTAGACCAGCAATCCCCAGCCCCAGCGCTCTGGACACCCAGCGTGTCCCACATCTTCCACGGGCATCGTGAAATTCTCCAGAAAGGCAATTCAAATTTGGAACCATTGCAAAAACAGTCCTGTGCTGCACAATGCCTTTCTGTAAGGGGAGTGTTACAAAATGGAAGTGGGGGAAGGATTGTGTATTGCCAGGCCCAGACAGCTAGGGTTCACCGAATTCGACCAATCGGATCTTAGCTGCTCAGTGAACTGGATCAGAACTGGAGTCCTGATTGAAAAATGGAAAAGCAGATAATTCCCCAGACCATGCATTACGTTTGTCTTATAAGGAAGAGTCACCGATGTGTTATATTGGTAAGTACACAGCTTATACAGCGGGTAACAGATGGACGCTGTGGCAGCAAGCAGCTCAGGCCACTCGCATCGCACACTGCACGTTTCAGAGCCGAACCAGACACCGAACGTTCTCCTCACACTCGGAAGGGAGAGGCGCTCCCCTCCCCACACCCACTCGCCACTCCAGGGTCCTGACCGCCCACTCCTACCCTCCACATGTTCCCTTCTTTTTTTCTTTTTCTTTTTTTTCTTTTTCCCCTCTAAGGCGCAGACACCCCCCCAGAAAACAATTGGAGGTCATCACCTCAACGCACGGAACACGCCTCACACACAAAACATTCAAACCACGTTTTTTTTTCTGTCTCTTGCAGTTTTGCAAGGAAAAGGACTCTTGCCTCATCACTCAGTCTGTGGGAGACCCTCCACATACAGCCCACCCAACCATTAACATTCTCAGTGCACATGCTCACGGCAAAGGCTCAGGGACCACTCGGAGGACAGGTACCAGTGGCGGGCCAGGGCCACCCAAACACCACACACTGCGGTGCTCCGCCGCTTCTGACATGAATTTTTTCGCCCTCGAAAGACCTTCCCAGTAGGTCCTGTAGGCGACCGGGTAGGGTGCAAAATGGCTTTGGCTGGGACACGCACCCTCCTTCCACGGCCGTCTCAGCCTGGAAGCCTTTTTAGCCTGCAGGATTCGCCGCTCCACCCCTTCAGAGATGCCTCTTCATGTGCAGGGCCAGGTGGTCGGACCTGGAGAAACACCTGCAGAGAGAATCGGGGTCCCGGACGTTAGGTCTCCAGCCCCGCCGGGGTTACAACCTCGCCTGCACTCCCCATCTAAGCCCTGTCCAGGGGAGGGTGGCGGTCACCACGCTGAGTCATCACCACCCATATTTGGTGCAGGAAACTCCAGCTGAGGGGAGTATAAATGAAGAAGGGCTCCACTCAGTTCTCTGGAATTTCACTGGACTTTACTGTCTGGCCTTCAGATTAGAAAACTGTTAAAGGCCCATTTCAGAAAGTGCAAATGAAGTCACCCTCGTCTCAGGCACTCAGCACCGTGGTTCTTCCTAACTTGGACAAGCAGCATCTTTAAGACTTCTGAAACCCTCTTGGGCGGGGAAGAGAAATGCCAGTCCAGGCCAGGAAAACGCCTGCCTGGTTCAGGCTCACCGCGTGCCTGCCCCATTCCGGGCACAGCACCCCCGCACCCCTGCGACTCATGCACGTACCTGTCACAGTGAGAACATTTAAAAGGCTTGGCACCAGTGTGCTTTCTGAAGTGTCTGGTTAACTCATCGCTTCTTGCAAAACGCCACTCACACCCTTCCCATGAGCATCTGTAAGGCTTTTCTCCTGGGAAGAGAGAACAGGACAGGCGCGCTGTGACTGCACTGGAGCGTGAGGGAAGGCTGCTTCCCTGGCAGGACAGGGCGCGGGAGGAAAGGGCCCGTCGGCAGGCCGGGGCCTCTGCCGCCGGGAACTCAGAGCACACCTCAGCCAGGGCTGCGGGCTGGCACTCCGGAGGTAGCCGGCAGGCACTCCTGACCTAGCCTCAGGCCTCCGGCTGCCGGGGGAGGAACTGGGCCCTCACGGCTGTAATCAGTTACCGCGTAAGCGCGGAGATTACTCAGACGGGAGACATGCTTCCGAGGCGATGTGTCAGCTCGCTGGACCCGCAGCCTCGGCGAGGGCAGGGTTTTATTGCTTTCTCCATGGAAACGGTTTCTCTCTAGCATTTATTTTGTCCCTTACTCACTCCCCTGTGGAACGAGGCTTTGTAGTTTCCTCCAGGAAACAACATTTCTCCAAAACTGAGGTCATGAGTTTCTGGGAAACCCCATTCCAAGGCCTTCAAAGCACTTTCTAAATGACAACCGAAAGACCCAGTCGACTTCATCCCTTGGTCAGATTATAAATAGGAACTCACTAAAAGTGCTACTTGAGTATATACAAAACAAAAACCCAAAACTGGCCACAGCCAGTCCCGAGTGTGCTGAGCCTAGCTCCAGGGCACCCAGGCCCCGGTCCTGGCTCTGCCTTCGGCTGTTCCGAGGTCCTGACTTGAGGGCTCAGAGATCTCCTCTCATTGCTGGTAAGATGAGAGTCTGCATGACTTGATCTCTCAGGTCCCTTCCAGCTCGAAAATTCCTGATTCTTTACCAGTGATCCTAGACCGTTATGGGCCTTTCAAATGGAACTATGATCTGGGTGGTGGTACTTCTGTAAGAAGTCATTTTTATTTTTATAAGTTGGTATCAGAAAACAAAGGCAGCATGACAGAGAAATTCTAAGTACCCACAGGTGGACATGGCCTCACAGAATCGACAGTTGGAGCTCAGACCCCACACCGCGGTCAGCGCTGTGAGCTCTCACTACCCAGCCACCCACTCCCGACCCCTAAGTTTCATTTCCAAAAATCAGAGGCCATTCCACGTAACATTATGCATGGGCACTGTAGACAGGGCACAAAGGGCCCTGAAAACCTAGATGGTTGGAGTAGGTAGGGGATGGGGTAGAGATGGAGAATGTGATTTACCTCTTGTCTGTTTAATCTGAAAGCGATAAGCATTCATTGGGCACACATGTCCAGCTTTTCAGCTCCTAATCTGTCCTCCCCAGAGACCCAACTCTCTTGGAGGAAGAATGAGGAGGTGAGGATGTGTCTGCTCTGACAGTCTCCTGTGGAGCCCCGGCCCCCTCCCAGGGCTGGTGTGATTCAGCGGCACCCGCCAGGAGCCCCCCGCCTGGGTCGCAGGAGGGACTGACCTGTGTGGGTGCGCTGGTGCGCTTTCAAGTGGGAGCTTTTGGTGTAAACTTTTCTGCAGCCGTTAAAGTGGCACCGATGCACCCTCCTGCGGCCGTCGGGGGAGGCGTCCCCGCTGCCCTTGTCGCCCGGCTTCCCCGCAGTCCCGCCGCGCACCTTCCCCGGGGGGTGCAGCTCCGCCTGCACGCAGCCCCACAGGTGAGATGGCTCCCTGCTCAGTTCTGGGGAAGAAGGGGGCGTGGAGGTGACGGAGGAGCTCAGGTTCCCCGAGCTGACTAACACTTCGCTGATGGGGTCGGAGGTAAACTTGGTGGTGGGCGAAAGCTCCTCGGAGCTGTCGGACGACTCGCTGCTCACGTCCGAGTTCAGGCTGTTGGTCTCTAGGTTGTAGCCGAAGCCGGGGCTGCTGAGAGCATCCTCAGGGGGGCTGGGGGACATCTTCAGGTCCGCGTCCTCCTTTTTCTCCCGAGCCAGGATGATTTTGGTCCACAGATCTTCCTGGCTGTCGAATTTGATTTCGGAGGCTGACACGTAGCAGGGTTCGCTCTGGAGGTAACGTTCCAACTCCAGGCAGGTCTGTGTGAAAGGAACCACAAGAAGGCACGTGATTGTGACGACTATTGAAAATGGAACCGAAAGCACATTTCCAAAAACACTGGGAGTCAAGGGCAGATAAACTGTGTGGCCTTGTCACTGTAAGAACCCATGACGGGAGAGTGAGAGGAAAGCTGTTTCTAGGAATGGGTACAAGTTCAGCAGAAAAGCCGGAGGTGAAACATCTCTCCGCTTCCCCAAGTTGGACCAAATGGCTGAGGGTCACGGAGCCCGCTTTTTGTTATAGTTACAGTGTTGATGTTTCTGTAAACCACACAAAGAAAACCTGCCTCAGACACCACCTCCCCACTCGACAGGTTTAACCAGATTATCTGACAGTCTCGAGAGCCCTGTGCATCCAGGAAAGGCCCTGCCCTCCTCCTTTCTCAGGCACAGGCACAGGCACAGACACTGACACCGTGTGCTCTGACAAGGCACGTGTCTCCCTCTGGAGACGCAGCTGACAGCTCAGGGCCACAGTCAGCGAGCAGACGCAGCTAGCTGATGGTCTGGGTTCAGGAACACCAAAGGAGCTGCAGAGAAACCACCCGTTTCCTGCAGAGCCAGGACCTAGGAGGCTCTCCAAGAATGCCATTCCCAAGCGCAAGGCTGTGCGCACACCCAACTTAAAGGACTTCCACCGTGGTCAGAGGAAGACAACAACAGGAGTGGAGAAGTCATTCCAGAATGGCCATCTGCTATTGTGGAGGGTGCAGGGGGGGAGTTCCTCCCCGGGTCTGCTGGGAGTCCCACAGTGGACAAGAACTTTATCTACTGGCCAAGAGTACAACTGTATGAGTCATTACTCTATTTCTTTCACGCAATGCCAAAGCAGACTTCCTTTTGAAATTCTGACCAGCAGCCAAAAAAGGACCCGGTTCAAATATACATGCAGTGTGTCATGGACAGGGTGCCCCCCCAGCCCCACAACCAACCTTTCCAGAAGCTACAACTGCCGAGAGACCAGCATCCCCTCTCCCCACCATCTCAAACTTTCTAGCCACTGGAAAAGAAAAATGGTAGGAAACATTTTAGGATTAAATTATGTCTGCCCTTATCTTCACTAGGATCTACAGCCTGCATGTCCATATAAGGCTGCCTATACTCCCGCGATCCTACAGATGTACTTTCTACAGCATACTCTGCTCTTCTCAGCAAATCATTTTCAGGATTAGCAAAGCCCACCCAAAGGGCTCCCGCTGGCTTACTTAGCAGCCTGCCTGCAATAATATAGCACATACCGTCCCCCTCCCCCCAGACTTGTCACATAGCAAGCTGAAGCAAGCAGAGGGGGAAAAACAATCATGGTTTGCTTGTTACCGCTAAAATTAGATGCCTGGGTTACAAAGTATACTAGAGTGTTCTGAGGCCAGACGGCAGGGTATTTTATGGGTGCTCCCAAGGAAGAGGCAAGCACAGAGATGGAGATCTTGTTAAACTTTAATAATCTGGCTAATTTAAAATCTCCATTATGCTGACGAGCACTGGGGGCCAGGATGAAGCTCTCGGAGAGTTTAAAAGCCTCTGAAGGAGACCCGAGCGCTCGGCCTGGCTTGTGGCCCAAATCCCAAACGCCCGAAGGAAACTACTTAGATCAATTTCAATCACGTCCTAGGAAGCAGCTTCTTTAGGAGGAAAAGCAGGGAGGGGAGGGGGGGCAGGAGAGGGCTGCGAACAATTAAGCAGGCATGTGAAGGTTTTAACAGTTTGCATTTCACCTCCCTTAAAAGCTTGCTAGGGTTTGAAACCCACAGAATATATCTGATCAGCTAAATCACTTTGTGACAAAAGAAAACAGCCTAGTAGGGCAGAGACAACCCCAAACCTTCTTTCTATCTTTTAAAGACAATGGGACAAGTGTCAGAATCTGTCTCCCTTCAGGCAATCCTCACAAATTAGAAGGGGGGTGGGAATTAAGTTTCTTAAATGTCCAATGCCAAAAATTCCAGTTCTACTAAAAAATGCCGGAAACAGACACTCTTCTTCCCCAACTCAGACTTGAAGCAATTCAGACCGGCTCATTGTCATATGACTGATAAGTCACTGGTTGTGCAAACACTGGCTTTTTTTTTTCGGTCAACAAAAGAAGCAGGTAAGAAAAACAAGGCAGAGTGAGGCAAATCTTAAGGGTTCCAAAGGAAGGTTAGAGAAACTGAAAATGGTCTGGTAGAGAAACGGAGCTAGTGGACGACTTCGCTGGTGAAATTCTTAGTTAAAAAAAAAAAAAGCCCTCGATGTAGAAACACCAAAAAGCAAAAACAAAAACAAAATCTCTTAAAAAAAATACCCTTGGCAGTCCATGCAAGTTCATATGACCAGATCCAGCTGTGGAGTCTGGAGCTGGTACAAGCACCAAACTTCTGCCAAAGGCTGGGGCCGGGATCAGGCCCCGGAGCTGGTTCTGCTCTCCGGCGGATGCAGTTCATAAGCCCCAGAAACGGGCAAAAACACTCGGAGCGACGAAGCGCTTGCTGCGCCCCACTCAAATGACAACTCCGCTTCACGCCGTAAAAGGCCCCTTTAAAGTGCCTTCCGCACCGGAGGCAGCAGAAGTACGTTTTAAGACTAATTATTTTAATTTTTAAAAATTTACCCAAACCATTAAAAAAAAAAAAAAAGAAAGAAAGAAAAAGAAAAAGAAATGCACCTCCAACCACACACCGTCCTGTCGGTGAGTGCATGCACTCCCTCCTCGGCGCACCGGGGCACCTGGCCCACGAAAATTCCTATTTACCTGTTGCCAATATTCCTCCAGGGAGGGCAGCGCCGAGAAGTACCCAGTCTCGTGCACAATCTGGAGTTCCTGGAAGATGCTGCACATTGGGAGCACATCCATGTCGGGTTGGAAAAGACAGTCACTGCTGTTGTGAAAACAGGGAGGTGTGCGGTCTGGAGTCGGGAGCGCAGCAGCCGTGCCTGCAGCGCCGGGGAAGTTCATGCAAACTCAGTGCGCAGCAATTAGGCGCCGCGGGTTCGGATCCTGCTGGAGCCCGGAGACGCGCTCGCGAGCCCACACAATATTTGCAAACACCGGACTGACTGCAAACGTAACCCCTGAAAAACTTCCCTATTCAAAGCTCCGCTGCCAGCCTCCCCTCCTCCCCGACCGGCCCCCCCGCCCTCCCCACGTGACTCGCCCGCGCCCGCCCCGCGCGCCGCCCAATCACGCCGCGCCCGGCCCGGGGGCTGCACGACGATGATGTCAGCTCCGGCCAATGGCGGACGGCGGCTCACAGCGGCCCCGCCTGGCGTGACCGAGCCTCTCCATCACAGCCCTCGCCATTGGCTGAATTCGAACTTCGGCCGGCTCTGATTGGAAGGCGGCTTCGCAGGCTATTTTTAGCAGGGTATATAAGGCACGGGCCGCCGCGCGCCGGAGGAGTCGGCGCTGGGAGGTGCGCGGCCGAGCGGCTGAGTGCGCCGCGGCCGGGCCCGGGGAGCTGGGTGCCCCTTCCCGTCTCGTCCCCGATCCTCGTCCCCATGTCTTCCCGATCCCCGTCCTCGTCCCCATCACCCGGGCTGGTCCCTGGTCCTCGTCACCCAGGCCGGTCAGCCGGGCCCCGTCCCCTGCCCCGGTCCCCTTCTCAGTGTGCTGCCACCCGGCTGAGGGAGCCAGGCCGGGTCCCCTCTGTCCCTCCCCTCCAACCTCGGTGCCGGCCTGTCCTCCTCTGTTACCCTCCATCCCCTCCACCCCTCTCCGTCCCTTCTTAGTACCCGTTTCCCATCTGTCCCCCTCTGTACCAGCTTCATCCCCCAGTCCTCAGGTGGCACCTGCGACCCAGGGGTAGTGGGCTGAGCGGCCTCACAGGTGTGGTGAGGGGCGGGAGGGTCGGCAGGTAGGGGCCTGAGGTGCTGCAGAACCGCTGGGATATGCTGTGTGTGACTCTGAGATCCCTCCTTCAGACCCCCTTACAGGGACAGGGCGAGCACCTGGCCAGCACACCTGGGCCCCCGATGCCTGCCTAACCTGCAGGAAAAGGATCAGAAGGGTCAGGGAGGCCCAGGTTGGATCTGCTTGCTCTTGAGGGGGATTATTTACACTCTTGATTCTGTGGGAACCCGTTTTTCCTTTAAAAATGTGGGCACCTGTAACTTCTCAGTAGGGTCCCCGGACTAGAATACCTTCCACTGCATATGTGTACGTTTTAGACTTGCAGCTTCCACGGTCTGGTCCCAAGCCTACAGAAGCAGAAGCTAGGGGTTTCCAACTGTGTTCAGCCGTTGTGTTTTGAATAAGCTCCCCAGGTCAATTTGTTGCCACTACGGTTTGGGACCTGGGGTTCTAAAAAATGCCCTTTCACTTGTCACCTACCCTACAAGAGTCCTCATTCCAAGAAGATGCAGAGACCCTCACCAAGGTCAACAACTAGACTGAGTTCCCTAGTGAATGTGTGAACAGTTTAAATTAGGTTGAAATGGACATTCAATGTGGGTTTTTTTTTTTAATATAAATTATCTCCTGAAATATACTATAATGTTCATTTCAAGAAAAATGCCAAGACCACGAAGAATGAGCCTTTTAAAATTTGAAATGGAAAGCAGAATTATAGCTACTGCCTTCACTTTTATTTTAAAATAGAGTTTAGTGAACACTCTTTTAAATAAAGTTTCTAAAAAAATGAAGTCTGCAAAAGAATTTTGAGAGGATTTTGTATGTTAGTTTTCAGCAAACTCAAGTATACCAAAACTATGATCCTATACTATTTTAGGTGGGGATCCTTGTCAATCACATTAGGAAAGCTTATTATATTATTGTATCTATTAAAGAGTCTTGTGAAGATGACTCATAATGAATTGATTAAAATGATCTTTGGCCTGTGTTTGTGTTATTTTTGCCCCAGAAACAGAGTGACTTGCCCTCCACAGGTGGGGCAAGCACCTTGACTCTAATTTCCAGGAATAGGACTGGCTTGCTTTGAATCATCCACAGGATGAGCCAATCCCCTGGTGACCAAGCAGCTGGTTGTATTTGGGATATGTTTCCAAGAATGCGCTTATATCAGGAGTAGGGTTTTCTTGGTAACTTGTAAGAATCTGATGAATGTGCAGGGGAAGGCAAGCATCCTGGACCATGCGGAGGAGACTTAGGTGAAGGGAGGGAGATACTGTCCAAGTGAAGATGCCATGATGGCTCTTTGTGCAGTGCACGTGGGTGTCACGGTTACAGTATTCTTATTTACCCTTTTGGATAGTTCATTATTCTTTTGTTCTCCTGTTAGTAGTACTTATTTTATCTTGTTTATTTTTTATTGAAGTTGATTTCCAGTATCATAGAAGTTTCACGTGTACTACATAGTGATCCACATTTTTAAAAGAGAATACTCCGTTTATAGTTAGAACAAAATATTGACTATATTCCCTGTGTTGTATAATATATCCTTGTAGCCTATTTATTTTGTACATAATTGTTTGTACTTCTTAATCCCGTCTCCCCGGACCTCTCTGCACTGTAACCGCTAGTTCTTTCTCTGTATCTGTGAGTCTGTTTCTGTTTTGATACATTCATTATTTGGGGTTTTTTTGGTTCCATATTTAAGTGATAGCATACAATATTTATCTTTCTCTGTGTGATTTACTTCACTAAGCGTAATACACTCCAGATCCATCCATGTTGTTGCAAATGGTAACATTTCATTCTTTTCTATGACTTATATTTCATTGTGTACACACACCACATCTTCTTCATCCATTTATCTGTTGATGGACCCTTCGTTTGCTTCCATATCTTGGCAATTGTAAATAATGCTGCTGTAAACATTGGGGTGCATGTATCTCGTCAAATTAGTGTTTTCATTTTCTTTGGATGTATACCCAGGAGTGGAACTGCTGGGTTACATGGTAGTTCTGTCTGTTGGTTTTTTGAGGAAACTCCATTTTGTTTTTCATATTGGTTGCACCAATTTACATTTCCACCGACCGAGTACAAGGGTTCCCTTTTCTCCACACACTCACCAACATTATTTGTGTTCTTTTTGATGATGGCCATTCTGACAGCTGTGGTATCTTATTCTGGTTTTGATTTGCATTTCCCTGATGATTAGTGATGTTTTCATGATAATTATTTATTGTTTTAAACATTTCTTTATCTACTTTCTTATAGAGGGTAAATTTGTCCTTGTCTCTTACATGTACCTCCCAGTTCTTAAAATATTGTATAGTTTATTTTTAAAATAGTGAATCTAATTGGACACGATATAGATACACTCAAAATGGTAGTTTTCAGGAAAATAAGAAGTGTAAAAACAGGAGGTGGATTTCAAAGAGAATAAGCGAGGATGAGCCCTGGCCTTCCTCTGCACCCATTAGCCATTCAGCACAGATTAGTCACACCCTATGACTGGCCAGGTACTTGGGACTCACCATTTACAAAAAAGGCAAAACTCCCTGTGATCGGGGAGGCAGGCGGCACTAAGGGAGGGAGATGTCTTCAAACAGCGCTGTTACCGCTCCGGGTGCATGTAGCTGTTTGGTGGGGAAATAACAGCTTCCTACGTGAAAAGGAGGATGTGTGCGATCTAAGCAATCCTAGTGCCGCCTGAGTTTTTTAAAAAAATCAACAAAGATAGGGGAGGGTACGGCTCAGTGGTAGAGCGCATGATTAGCATGCACAAGGTCCTGGGTTCAATCCCCAGTGCCTCCATTAAAGAAAGAAAGAAAGAAACCTAAAAGCATCAACAGAGAAGGGCCACAGAAGTCAAAAGAGGGGGACGTGTGGCACTTGTGAAAGATGGACTGTAGACTCTAGTAACCCCCCCGTGTGTGTGGACTTGGTCACGTCCTTTACAAGGAGATAAAAATGTCTAACTATTAGAATCAGTTTGATAGAGTAGAAAGAGATAATGCATTAAAATCCCTGCTTCACGGCAAAAAGTAGTCATTGAGTAACTTGAAGTCAGTCAACATCCACCATTCATCCATTCGTGAATTCAACACTCATCCATCTCTAAGTTTGCTGTGGTTGTATATTTTATTATTCTTTTTTTTTTTTTTTGAATTGATGAGAGACTGCAGACAGTACAATGAACTCACCCTTGCAGGTCATGTAGCCATTAAGCTCAACGTCGGACCCACAGTCAGGACCAGTAGTGCCAGAAGAGCATCTCTGTCTGAGCCCACACTGAAGAGCCTTGCTCCCCCACCTTTTCCATCCCCAAGTCCTGGAGAGAAAAGAGCAAACTCCAGCTGGTGAGCATGATCGCAGCCCACCTGCTTACCCCATCTTTCCTTCTCAAGCTTTCCATCTCTCCTGTCTTCAGAGGGTTAGGGCCCTTCCATGTGACAGCATCAGGGTCCTTTCCTGTTCCCGGCGGTGGAGGTGTCTGACCCCCAGCCACCCTGTGTCATCTCCTCTCGCCCACCCCACTCCCTCCTCCACCTTCCTTCTCTCCTCACACGTCCCGTTACACTTGTCTGTTTTATACCACTAAGTTCTCTGCCACATTTAGAGAAATACAATCTATTGTTTAAAATATAGTGTGCATTTTAAATCTATCTTTCAGCTTAAAGATGTATGGGGTGGTTTATTTGTTTTGAGCAGTTTTGATCTTATTGTTCTAGGTAATTCAAGAGGGGCTTTTAAGAGGAGTCATGAATCTAAGGATCATTCCAGTTGTGCCCCCCGATACATGGACCCGGAATGCTCTGACTCTTGAGCAAGGACCCACTTTGATTTTCTTTTGTTTTCAGTGTCATTACCAAAACATCAGTGACCAAATCACGTTGAGCTATAGATCCACTCTTTAAAATCACTATTAGTGCCGAGAATAGCTAATAAGGCAAGTTCTCTATTGATAGTTTTAAAGAGACATTTAAATTGTTTAATTTATCAGCATGTGAAGTGTGCTCATGACAGTGGCCGTGATGCTTCTGGGGCATCCGAGGGGGAGAATTTGTATGTATCTAAGACCTCAGTATGAGTAGCCCTCTTTTAAAGCATGTGAAAGTCTGGGATGTGTGATGACAGTGGGAAAACATTCAGCGACACATCAAAGTTTTATAGAAAAAAAAGGAGGAGAATTAATTAACATTCCACAAATATATACCCTGAGATGGGCCCTATGCTAAACCCTCTTCATGTTATTTTGTTTAGTGCCCCCCGAGACCTGTGAAGCAGGCGTTATAATCTACAGTTAAGGGAAAAAAAAAAGAACTTTAAATTTCAGAGAAAATATGTGACTTGCCCAAGATTCTAAACTGCGTCCGTGGCAGGATGAAGATTTTAATCTGTCTTTCTGTGAACTTTTCACCTGTCCAGACTTTCTCAAACAGGAATTCTCCAACTGGATGGGCATCCAAGGAGCTTGTGGCCAGCAGAATCCTAGAGTGAGTGCCCTGCCCTGAGGACCCCTCCCCTTGGGTGCGGCTGGTGGGTACCTTCCTAGCGTCACCTCAGCCACCTCACTGTAAGCTGCCTTTGTGTTCATGAAAAGGGAGACTGTCCTAGGGGGCCTGGCCTCAGGGATGTCCTTTAAAAGAAGATGAAGCTCAGAGAGACCCATCAAGATACAAACTCTCAGAAATCAGAGCTGGGAGGGAGCATCCAGATTCTGACGAAGGGGTGAGGGGCGGGGCCTGCCTGCGGGCCCACCCCGCGAGCAGGATGTGTTCTCAGTTCTGATCTGACCGCAGCCTCAAAGTCTGGGGCTGGCTCCCTGCACTTGGGCTTCCAGGCTTGGCTTTGTCAAGGGGGAGCCTCTTCCTGCCGGGGCAGCCAGGCTTTGTGTGGTCGGAGGAGGGCTGTTGGAGGGGAGCGTAGCTGGGAGCGTTGTCCACCCCTCTCCCGGCACGGGATGAGCCCTGCTTTCCGGGCTGCGCCTGCGGGCCTGGGCCCCTGCTCTGCTGCTTCCTTAGAGAGGAGAGTCTGGGCTTGTGGGTGGGGTTCACGCCTCCCTCCCTCTCCCTCCACTGCCCTGCCCACCCACCTTTCCTGTGAGCTCCTGTCTCAGGTCCCCATTTCCTCCAGGCGGTCCGGTCCCACCAGCCCACAGGCATATGATCACAAATTCTCACAGCATCCTTGTCCTCTCCTGAGGTGGCTGTCTTGTTCCTTGGCCACCAGTGAAATGGTTCATGCATGGCGCCCTTTCTCCTCGGAGAGTCTTAGCCTCTGAGATTCAGTGCACGTGAGGGCCTGTGGCCATCTGCTCTTAAACAGGCTGAAGGAAATGAAGATTTTGTAGATTATCTGGCTTTTTATTGTCATTAGAGTGGAAGGAGAACATGGCTGTATAACTTCTTTTTAAGAACATAAAAAATAGGGGAAATATTTGAACAGATACTTCACAAGAAGTACATATCTATGGCCAGTAAATACATGAAACGTGTTTGGTGTTATTCATCACCAGGGAAATGTGAGATAAAAGCCACTGAAGGCTAAAGTTAAGATGACCTGAAACAACAGGAGTTGGTGAAGTTGTGTGGTGAGCAACCAGAACTTTGCTGCATCTTGGTGAGGGTGTCAAATGCTACAACCACTTGTGAAAAAGGTCTGGCTGTTTTAATAAAACTAAACGTACACTTACTCTGTGATTCAGTCCTTCCGTCTTCCAGCCGTCTAACCAAGAGCACTGAAAGAATGTGTTCGCACAGAAATTTGAACAAGATCATTCATAGTAGGTTATCCACAGTAGTAAAAAACTGGACGCTGCCCAGGTGTCCATCACCAGGAGATGTGGTGTTCTTGTGTGTTGTGGTACCGCTCGTTAACGCAGGGAGCAGACTGCCGCCCATACAGCAGCATGGTAACATCTCAGAAACACTGGAATGTGTGGAAGAAGCCTTGCGCACACAAGTACCTACTGCAAGATTCAGACCAAGTCAAGTTCTAAAACAGGAAAAACTGATGTTTGCTTGCTTCTAGTGGGTAGACATGGAAGTTGACTTGTGAGAGCCATGAGGAAGTTCTCTTGGTGTTGGTGGGTGATGGTGGTGGTTGATGGTGGTGATGGGTGATGGTAGTGGTGGTGGATGATGGTGATGGGTGATGGTGGTGGTGATGGGTGATGGGGTGGTGGTGGGTGATGGGTGATGGTGGTGGGTGATGGTGATGGTGGTGGTGATGATTGGTGATGGGGTGGTGGTGGGTGATGGGTGATGGTGATGGGTGATGGTGATGGTGGTGGTGGGTGATGGGGGTGGTGGTGGGTGATGGTGATGGCGGTGGTTGATGGTGATGGGTGATGGTGGTGGTTGATGGTGGGTGATGGGGGTGGTGGTGGGTGATGGGTGATGGTGATGGTGGGTGATGGGGGTGGTGGTGGGTGATGGTGATGGCGGTGGTTGGTGGTGATGGTGGTGGTTGATGGTGGGTGATGGTGGGTGATGGTGATGGTGATGGCGGTGCTTGATGGTGGTGGTGGATGATGGTGATATTTAATCATGTGTTAGTTTCCTATGGACACTGTAACAAATTGCAAACTTGATAGCTTAAAACAACTGAAATTTATTCCCTCATGGTTCTGGAGGCCATGAGTCTGAATGAAGGTGCTGGCAGGGACCTGCTCCCTCTGGATGGTGAGGGGGAGGACCCTTTCGTCTCTTTCTGCTTCCTTGGTTTGTGGCCACATCCCTTTAACCCCTCCTCCCTGGTCACACGGCCTCCTCCTCTTTTGTTTCAAATCTCTCCCTGCTCTTCTAAGAACCCATGTCATTGGCTTTAGGGCCCACCTGGGAAATCCAGAATGAGCTCATCTCAAGATCCTTGATTTAATTACATCTGCAAAGTCCCATTTTCCAAATAAGGCCACACTGATAGGATCCAGGGATTTAATGTGGATATCTTTTGGGAGGTCGGATTTTTTGCGGTCTATGAGAACAGTACAAGTTAGCTTGTAGTAAACAGTACTTTAGTGGCAGGATAATAGGCTGTGGCAGATGCCACCTAATTTCCTAGACTGTCAACAGTAAATATTTTTGGACAGCAAAGATGTCACTTAAAATTTTAAAGATAATATGGTTGCTTTTAGGGTTTAATCCTTTTGTTCTGATAAAAAACTAGTATCCTTCCATCTTTAGGGGCACAAGTCTCAGTGTTCCCATAAAAGCTTGACGGAATGTTGATAAAAACAGAAGGGGGTCGGACGCCCATGTTGAAGGCTGCTTGTACAGGATACACGTCTGAAAGCAGAGGTGAACAGAATTCTGGCCAGTGGATGAGGGTTAGGAATAAGGCCCCCTTCCGTCCAGCATTCCAGTGTTGAGTCGTCAGCCTGGAGAAGGCAGAGCAGAGCTCCCACAGGGGTGCACGGTGCCGGGGGAATGCGGAGAGGACACGCTGATTCCGGTGAAGGCACGGGGAGCACATGGTGCTGGTCTTGACCCGCGGTGACAAGCAGGTGGAATGACCAGAAGCAGTGCTGGCACCTGTGCAGTGTTCCGTGGAGGTGGGCACTGGGAGGGTGAGGCTGGAGGAGGTGGGTAGAGTTTTCTTGGAAAGGGATTCTGGCGGGAGTGTGGACAATGGCAAGATTGCCTGGCTAGAGGTAAGGAAGAGCTGGGCGGCGAAATACAGTAAATGCCTTAAGCAACTCTCATGAGACAGGCTGAACAGAAACAGACATGGATACCCTGTCATTTCCTAATTACTGTTACGTGCTTTCTGTGGATGATCCATGTAAATACTCATGACCACCCCACCACTGCCAAGTTAAGAGGAAATCAAGGCACAAGAGATGCTCAAAATCACCCCGCTAGGAATAGGGGAAGGTGACGCTATGCATTTGGCAGCATGACCCTCCAGGATAAAGGCTATTGTTACCCACTTTGGTCCAGACTGAAGTGAGGAGAGGTGACGTCACTCGCCTGGGGTCACTGGGCTGTGAGTTGCAGCCCAGGGTGAAACGTTGGGACGGGTGGGGTGGGGAGATGCTCCATTGCTCACAGCCTAAGCCCTGCAGCCTCAGGTGACAGGTCTGGGACCCAGACCAGGGTAGTCTGAGGGCCAGGCCTGCAGGCAGGACCACGGTGCCGTGGGATAGTAGCATTGGGGATACAGAGAAAAGATGGTGGATTTGTTTTTGATGACAATCACCAGGATTGGGTAACAGGAGGAAAGGTAAACTGTCACCCCTCCTCGGGTCTGGAGTGATGAGCTGTGTAAATAAAGATTGACCTTAATTCCTTTATCTCGCCCATGGTCCTGGCTGCTGGAACCACTAGGCTGTCCCGTTGGGGCCACTGCTTCCTCCAGCTCCTTGTGTCTTGGTCAGTTGGGTGTGTGTCCAGCCTTTGAATATGGAGGCCCTCTGCACCTGTCCCCCCACTGGTCCTTTGAGACTCGGCCCAAACGCACCTCTGCAAGCCTTCTCTATCACACCATGTAAGTGCCAGGCACCTCGCCACGTCCTCTGTCACTTCTGTGTGGTGACCACAGATCGCTGTGCGTTTCTCCTCCCGAGACCTGTGAGCTCCCTAAAAAGGGGCACTGTGTCCCATCCCCACATCTCATTGCCACCACGGGACTTTCAAAGATGGATAGAGTTCATGGCTATAGTCGGACGTTTAACTTAATCAACCGCACTGGAAATGGCACATGGAGGGCCAACGTTCCGAGTGTCTACCTGTCTGGGGCTCGTGGTTGTCCTGCTTTACAGCTGCTTGTGAAGCCCTGTGTTCCCTGTTAGACCGTCCACTTCGAGGAGGCAGTCCCTGAGCCTTCCGCCAGCCCTCCTGCCTCTGCAGACACCAGCAGGCACCCTTCTTAAGGGAGTTTTCTAAGGCGAGTAATGTCGCCGACTTCTCTGTAAGGCAGCCTCTGACAATTAAGATTCAGAGCTACAGTTTCTAAGAAGACAAAGAGAAAAGGGGAGATTGCTGAAGATTAATGATCGATGCATTTGGTATAAATCCAAAGCCTGTCATTGAGCATTACACTGTTCAAGGAAAAAAACAGAAACAGCGAGAACATGAAAAAAATAACGGTTGAGTAAAATAATTGGAGATCTGCGATTGTAAGTAAGATTAAAGTCTGCCCTTGTAAATAAGTTGTGCCTACGTTTGCTGATAGATGCCTTTAATCTTAGTTTGATCTACCATGTTCTAAATAGAAATGAACCACCGATAATGCTTTCTGAAAACTTAGCAATCACAAAAAATTTCCCAAGAAATGAAATGTCAAAGGAGGGAGGTTGTATAGACCATCCTCAGGGTTCCAGCGTGTGCACTGTTCTATGCAGACAAGCCCTACATGTACCTCCAGGGTGTAGGCACCACTTTTAGCAGTACAGATACTCAGGGTTTTAGATGCTGGTTTATGTCTTTGTCGTTAGCGTTTAGCACAATGCCTAGAACATGGCAGCTACTCAATAAATACTTTTTGAATGAATGTGTCCCTGAGTGACTGTAGGCAAGAACAGGGACTTATCCACAGGTTAATGATGTAACCTCAGAGTATTTTCTAATTTTAAGAAATAAAGATAAAATTGGCTTTTTAATCCAATTCATTCATGGTTTTGCTTAACACTTCCCAAGCCAGTAGAACATCTCTGCTTTAGGTTTTCACGTTTCTGTGGATCTGATCAAGAGCCCAGAACACCCCCAAGCGACTGTTCTTCAAGATTTATTTCTTGTGATGCCAGAACTGCTGAGAGGGGGGCAAACACTGGCTTCACTCCCAGCAAAAAGTCTTTGCTTGGGCTGTTTGCACGACTGGGCCGTTTGCACGACTGCATCCTTGGCCTGACTGGGTCCTTGGAGGGGCTACTTCTCCGTTTAATATGTGATCCTTTCCTTCTCTTGGAGTCACTAGACACGAACAAGGAAGCCTCGGGGCTCCGAGTCTCCCAGGGGCCCTGGGCAGCCTGGGGTCCACACGCCCTCCCTGAGCCAGAGGCTCCGAGGTATCTCACGGGGAGGAGCCGTCCAGGAGTCCTCACCACATGTGAAGGGCTCTGGGAAGGGGTGTCTGAGGTGGAGGCTTAGGTGTCAGCCCCGAACTGGAATTTCAACAGCAAAGGGCTTGGTACTCTCCGCCGTTTCCTGCTGTTACTGAAGGACGTGCAAGCTGGTCCAGGTGACCAGGGGTTGACGACCTCTAGTAACTTCTCCTCAAACGGGGGACACTGAACTCCTGTCGCCAGCTGACCACTCGGTGCCAAGGAAGAGGGTCCACTCTCCAGCACGGACCAGCTGCTTGGCTGCAGACGCATTTCTCAGCTCCTCTGAATTTCAGTTGAAAACATGCCTCCTTTACATGACTGGCTGGGAATTAAATGAGCTTGTGTATGTTTCGCTCATAACAGAAGTTCTGCTAATTGTAAGCACGATTTTGTCTAAGGCACAATGACAAATTCAGCCTGACTCCTGCGAAGATCCCGGGGATAGAAACTGAGGGTAACATCAGCTGTGACCAGCGAGGTCCGTTTTCTCCTCCGGTGCCTCAGGGATGGGCGCGGAGCGAAGGGTGAAGTCTTGGAGGGCGAACACTTCCCTCTCTGTGTGATGACAGGGACGTCAGGTCACACTCTACCCTTTCCACAGCCTCAGGCCACAGGAGTGTTCCCAAGTGTCCCCACTGTGCGGGGTCCATGGTGGCCAGTGTGTAGCAGGCTGGGCTGGGGGCACGCCCGTGCAGCCCATCCCTGTGACTCTGGTCCCAGTATTCTCTGTCTTCCTTGATCTCTTTCTTGGCTTGGCTCTTATTTCCCCAGAAAAAGTCTTGGTTGGGAGTGGATACACAGAGAGACACACAGACACACTCTGACAGTCACAGATGTTCCTGTTTGCAGACAGACACACACACACACACAGACACACACACACTCACAGACACTCACCCACACAGCGGTCACCTGGCTATCTTGTGGACAGTTCATTCATGGGATGTTAGAGTTTGCAGCTGGCTTTGGGCAAATCACAGCCTGAATGAGTATATTTAGACCACTTTTAGTATTGTTGGGATAAACAGATTCATAAAAACATGCCAGGTTTCAAGAGAGTTTCAATAATTAATTTTAGGGATGGAGTAGGTAGCAAATACTCGGCTAGAATTACCTATCCGCAGACAGCCCGCTCTTGAAAGAAAACCCTCTGGGCGATGAGCTATTTATAGCACTATTTTAAAAGCTTACCTTGTGGAAAGGCAACATCTCTTTGGGAGTTAAATCCTGGAGCTGCCTGGCAGAAAAAGTGGTACTTGGAAATCACACGTTGTCATGGCAGCATGAAACCTTATGGTGTGACTGTCGCTTTGTGCAGTGAGCATATGACCACAAAGCCTTGAACTTCTGTGAGAAGCTGTGTTGCTCTCCTGAGCCCAGAAGCCCTTCCAGATGGCAGAGCAGAGACAGGCTTCCTTAATGCTTTAAGGTAAAATAGTGCACGGCAGAGTGCAAGGAAACACGATCCTCCAAAAAGCAAATGGAAGGAATCTGTCATTTTAGAAGACTAAAATTATCAAAGACACTTCATGTCTCCAGGAAAATAATGGAGAGGAAGTCAGGCACTGTGGTTTTCTTGAATAGGTTTTAGCTCATGTGCACCATGAGACATTCTTTAGGAAAGTCCATTTTTCACACATTTACGGGGATAATTTGCCTCAGATCTGCAATGACGGCTTGAAACCACATGCGTTTTTGAAACTGCCAATCCAGGGGAATGCCTTGGGTATCTGAGTTTTTTTTTTTTTTTTTAATACTTAAATTAGATCTATGCAGAGTGTGGAAAGAGCAGATAACTGGCAATACAGACCAACAGTAAAAGCAAATAAGAAAAGAAACTTTCTTTGAGCAGACAAAGTGAAGTGAGTCTTCAGCTGTTATCAACCCAGTTACATGTAGCGAATGAGCGAATCATTTCAGAGATAATGAGACATTGAGTTTCCTGGTTCACTGTTTATAAAACCAACAATTACAGATGGAAACTATTCATTCTGAGATTTAAGGAGGAAAAAGCAGAAAAAAAAAAATTAAGAGCCTTTTAATGCCAGAGCATGCTGTGGACAACTGAAGCAGGGCCGTCCTGAGTCTCCCACGAGGGGAGACGGCAGGTCTTTGAGAGGAGGGATGGGCAGGGCCCACGTACTGTGGTTCTGGTTCTGGTTGTGACCCGGGCATGGCCTCCAGCCCACAGTGGGACCCACGTGGTCCCAGGGCTGGGCCACCCACAGACTCTGTATAGCATCCTGGGATGTGAGAGATTCCTTGTGAAGTAAATGATGAAGCAGGTGGAGGTTCTGGTCACTGGAAGGCCAGCGATGGACAAGAAATGCCGCACAGCTACCTCCATTGTCAGCAAGCTTCTCTCTCTGAATCATTTAAGGCCTGGGTGGGGGAGTTTGTGAGCGTCTAGTGATCAAATTTTTTTTATTTTTTTATTTTTTGGGGGTAATTAGGTTTATTTATTTATTTACTCTTAGAGGAGGTGCTGGGGATTGAACCCAGGACCTCATGCATGCTGAGCATGCGCTCTACCACAGAGATACATGCTCCTCCCACATGTTTATTACTTATTTTCAGCACATTTCCATAGAAGAGGCTTTGTTTTTGAATACCCTCGTGAACTGTAACATATTCTCAGTATTTAATTAGGCAATTAACTTCAGTTGTTTATATGAAAATTTGTTTACGTGTTTTAAGCATTTGTCCTGAAACACATCTTTTTTTAATTGAATTTTTTTTTTTTTGGAATTAGAAGACAAAGACTGAATTTTTTTAACATTTAAAAAAATTTGAAGTATCCTTTTTTACATTATCAATTTGTAAAGTTTCAGTGGACAAAGATAAACTTCAGCTCAGCCCTGGTCCTAATGAACAAAAATTCTGAAATTAGCAAAAATTTAAAAACTCAGGACCTTTTAATGTCTTAACAGGTCTCCTTAACCAAATGTAAGCCTCCAGTTAACAGCAGTCACACTACTGGTCACAGCTGTAAATGGTTTTGCAGCTGTAAGCTAAATACTAGAATCCATGTCCTTAAAAATATTAGCATGAATTTCCCATCATTAAAAAATACTCATTTGATTCTGTATAATCCTTGCGGAACTTATTTTGCAATATATTAATGATGATGTATCACTTGAGGAAGTCTGACCTAATTTCCTAGAAAACAGTTCGTTAAAATCTCAAAACATTCATCTCTATGTTACTTTTTCCTCCAAAGAAAATGTATTATTTAGAAAACAAAACGCTGTTGCCCTGCGATAAGCTTTTTTTTTTTTTTTTAAATGAGCCAACACAACGGAATAAAATACACGGTCTGTCGTGGCTGAGTCACTTCCTGTTTCAGTACCAAGAATGTCATCAGCTAGACTCCGACCCGCACCGTTTGTCACCGCGTGTGCGGCCTTGTTGGTACGTGTTGCCAGGAACAAGCTCTTAGGGAGAGAGACGCTCGCCTTCTAACACCAAGAAGGAAACGTCCACTGCGCGGTTCTGGCAGCTGCGGCTGCCGTGTCTGCTATTTGTGCTGCGGCCGAAGCTGCCCCAGTGGAAGGGATGGGGCCTGCCTGGCAGCGTAAGCGGGGCCGCAGCCCTGCCCGGGGAAGTCCTCATCTACTCCTGCCCCCAGAGCTCCAGCACAAATGCACGCTGGCTTCCCGAGATGGAGAGGTTTGCTCCCGCCGTGCGGACCTCCGGAGACCTGAACTTTTGCCTGGCGTGGCTCCTCAGTGACCATTTGATCTTGGCCTGTCCTTTCCACATCAACAAAGTGATGGTGTTGGATGGCATGATCTCTGAGCCTCCCTCCAGTTTAAAAAAAAAACAAAAAAACAAAAAAACCCCTCTACAGCTCTTTCCTAGAACCATGAAATCAAGTGGGCACTATTTGCAGGACCGGGGTCTGATGCTCCCTGAATTCACCACCTGCCCCACCCCCTGAGACCTCCCGGGGCTAATTTTAAAGGATTTATCTGTGTGACTCATGGTCATGCTGCCTTCAGGGCAGGATGCTTCTGCCTCAGTGCTAGCATTTGTGCAAGTCGCTGTAACTCAGCAGCTGAAGGATTCCAGACAGGGCCGCTGGTCAGATCAACAGGAAGACAGGGTCCAGAGCGCAGAGGACACAGGCGGGGGTTGGGAGGAGGAGAACCTAGGCCTCCAGTCCACACACGTCTGGAACGCTATCCTGGGCTGCCTTCGATGGTGACGTGATTTGGGTCAGATTCTCAGTCATTGAGACCCACTTGGAGGACCTTCCAGGTTTACCTGCAGGAAGCCACGTGGGTGACTCACTGGGTGTCACAGTCCCCTTAGAGTAAGAATGAAACAGCATCTTATCAGTGGGGGGAGGACTTCCTGCGGTGCAGGGGGACCCGTAGACAAACACTGAGTCGTGGCTGGGCCCCAATTTAAGTCTTGTTGCCTACATGGGCGGGTCTGGGCTCCCACCATTTCTCTTTCAGAATTCCCATAGAGAATTCCATTCTGGCCGTGCTGCTCTCTCAAGTGTGGGTTAAAGCTTCATCCAGAGTTCCACTCTAAAGGCATCACTTAAGTTGTAATAATTAACATCTTATTTGCATTCAGGAGAATCATACACCGTGGAGGTAGGCATTCTGCAATTGTGAAGGAAATGTTTGCTCTCAGTTGTAAAGAATGAGTGAGATGGGCAGGACCCTGCCTTCCTGCCCCTGAGCCCGAGGTGGCCTTCTGTGTGAGTCAGGTATGAGCCCGGCTGAGGCAGGCTTGGTTGTAACCGTCCGCCTGATGCCCCGTGCGGTCCCTGTGCATCTGTGATCAGTGCCAAGACCCCTGACTCCTTCTGTGCTTCACGTGGACCATGGTGAAGACGCTGCTGCTGCTGTGGCAGGTGGAAGTGTGCTCCTACCCCCTCCTGCTGAAGCCTGAGACTCCTGGGGGGGCGTGGCTCCTGTCAGACACGCCCCCCTCAGGAGGTGGGCCTCAGGCCTGGGTTACAATCAGGCACAACCTGGGGAGGACGAAGTAGATTTGGGCAAATTTCAGGCTTTCAATCAGTCCAGGCATGACTTGGTTCCTCCCTCGCCTTTAGAAATAACTTGGATCTCGGCGTCCCAGGTGGAACCTGAGAAATACAGTCTACTCCTGAATTGCTTCTGCTTATCAAGGTCCTGTGGGCTGGGCAGGGACCGGGCTGTCATTTCCTGCTTCTGCTCAAACTAAAGCGACGATCGGGTCACCTGACAGCTTCCAGCCCCCCTGCTCCGTCAGGCCCTCTCCTGACCTGTTCCCCCGGGCACTGGCGTGGAGGCGTGCATCCCCTACAGCAGAGGGACAGAGGGCTGCCTGCTTCTCTCACTTCCCATCATACGGTCTCACAGTCCCTCCAGGCGAAGTCTCTTAGCTGGAATCCAAGTCCCGAACCCTCTCCCGTTTGACTTGGCACGGCTTCTCATCAGTTACGTCCTGGCCCAGACGGTGGTGAAGACCTGCAATCCACGCCTTCTCCCTCCGTGCACTTCCGACGTGAACCGTCTCCCCCACGGCCCTTCCTTCGCTAAGGCTCCCCTTCCCAGACAGCAGTCCTGCCTGATGGCTTCTCCCAGCTGTCCCTGGTCCGCCGGCCTGTCTCCTCCGTGTGTCCTTAGTGCCGTGTCCCTGGGTGCTGCTTGACAATGACTTTGACATCTGCGGTTTTACCTGCACGCCGTCATCTGCTCAGGATGCCTGCGTAACACTTTCCCTAACTCCCTGCACACTTGTCGGTCCGTAGTTTGGAAGGAAGAGCTTCGAGCTGTGCCACCATGGGCTGGACTCGCTGTGACTTAAGTTTCCTCATTTGTGGCCTGAGGACACTCAGACCTATTTCATAGACTCTCCTGGTCAACTCCCGAACATCGCTGGTGACACCAGCTCCTTCGTTCTCCTTGGAAACCCCTCGGAAAGATGGTTCTGCCCCAGGGGTTACGGTTCGTGTTTCAGGTTTGGGGTTCGGAACGGTGTGCTGTCCTCTCGCTTGCTTTTGGGCCCCCAAGGCCCCGGGCCCCTCCAGAGTGACAGGCCAGAGCTGACGTCCTTGGCAAAGCACGGGCAGCCACTCCTGCTGCCGTGGCTGTCAGCCTGGTGCTCGCTGCTATTTTGGGGCTGCATTGTTCAATCTGGGCTCCATTTCTTCTCACCACCTAGCCTGGCAGTGCCTGGCTCTGCAAGGGGAAGCTCTGCCACAGCCATGGGCTGGCCCACAGCCTTCGTCCAAGTTTACGTCCCCATGTCACATGTCACCCCCAGGAGTTAAAAAAATGCAACAGCTTAACAACATGCTCTTCCATTCAGAATTGTTCTGACATATTTTTAAACAGAAGAACATTTTTATTTGTTTTTATACATGGAATTGAGGAAATCAGATTTACCTAGTGACATGAATTCCTGGGGGAAGGGACAGGCTGTGGAGAACATTCTACAGTGTCCACATAAACATATGTATTACTCTGTGTGTGTGTGCGTGTGCGTGTGCGTGCGTGTGCGTGCGTGTGAAGTTCTGTGTCGACTCCTCTGTCTTTTGAATGGCACTGTTCTTGGAGTCCCAGGAGGAGTCCCTCTTATTCTCATTAAAGCGGTCTGTCGCTCTGTGTGTCTAAGAACTTCGGCACATGGTTGTGCAGTTGTGGAGGGGCTGGCAGGGGAGCTTTGGCTGCTGGGTTGTGACACATGGCCGACAGCACATATTACAAATGACAAGGTTCACTTCACGCTCACAAAGGTCAGAGCACTTTGTATCAATCATTCTGCGTTGTTCTGAATGCCCGGCGGCCGGGCTGCCGAGGAGGACAGCGGCAGGCCGGTAGGTGCAGGCATTCCGTGTGGAACTGGCCAGGCTCTCGTGAAGGTTAAGGAATCAGTCCAGACGCTGACACATGTAAGAACTGAGGAGGTTTGCCTCTCTATCAGATCTGTCTGCTCCCTGTGTGTGGTTGACTGGCCTAAACTGGGCTTACAGGAAGCAGACTCACAGGTGAAACAGCCTTGGCTCCCACTCCTGACTTGCAGTTCTGAGGACAGCGCGTTCCCGGTACAGGGGCGTGGAAGATGAGGTCATCGGAAAGCTATGGCCGTGCTTTGAAATCAGCAAAGTGCATTCAGAGTTCCCCGGCACACACGCCTGGAAATGTGTTTCCCAACTGTCATGGGCAGCTTCTCATAAACAGACGTTCCCAAAACAAATAAACAAAACACAAACACGTGCGTGGTTTCTGTTCGGGAGCGCTGCATGCTTTTCACATGGACATTACAGTCTTCCTTTCACTGACCGCATTCCCGGAAGAGACTGTTAGGAGTGAAAATCCCAAATTAGCTCTGGGTCAAGAGTGAATCATTTCGACAGGCACGCTGAAATGGTTTCTAAGTCTGGGGCCATATATGGGTGAAAGTAACCATTTCGACAGGAAGGAAAAAAAAAAGGAAAATGTTTTGCACAGAACAGAAAAATGCTTAAATTTTCATCTGTGAAAGAGTTCAAATTCCCAAGGCGTGCTCTATGAGACTCCAGGTAGTTTTAAAATTTGCTTTTACAAAGTTTATTTGGAATGCTTCACTAGCTCTCAGGGCAGAATCAGGAAACACTGCCTCCGCTAATTATTATTTAACGGCTGGCTAGCATTTCCCTGCCCTATGTGTTCTTCTTCTCGTAACTAAAAACTAGAGAACATTTAATTGAATTTTGATGATAATCTTAATAGCATCACCCTACGTTTGCTCCTGAAAGCTGTTTCACATTCACAAGTTGCTTGTGCATTCCTTTAGCGAGTTACATAACTTTCTGTGCTCAGAGAGTAAAATGAAGGTCTTACTAATAGGACGTGTCTTCGCTTTTTCAGTGTAGACACAAACATGCCAGGGAGCGCCTGGGATCATCTCAGTTTGACGGGGATTCCTCAGGGCTCGCCACCGAGCGTCTCCGCAGCTTTTCTGTCGGGCCGCGCACCGCCTTCCCCGTGGACCGGGCAGCAGGCCCTGAGGTCAGGTTCGAGGACATGGCGTTGCCCGGCGTGCTCTCAGTGCGCTTCATAAACTCTCACCAGCTTACACCGTTGGCAGCCAGGTCAGGAACTGGTTGGAGCCCCAGGGGCTTCCAAACTGGGGGTTTTGAAGGTGCTCGCAGGGGTCCGCGACATTCAGTGATCACCTTGAAGGTCTCATCAATTTCGAAGGAGCCCTCCGCTCTGGAAGAGCAGCCAAGGGGAGTCTCAAGCAAGAGCCCTTTTCATTGGAAACTGAAACCCTTAGGAAGAAATTCTAGTGGCCAGCAGACGTGGCGGCACACTCCAACCTGAGAGACCTCAGATTCTGAATCTGTGTGGAGAACGGTGACGCAGGAGAGATGCTGTTAGGATGATGATAATGATGGAGAAGAAATGCAAACGATCCCTCCACAGGGCGCAGGCATTCGGGCTGTTTCCAGGCGGCCTGCCACCGCGCAGGGATGGGCTGGGTGGGCCTGGAGGCAGCCCTGCACGGGGAGGTTCCCTGGGGAGACGGGTCGGCACATTTCAGGGAGACATCGTTGTGGGACCCCAGGGGCGGGGCAGGGCAACAGCATCGGCACCCAGCGCTTCTGTCTGTGCCGTCAAGTTTGTCAAAACGTCAAAAGTCATCTATTTGGAGACACCCGTGTGGAGGAGAGAGGGGTGGGTGTTGGGTGGTTAGCAGTGGTTTCCCAACTCAGCACGGCAGTCTTGCCCTTTGAGGATCAGCCAGCCTCCTTCCCCCTGGAAACGCCTCAGGGCCTCAGGGCTGCTCGGGGCTTCAGGAGGCCCGAGGGTGTTCTGGGGACTTTAGCCTCCAGCCGGTCCTGAGCCCACACCCCCTCCTCACCCTGGGCCAACGGAAGGGCCTTAGGGCTCCTAGCCTGCAGCCTCCTCGCTCCCCAGGCTGCTGCCCCAGAGCCCTTCCCCTCCCGCTGACACTGCCCGGGTGTGCTGACTGTGGCTGCGAGGACAGCACTGCCTCTGCACAGCGCTCCCTCCTGGGGCCCCTACACACGGGCGACTCCAAACCACGTCTGTCTTCTGCTCAGAACATCTAAGATGGCGCCATGTCGGGGGCTGGGGAATAAAACCTACAGAATAAAAACTCCTTGTTAAAAAAAATTTCCCTATGTTCTTTGGTTCTGCAAGGAGGTAGCGCTTTAAAGGAGGTTTCCTGAGGACTGGAGGCTTTCTCCTTTTTTCCTTCTTAAAATTTTTTTTATACTGAAATATAAAGGACATATAATATTCTATTATCTATTAGCTTCAGGTGTACAACATTAGGATTTGGTATGTGTATATGCTGTGAAATGGTCGCCCCAGTTAAGTCAACATCTGTGACCTTACAGAGTGACAATTTTTTTTTCATGCAATGAGAACTTTTAAGATCTACGCTTTATGCAACTTTGAAACAGACACCACAGCACTGTAACCGTAGTCACGGGGCTGCACATTGCAGGTGTAATTTGTTAAGGAGTTCTTCTCCTTAATGTAGAAATCATCAGTTTTCAAATTTGGGTCATGAAGGTGATTAATTTGGACCTTCTTAGTCGGCATATGTTGTGTGCTTTCAAGGGCAGGGTTCATGTATCAATGATCATGGTAATTAGCAGAACACGGCAGAGACACAATTTCTCCCACTTGGAGAGGAAAGAAAAAAATCTACCACCTCGACTCATCGGCAAATAGGTAGGTACTGGGCATTTTTGAGGGAGTAAAATTTGTCGCTCCCAAAGGATCCCAGAGCACCCAGGACCCTGCTGGCTTCTGGTTCTGCTGGGAAGCACTCCAGCTCTCCCGCACTGGTGACTTGGCCGTTGTGCAGATGGTTATCGAGAGGTTTCAGATACCGTCTTCCTCCAGATCAGTGGTTCGTGTTCGTTTTATGGACACATGCCCCGTATCGCCATGGTAACACTGCTCATTCCTGCACTAGTTTCCCGAGATAAGGCGGCCCTTTAGGAGGGCCGGACAGGGTCTGAGTGGCGGCAGCGGTCGTCACGTGGGGAAGCAGCCCCTCCCTGGACACGTCGTGACCGGGGCTCAGCTCTGCGTTGTGTATTACTCCATGATCCTCCAACACGTGTGTTGCTCTGCTTGATGAGAAACAGATTTCCGGACCTCAGTTAAAAAAACAAAAAACCCTTTCCCATAAATCTAAAACTTGCAGGTAGAAGAGCTGGCGTTTCTTCCCATTTCCTCTAAGTCCTAAATGTTTGAGTTCTGCGAGCACCAAACGGACCAAGGCTGATGGAAAACTCACAGGCGGTGCATCTCACCTGGACGTCTGTTCCAGGGCTCTGACGCGCTTACGTGATGTTGGGCTCCTGGGTCACTTCCACGCACCCCGTCCCCGTTACACCGCGTGGTCCGTGTCCCAGAACGCCAGGACAGCAGTGCGTAAACACTCACAAGCCAACGGGCCGGGTTCCCCTGTGGTGGCCGTCCCATCCCTCCTGGATTAGAACACGTTTCAAAATAATGCCCCAAAGACACCCGCCTCCTGCTGCCTGCAGACAACAGTGCGTCCGCGAGCAGGCGGCTGAAGAGAACAACGGTGCGGAGCCGGCCTCCACGGGGCTCGCGTCGGGTCACCTTCTGGCCTGTGGCTCTGACTTCTCCTTCGAGCGCCTGCTGGCCCTGTCCTCCCCAGGCCTGACTTCTCGCATCCCCCAGGTGTGTTAGGGGTGACCAGGCGGCAGAAATGTTGCGAGTCTGCCTACCTTTGATGGGCACGGACTCAGCCCACGTTTTAAACAATTGCAAGACCACACACCACAGTGGTCACCGGAGTCACTGCTCCCCTGGGGTTAGACAGAAGCCATCAGGTTGGCTGTAAAGACACCCCCATCCTGTTTGGGACGGCTCTCCCTTTATACGTGAGGGAAGCCAAGGGTTTAATGGAAGTTGGGTAAAGCTCCAGAGCACAGAGCAGGGAACTTTCCCGGCCAGAATCCAGGCCCCAGGAGCCTAACTAGCCCCTGTAAGCAACCCCTGCTGAGTCTTGCCCGTGATGTTTGCTGAGCCGAGGACAGGTCAGGACCACCTGCGGCTCTGGGGTGGGGACCCGGCCCACCTGCTCTCTCTGGTAACCCCGCCCCAGTGCCACTAGCGTAACTGGGTCCCACTGGCCAGATTCACGCGGACACTGAAAGCACTACTCCTATGCCCTTTTAAAACATGATTAGAGGCCTCTGAACGTAGATGCTCTCCAGGGCTCCGGAAGAACCTGGATCCACAGGCTGTTTCTTTAAAAAAAATGTTTTTGGCGGGGTAGGGGGTAATTAGGTTTATTTGTTTTTTAATGGAGGTCCTGGGGATTGAGCCCAGGACCTTGTGCACGCTGAGCACGGGCTGTGCCACTGAGCTGCACCCGCCCTCCGTGTAGACTGTTCTTCGTGTGACGTTGGGCACTTGGGTGCAGCGTTTCCGACATACTGGGAGGTGCTGTGATACATTCTCATAACTAAATCTTCTCTTTTGCTGCCAGAGATAAGAGTCTCACTTATTCCAAATGAACCAGAGAGTGCCCTTTGCTTTCCTTTCTGGCCATGCAGATACACAGAGGGGAGAAAAGGGGGGCTGCTTTACAGGTATCCACGACTCTGGTCTTGAATGCGTGTGCTCCCTCACTTGGGCGCAGTGTGAGTCACGTGGTGGAAAAGGCACATCTGTGTGAGTTTTGGGAACATCTGCCTGCGAGTGTGCCCAGAAGGCTTCCATGCCTTAGTTTATGACACCGTCAGAAGGATGCAGCCCCAAAATGTTGCCATGGGGACCCAAAGGTGACCCTGCCCCTGCCACAGACCATCTGCCCCTGCTGCTGTGTGACGTGTGGCTGCAGAATTAAACCAGGGTCATTGTGACACCTTCTAGGAACAGCACCTGCTTGGCTATCTCCACTTTTTTTTACTCCCACCAATTCCCATGTTTCTTTAAAAGAGACCCAGGTAGTTGGATGCCACCAGCATCCTCCCCGGTGGCTCTGGAATCACTCAGTTAAGGGAGCACTGTTGTTGTGCTCCTGGGTCTCTGTCTGTGACGGTAAACCGTGCGTCATGGCTGCTGTGAGCAGGTTACTCCCACCTTTAGCAACTTCAAACCACCATTTTGTCTTTTCTGGTGACATTGGAGGCCAGGGCTTCAGCGTGCAGTTCTCACTTGGGGTCCCTCATGCAGCTGCAGTGGGACATTGGCCAGGGCTGCTGTCCCCCAAAGGCTGCCAGGGCTGGGGGTTCAGGTGGCGCCCCTGCATGGGGGGCTTGCTGAATCCACAGTGATGGGCGAGTATCTGTGCATCCAGACGTCTCCGGTTTCAAACCTTTGTTTCTCTCTCAGCAAAATGAGTTACCTTCAGCCCTTGAGTGCTAAGCATATAGGTTTTAATAAGTTTTTTTATCTTTGGAAAAACAGATTTCCAGGATAGGCTATTTCAATTTTCTTCCCTAGTTTTGTTGAGGTATAATGGACCAAAACATTATACACTGTAGGTACACAGTGTGACATTTTGATATACATGGTGGAACGATCGCCCCAACCAAGTTGATGAGCGCAGCCGTCACCTCACACGATCACTGTTAGATTCTACACCGCGCTTGTCTTTCTGTGTCTGACGTGTCAGTGTGGTGTCCCCAGGTCAGTCCACGGCAAGATTCCCTTCTTTGTGGTGGCTGAATGATACTGCGTAATCAGGAAACTGAGATATCCCATTTCAATTTGCATTATTCCTAGACGTTCGCACTTGGCACCCCTGCCTAAAATAACCGTTCATCTTCAAGCCACGCCTACCAATTCATCTCACAGCAGGACTTTTTTTTGGCTTGTTTTTTTAAGAGAAAGACCAGCAACGCGGTCACCAGAAGGAACTGGATTCTTGGCTGAAGAACTGATTATTCTGCTCTCCCTCGTGGACGAGAATCCAGTGGGGACTGGTTTGGGTTCCTGCTTTCCGTAGATCCTCGGTCAAAACAAAAATTCACTTCTCACGAACTGGCTGGGATGGTTCTCCTAGAAATCTGTTATCCTCAATGCCACGGTGGGGAATTTGGTAAACAAAAGTTTTACGATAAGCTTTCAATAAATAAGATAAAGATACTTTTCTCATGACTAATCTTTGGGCATTCCCCCAAAACACGCTCAAATGCTGCAACGTATGAATGCTGACATGACGTTTTTGTAAGTCAACTTCCTTTTCAAAGGAATCCCCAGAGTTAGGAAGGGCCCGCTCAGGGCTGCTTTAGTCACAGGACAAAAGCGTCAGCTAAGGCTCACATGCAGATAAATCACTGCAGTGCTTTTTATTCTAAAGTGTGGTATTACCTTAAACTACCTAGGAAGATGGCAATTCTGCAATTTTGTGGTGTCTTCAGCGTCTATACAGCACTTTACCAAAAAAATGCGTTTATTGTATGAATTCTACGAAAAGTTTTGAAGGACGGCACTGTTTCTGAAGACTCCGTGTGTGTCCTCTAGCTGTCAGCTTAGAAGGACGGCCTCTCTGTTTCTAGGACTTGCCCTCAAAGGTGGTAGAGATGTAACCTCTTAAAATTAAATGAAACTCCACAAGCCTCTTACACCCCCGCTAAGGAAAAAAAAAAAAAGCATTTTTTTAAATTTCTTTTTTTTTTTTTTTCTCAAAGGCAGGTTGTCTCTGCCTATGGTGTGAAGTTATTTGAAACCCTTCTGTGTGATCTACGGTTCTAGGGTGATGTTATCTGAATTCCTCGTTCACTTCTTTCTCAAATAACGACTCTGTTCCTTGATCTGCATTTGGTCAATTAAAATAAACACAGTATTCGGTGTGAATGAAAATCTGCAAGACCCTTCATTGTGGCATCATTAAGACCGAAACATGGAAAAGAATAAGGCTTCAGTCTAGAGCAAGTGTGTGGCAGGAAGCTCCCGGAGCACGACGTGACTTTCCTCTTGAGGACACCATTTGTTTTGTTGGGTCTTTTGTTTAAGGAGGAGGAATGCTAAGCACTTTTATTTTAATCAGACTTGGTTTCTGGGAAATTCAACTATTCTTCCCCCTTATTTATCAAAGTGATGAGTGAGTGCGATCAGCTACCCTGATTAGATAGCTGGTCAAAAGGACCTAAGACCAAGCGCAGGCTATGCCCTAGATCTTCAAAGAGAAGGAAAATCTGCAAGGAAAGGACCGTGGTCTGGCGATAAAACTGTGATTGAAGGAGAAATTAGGTCACAACAGAGAGCCCCAGCGAACACTGAGGATTACCCCTTGTCTGTAGCCATAGGGTCACCACTGACACTAACTTACATTCGCAAGTCCTGACATCTGAGACAATCGCTCTGGCTCCTCTTTTCCACGTCGATTCCCTTGTTGTGGGTACGGCATGAAGGTTTGTAGGAAGGAACGTGAAATGTCCGAACACAATGATCAAGGTGCAGCTGGGGTCCTTACCACCCGGACACTCCAGAGAGCAGTGTGGACGCTGTGGGGGCGCCAGCGTCTCTCTACAGAAGAAGACCCAGAGCTGGGTGAAATTTAGCGACACCCTGGGGGGCCACCTGGCTGGCCAGGCGCGGCTTCTGGGGTCAGAGCAACTCTGTATGTTCATTCTCTCTTCTCACAGATGCACCGGCTACAAATATTCTTAAAGCATCTATTCTGCTTGATGTTACGCAGCATCAGAAGAAAAGGCAATTTCCTTGTCACCTTAGTATATATACTAAGAAAGGACCTTTTAAAAAAGTCTGCTTAATATAATTATCTCACACGATGGTTCTCCCTGACTTCATTGTTTTGTTTTTTTAAATGGAAACACTGGGGATTGAACCCAGGACCTCGTGCATGCCAAGCACGTGCTCTACCACGGAGCTCTACCCTCCCCCTTTCTATGACTTTACAAATTTATCTAGTCCTGGACTCCAAGTCGTAATTTTGTATATTTAAATATTCCACAGAAGAAGAATACCCAAAATGGTCATCTAGTGTATTTAGATCTTTTCCCACAAGTTTTGCAATTCTGAACACCATCACGAAAAGCTGTAATTGTTCAGCTAAGATGAAAAAAATCTCCGGAAAGCCTCTGAAATACAGTTCTGCCGTTCTCATGTCCTCCCCACCAGCCTATGTTCACCAGATACCTCAATCTCTTGGAAAATATTTTGGCTAAAAATGCAATCATTTTGGCGTGTGACTTTTTGTTTTGTTTAGGGCCAAGGTGAGCATGGAGTCTGGACAGCAGTCCAGTCCATATGGAGACTGAGGCTTCTTTAAAGAAAAAAGCTTTCATTAAGAAAAATTGTTAGGTGATGACATGCACGTGCAACAGGGGTAGATGATGGGTTTGCTGTGAAATATTGTAAATATTGTAAAACACTGTATCATCCCATGTCACGACGGCTGGATGCTGCTCCCATGTTAGCGTTTAAACTCCAAGCAATAAAAAATCACTCAGAGGGGAAATCTGGTACACCTGTCTTCAGGCTTGATGGGGAGGGCCAGCAGATTCTGCCCGACGCTGGAACAGTAGGTCCAGAGCCCAGGAGCGGAATGCACCGGCCGTGAGGTCATGGGGAAGCCTCTGCTCTAAAAATAAGGAATCGGTGACTTGGAGGAGAGATAAGGTTGCAGAGTGCATAGTACAAGATTATGAAAACCCCTGGAATTTAGCCCAAGCATATGGACTCCAGCAGACTTTTAACCTCAGGCTACATTCGGACAACTCAGTTTACCTTAAATAAAGTGTTTGAAGGATACAGAGTGGATGTTGGAGGAAACCTTCTGGAGCAGAAGGAAGAAACTCCATCACTTTCATGGTTCCTCCAAAGAGAAGCCGGCACTTAAGTCAGGGGCTGGCGGGGGGTGGGTGGGAGGAGGGGGGGTGCAGTGCTTAAAACACTTAAAAGCACAGAACAGCGTCATGCAATGATAGGAAAATTACACTGCGTCAACCACATCTCAAGTATGTAGATTTATGTAAATGGCCTTGTAAATGAGTAGGGAGTTTCGGAGGGGCTGAGGTCCCAAACTGTCACCGCCTGTCAGCCCAGCCTGGAGCTCCGGTATCACAGATCTTCCAGAAAATCAGACAAAACCCCCAGGCTACGACAGCGGCTCCTGGTAATTGCAGGGTAGTTACAGACCGGCTTCAAACCGGCCCTGGCTTGGGTTGGCCACCGGAGGAGCAAGTCTGTGCCTCCCTCTCCGAGAAAGAACTGTTTTTCTTAGGAAAACAAAGCTGGGTGATAGTTCCCTCTCCACGCCAGCCCTCCCCACCCCGTCACACACACAGACTCAGTCCCCGGCCTCGAGGGGGGAGAAATGGGACAGAAACGGTCACAGAAGAGGCGACACGAGGAGCAGGCTGGTGGGGTCGTGGCCAGTGGCTGGGCAGGAGGACCCGGGCTCACTGGAGACTCTCCAGTGGGTACAGGGGCGCTGGCCTGGGAAGCAGTGTGGCCAGGAGCTACTTTCCCCCCACCAGCCATCACAGAGCTGGGTCTCCTCCCTGGGGACACGGCCTTCCCTGTGGGAGGAGGTCTGTGCGGCCAGAGTCATGCGTTAGGGTCACAGGCTGAGGGAAGCCTCCTACTCATGGATCCCCAGAGACCTGGCAGGTGTCCATGGGTCTGGGTGAGAGGAGAGCTCAGGTGGCCTGGCGGGAGCACCTCATCTGATGCCCGGTGCCTCACGCCTGCCCACAGTTGTCTCACTGCTGTCCCCACACACCGCCACAGGGACCTGGTTCAGATGGCTGGGGGTGATCCCACCCGAGCCAGGGCCCCAAGAAGCTCTGGCTGGGGTGTTGGGGAGAGGGACAGAAGCAAGGTGAGGCTGCTTCCTCTGCTCCCACCCAGAAAAGACTTGTGTGTCTGCATGTGCATGTGTGTGCATGTGTGCCCATGTGTGCCCACGTGTGCCAGGATTCTAACATCAGCTATTCTGAAGGGTACTCATATGCCAATCATTTGTTTTTCTGTTATTGATTCAAATAAACATCTAAGCCAATTAACAGAGGATTCCAGAAAACAGGTCCCAACACACTCAGAAAGTAAACAGCATATTCATTAGAAATCCCATACTTTGCGTAGAGTTCAGAAGATTCCGGTGGCAGAATTTGTGAGAGTTTGTGAGCCCAACGTGAAGATGGCAGAATGTGCTAATCAGGTCACTCATTTTTCCACTGAGGAGATTAGAGTTTAATCTCTTTTTAAAAAGGACTAAGGTGTATTTGAACTTGTACAAAAGAAAAGACTCTCCCCACAAAAGGAAAGCTTTTTCTGTAAAACGCAAGCAAAATTCTAAGCAATTCCTATTTAAAACCGTACTTCTAGAGATTTTATTTGCGTCCTAAGTAAGGCTTTGAAGAGTCACTGTTTCTAGCGCTCTGTACCTGGAACTCAAGCTGATTTTAATGCTCTTCCTGGGCTTCAGTGAGAGGAGATTACAGAGCAAACAAACAACTTTTAGGGGAAAAAAAATGTACAGCTTTGTTTTTTCCATTTATCAGAACAGATCGGATCTGTACTGCCAAGGGGATCATTCAGTTCTTGCAAAGATAAAGTGAGTTAATGTATTTATTATATATCTGTTAGCAATTTGAACGGCGCCTGGCATGCAGTGGTTTCTGTGTTTACGTTGGCTATTCATCCCCAAATGAATAATAATCATTAATAATAATAAAACAGCTCCCCACATCCAAATTACCCGGGATGGTTTAAAATTTAAATCTAAATCCTGCTGCTTGAACATGGTTTATGTCACGTATCTGCTTCAGTTGTTAATGGCAAAGGATTCTGTGATGGGCGGCATCTTCCTAACACGTGTGAGTGGTTCCAGTCACCCTTGTTAGGTTAATAGTGCCCCGGAGTGGTTTCTCGACATTTTTCATCTCAGCAATTCTCCGGGAACTTTCTGTGGGCCTCTAGCGCACGACAGCAGACCACGCAGACCGTCTCGGAGCCCCCCAAAGTCCTCCAATCTCTCGGTTTGGGCTGGGCAGTCAGGACGCGGGGCCCGGCTCTGGGACGACCCTCTCTCTAGAGTGATACCTCTGTCCTCTGGGAGCCCAGCCTTTCCTGCGTTTTGCTCTGCTTTAGGAATTACGCCGTCTGGATATGAAGCTTCGCAAGTGCCCCATGCTGACGGCTGGTGGCTCAGAGGAGAGGCCAGAGGCTCCATTAGACGGGAAGTAATGGTGACATTAGTCTAATAAGAGCACACGGGCTTCTAGTAACTCAAAGTGCTCAAGTTGCATTATTACAATTTTGGCAGTATTCGCCCTAATGGACTGAGAGACTTAAACTGCTGCAGATACAGGCATTGTAATGTATTTCTTCATCCAGTGTGGATGTGTGTGCTTAAAACGGCTGGCTACCTGAAACACAAACAAAATAAGATTAGTGCAGGGGGGTGAAACATGGACTCAGTGTTGGCGCGAGGCGGTGAGGCTGGAATCCAGGGGCCTGGCCAGCCCGGGGGCTGGCAGAGCGGAGAGGGACGTCCTCCGCTGGGCGGGGGAGCCCCGGGGGGGGATGCTGAGAGCTGCCCAGGGGCAGTGGGGACGTCAGCAGGGTCAGATCTGTGTGCCTCCTTGGTGGCTCTTGACCAGAGGCTGGGCAGGAGGAGGGTGACCAGGATGGGACGGGCCAGGTTGCATGAGGTTGTCACTGAGATGGCCGGGCTGTGGCTTGGAGAGGGTGGGGGCAGGGGGACAGCATAATGAGACTGGGATTTTAGAAAAATACTGCAAAGATAAAATTTCTGGCAACAAAACAGTTTGGCAGGCGTTAGAGAAACTGAAAGCTTATCATTTCTCTCCTCTGCCGAGGCCACACCTACAGCCATCGGCAGAATCAGCCTGAACCCTCCCCCACCCCCAATCAAGAGCTTCTAAAGGGACTTGGACACCATTGCCTTGAAGACCCGGGGGCCGAGGAGGCGGAGGGGGAAGGGAGAGTGGGGAAGAGGAGGCCACTGAGTTGCTTCTGGTAGACGAGGTGTCCAACGGTGTCAAACACGTGAAGACTGTTCAGATCGGGAAGGGACAAGTCAGAGGTCCCAGGAGAAGCAGGGGCAGCGGGACGCAGGCACAGCGTGCGACCCTGTTCGGTTCATTGTCAGGGACCGTAAGTTGGATTCGGATGAGAACGGAGAATAAATTAGCTTCATCACAAGAGTTCAAAAGTTTAAAACAAACCAGTCGCTCAGTTGAATCAGAAGTTTTCTGGGTCCTGAGGCCTGTGAGGAGTGTTTCCAGCAGGCTCTCTGAAAGTGGGGTACCCGGCACACCCCGCCCACGGGCCACACGGGACCAGATTCCACGAGGCCGCCCCGGCCTTCTCGTTTCTTATACTGCTTTACATACAGACACGACATTCATACGTGTGCACACAGACGTGATCTCTCCCTGGAGTCAGGTGGCACCGCCAGTCACTCTGAGGCCGTCTTCGTGCCCTCAGACAGCACGCCATTACACGTGCTAAAATTTCATGCTTGTTGTTTGCTTGATTTGATTTATATTTCCCTCTTACACCCATCTGTAAACGACCTATTACTTACTCTGGCAAGTTTCTGAGCTTCCTGTAAGTGGAATGAGTGTATTTGTATCTTTCTGCTTTTTCTTTATCTGCTGAATGTTACATTTTGGATGTTCATCCGTGTTCTGAGTGTTACTGGAGTCTCCTCATTTGCCCTGCTGAATGGCACTTCGGTGTATTAATACACCACATTTCATTTGCCAGTCTCTTGTCAACGAATCTTAGGTTGTTCCTGATGCACTGATGTAGGCAAAGAAATAATATTGAGTGTAATTTAGTGAAAAGAAAATCCAAAAGGATATTGCCCAAGCATATAGCTTTCTAATAGTCTTTATCCAGAATATAATTTATAATATCTAGAGTATTAAAATGACCCCATGTCCTTCTGGAATTCTCTGTGCCTTTTAATGACAACTAACAGAGAACTATGATTGTTTTATCTGGCAATAATCAGTATGCCCAAATTCTCCTTTGCAAATAAGAACTCTATTTATTTTTATATGAATCAAAATGTCAGGCAAAATGGATGTTTTCATATGAAAATTAAGAAACGGACTAGAACGTATGCTTAAAAAGAAGGCCACTGAGTATTTCAATGGAGAAAAAAGAAAAAATAAATGTAGATAAGGCCACTTCTGGGTTCACTTCTGACAGAAAAAAAAATGAGTGGCTGAGAAATCAAAACCATAAGAGATATCAGCTCATACCTGCCAGAATGGCTGTCCTCAAAAAGATAACAAGTAAGAAATGTTGGCAAGGATGTGGAGAAAAGGGACCCCCCTACACTGCAGTGGGAATGTAAATTGGTGCAGTCACTATGGAAAACAGTGTGGGTATGGAGATTTCTCAAATTTAAAAATAGAACTACCATATGACCCATCAATTTCACAGCTTGATATTTATGTGAAGAAAAGGAAAACACTACTCTTAAAAGATTTCTGCACCCCTATGTTCACTGCAGCATTATTTACAATATCCAAGATATGGAACCTTAACCTAAATGTTCATCAAGAGATGAATGATGAAGAAAGCATGGTATGTGTATTATGTGTGTGTGTGTGTGTGTGTGTGTATATGAATATAATGGAATATTATTCAGCCATAAAAAGGACAAAATCTTACCATTTGCAACAGCACGAATGGACCTGTAGGGCACTATGCTTAGTGAAATAAGTCAGACAGAGAAAGACAAATACCTTATGATGTCACATGTGGAGTTAAAAAAAAAAAACAAAACTCAAAGATATAGAGAACAGATTGGTAGTTGTCAGAGGTGGAGAGTCAGGGGTGGGAAAAATGAATGGAAGGTCAAAGGTGCAAACTTCAAACCTCCAGCTATAAAATAAGTAAGTCCTGGGGATGTGACGTACAGCAATGTGACTCTAGCCAGTAAAAGTGAATTGAATATTTGAAAGTTGCCAAGAGAGTAGATCTTAAAAGTTGTCACCACGCAAAAAAACGTTTTGTACCTCTGAGTGGTGATGGATGTTGACTAGACTTATTGTGGTTGTTTTGCAATATACACAAATATGGAACCATTATATTGTACGCCTGTAACTAATATAATGCTACATATCAATTATACCTCAAAAAAAAAAAAAAAGGACTATTCTTGTTTTGGTTTTCAATCACCAAAGAAATGAAAAGATCAGTCTTAGACCACAGTCATACAAAAGTAGGCAGCAGGCTGGAATTATCCTGAGGGACACAGTGTTTGGACCCTGAGCTCCACCAGGAAGTCTTTCAAGGTTGTCACGGCGTGATTCCATCTGTGATGTCCGGGGCACCTGGAGCAGAGGGGTCATACTACATAGCCGTTCACAGAAAGGCCCCCCAAACTGAATGGTTGCTATGAGAAATACTGCTGATTTTTGAACAATAAATTTAAGTGCACAATCCAGGACCAAGGTTTAAGCTCTCTCTCCTTAACCACAGCTCCTGGGAATTGATTCCTGGTTTTCTGTCACGGATTCTGCCCTGCTCCTAATCAGACTGGCACCAACTGGAACCTGGCTCCCCGCAGAGCAGAATCGGCCACGCGGAGGAGACCTGGGGGTTTCGGTCATTGTCCCGGCCAGTCAGGCACTAATCCTGGGGACTGATTCCACACAATCTGATTTGGTGCAAAAACAAATGAAGCCCTGAGGTCGACTGTGCTGTAATCAGACTCCCAGAGGGGAGCGGGTGTCTGAGAGGAGCCCTCAGCGATGCACTGATCCCACCCGGATGGCCCACCCGGGTCCGGTGCTTGGGCCAGCGAGGAAGGGGGCTGGCCATCCAGAAAGTCCGCTCGGCAGTGCCCTGGGTGGTGGGCTTTCTGGATGTTGTTCAGGGCAACTTTCATCTCACTGTTAGACCAGTTGAAAATATTCATTATTATTCACTTTAAAATATTTAACGATTCCTGGCCACATGCCAGGCATTTTGCTAGGTGTTGGGGACAAGGTGGGAAGACAGAAGTGACGCCCGCCTCCAGGAAGTTTATAATCTGGTGTTTATTGTTGTCTGTATTTCTATCTGTATCGCCATATCTCCACACCTTTGTGTGCACAGTGATCATAACATAATATGCTTTTAAATTGTCATCATATTTAGTAATAATACTCTATTACTGAAAAATCTACAAAGATTAAGATTATTCACTTTTTGGTATATGCAGACATAACATTTTTAGGGAATAAGTGTACACACACACACACACACACACACAAAGTTTTGTCTCAAAAGGAAAAGCAGACACTCAGAGCCATGCTGTTCTCCTGGCTGCAGTGGTTCTCAAGCCCCCAGGCACCTGGGGGGCCGTTAAAGTGCGCACAGAGACCCACTCGGCTGAAGTTTGGAGAAAGGCCCAGAAATCTGCTTTTTACAAGCTCCCTACATGGTTTTGTTGAAGATGCTATAGTACTGGCATTTTAAATTTTGTTCCCAAATCTTGTCTCCTTAGAATGACGCTGGATCCAGAATTGCCTAATGATTTTCAAGCAAAGTGCCCACTGACTAGAAGCTGCATGACCTCCAAGGATGAAGGGAAGTATTTTGGGTGTCATTTAAAAAAATCTGTTTTCTTATTGCTTCTTTGATAGTGTATCCCCCCCCCCACACCAACAGTGGCATTAGTCAGTACATTAAGCAGATTTATTAAGTTTGCAATAGCGTAATAACTGTTTTACTCAGAAACGTTAACACACTTTAATTGTGTAATCAGTCCCTTGAGGGTTACTCAGTTTTAGACATTTTTTGATTGTTTCTCTTTCATTTCTTGGGACTATCTGGCTGAAATAAACGCTCATTGGAATAGCCCCCCCCCCCCCCTGCCCCCGCTCCTGCGCTGGCGGTGGTGGCTGTAGAATTACTGGGATTTGGAGGGCTTTTGCAGATACACCAAATAGCCAATTACTGTGATATCTGGTTTACAAAATGCTGGGTTATCAGATGTGACTGTTCACTGGAAAGTAGCAGTAATTCCTAAAGTAGAAATGTATTTGAGACAATGTCTCGAACACTGTGTGTGATCGTTAAGCCTGTTTTTCTCTCTGCTGACCTGCCCTGGGAGACATCAGTGGAGATTCAGGTTACCTTTATAAACATCAGCAGTCTGAAAAACTCTTAGCTATATTTGCACCCTTATAAAAATGTCTGCTTCCCTGCAGGCTGCATTTCTCCTCGCTGGCTGCTGTGGGCCCGCGTTCCTCGGTATGGCTTTTGAATACAGTAAATGCTGCAGACAACATTCATGCTTTCCAGCTGATTTTCTCAGAAGATCGATTTCTTTATCTCGTCATCTAACTTTTCATGTCATAGAAACATTTTAACTTAATTTGGATCAAACAAATGTAGCCCAAACTGGAAAGAACTAGGTGTTTCTTTTCTGTGAGGCTGAGCGTGCAGAGCACTGTCTTTTCTATGTGATACTTGATTTTCCACGGAATTTGAATGCACGGCTTGAGCGTATCAGAGCAGATTCTTCAGCTGACCCTCTGAGCAGAGCACATGTATGTTAAGTGTGTTTAAATACTGTGAGTTATCAGTCATTTAAGGATATTTCTCTTAAGCTTAAGTTTTGCTCAAACACACGGCTTTTAGCACATCTGCATTGCTGGTCCTCCTCGCTGGTCTCTGTTTTAGCTTCGTCATCCTCCGGAGAGGCGCATCTTAGATTCCACGGGCTGCACAAATACGCCAGCCCCCTATTCCTTCTGAAGAGCTCGCTCCCCACCTGACAAAGAGTCTTAAGTTTAGAGCCGCACCTCGATGATGGAATATTCTATGGGTTTAAGATATTCGTTGGTACCAAAGTTCTTCAGCTACGTGATGGAATTCTAACCAGATGTAGCCATTAGAAATGACAGAAATACCAATTTAAAAAAAAATTAGAAATGAGACACAGTGAGTGTGTCATTTGCAAAATGAGCTAAGAATCTGACAGGCAGCCGTACGCTGGGGTCAGCGCTGCCTCTGTTCCAGGCTGCCGTGGGGACTCGGGCAGCTAAAATAATAGCAATATTTTAAATTCTGCGAAGAAAATGTGATTTTATAAGACAGTGAAAAAGCATACTCTCTGTCACTTAGCTTTTTGTCACTCCCAGGTGATGTCACAAATTCTGGTCATCTCCTCCTGAGTATGAAACTGCATCCACATAATGCCTGGGGGGAGACACCCAAACACGGTCGTTATTTCCTCCCTTAATTATAATTTGAGCCTAGGTTGTAATTTATACAAAACCTAGACGCCTTAGTCCTACGGATCCATGGGCTTCAAAAGGGAAAAGTCTTGCAGTTTTGCCTTGAGTCAACTGCTGTGATTTAGCATAGAAAGGACCAGACAGGAGCCAGCCTTACAGGACGCTCTGCAGCTGGCTCACTGTGTCTCTGCAGCTCTGTTTGCCCTCGATGTTAAAATGCTTGGCCGGAGATCAGTAATCATCAGATGTCTCAAATCCACTGGAAAATAATTACACAATATTTAACTGGTGTCGTAGCATCACAGGACAGTCTTTCTTGAAATAAAGAATGACAGTCACACTGTTATCTTCAAATCAAGACAGGAAAGAACCCTACAGCTCTCTCTCTGTCTCTCTGTCTCTCTGTGTCTGTTTCTCCCTCTGTGTGTGTGTGTAAAAAGTGCAAAACTATATCTATGTGTGTGTGTATACATGTATATATACTCTTCTGTTTCCCATGCTAAGTGAAATAATGACTATAAAAAGTACAAGGCGGTCTGAATCTAGAAAAGTTGTCATGGACATTCGGAGTAATTTCATTTCAAATTTACTGATTCGAACTATTTCCCGATGAGTAGAAATGAACTAAATCCTATCAGCTGCTTTCATGAAATACAATGGTAGTTTAATTTACTGAAATGCGTTACCTGTATGGTTAACTTCTCTTCTTACTTGTTTGGGTTGGAGGGTGGCGAATCCCTTCCCTCCTTTCTTTTTAAAATTTTTCACTCGTTCCCATCACTGACCTGCCCGATGCTTTGAGAAGGTAGACCCCAAATGTCAAGCAACAGCACATTTACATACAGACACACCCTCAGTGTCCTGCTTGGGTACACTTACACATAATTTTATTAAAATTTTATTTAAAATATTAGTACTTAAGAAAGAAAAGACTCTGTGGGAGTGGTCATGGAGGAAGAGGGTGAACTTTGCGGTGGAGCAGGAGAGAAGGGAGAATTACCGAGGGTCAATAAAGGCAGAAGAATGCTGTTGCTGATGAAGATAATCACGGCCCTTTTCTTAACCGTCTGGTTTTACTGGTCAGGGTGGCCACTAGGAGTCTTTTGTTTTCCAGGAGATAACTGATTTTCAACGTGTTTACTCCATTTGGTGGAGGAAAGTTGTTGAATGTCATTTAAACTTTACGTGTAATTGAAATCTTCTAACTGTGTAGGAATTTTGTATCTATGTAAAATTACTACTCTGAAAAAATTTTGTTTGTCAGATTATAGATTGTGGTCTGATTCAGAGGGTATTTCCATGATTGTTCAAGGAACAGAAGAAACTGGTGAAGTCTGTGTGTAAACTTCGGGGGCTGTGGAGGACCTCCTGCTTCCGTTCATAACGCTCATTTACTTTTCATTTGTCTCTTCTGTTTAAAACGTTCATGCACTTGAGAGACCTGATAGTCACAGCCACTGTAGTCTGAACGAGTCTGTCCTCTGTTTTACTAAAGATAAAGACACTTTGTGCACACAGCTGGCCATAGAGGAGGAAGGCCAGGATACAGCTTGACGCGGCGAGAGGTGGGGTTGGGCACCCAGCACTAACTCAGCATCCAGAGGACAGGACCGCTGATCCCACAGAGACCTTCTGCAGCTCGTATCAAAAAATACTTAATCGCTAAATTGTGGGGAAAACATTTTGTTACGTTAGTTTTGAATAATAAATAAACTTCAAATAAGATGACAGAAAGAAATGAAGTTACTCTATATTTGTCATTTTCACCCCTTAAAACTTAAGTTATTCCAAGTCTAAGGCAAGCTGATACAAAAGGACTACATGGCACCACTTTTCCAGTTTTTCAGAGAAATCTAAATTATGTCTTTACTGAAAAACGTATTTCCCTGGTCATTATTAACCATCAGGGTCTCTCTAGAAGGGAACCCAGGGAAAACAACTGACATATGTAGTCATTATTTGGGGCTCCCTATATTGCTTTTGATACAGCCTGTGAAAACGGTCCTGGTCTCCGTTAACGCCAGCCTTGGTTGTGATGACGCAGCTTCCAGCGATCACTCAAGGTTAAGGTGATCCGTCCCCGTCCTGGACGTAAGGATGGCAGGTGAGAGTGGGAAGAGACACGGCGTCAGCGCACAGGGCAGAGAGGCACATGGCGAGAACGGCGGCAATCGCAGAGCCGGAGTTCAGGGCCAGCCCTGGCGTCACAGGGACCGGCGTCAACGACGACTCAGAACCCATCTGACCGTGGAACTGCGTGATGAGGGGCTCTCACGGAATTGGCAGCTTGATCACAGGGCAATTCAGTGACAGAAGAACGTGGTGTCAACCCTGCAGCATTCATGAAACACGCTGCACAGTGCGTGCTGGACCAAGTTTCTTCAAGAACAAGCTTTCTGTGTAGGGGGTTAGGGAGGCGGATATGCTGTCCCTTTACAATTCTTGACTTCCTCTTAAGGATCTGAGCAAGTTTCTATATTTACTTAAGACCTTCCAGAAGCAAACAGGCAATGCAGGTTAAAAAAAAAAAATTAAAAAAAAAAAAAAGGAAGTTAAACAATGATTTGCTACATTTGAAAGAAACGAGTTTTTCACGTGGTGCCAAACCTTTCCTAATGCTGCACCCCTTTCTCCGCTGTTCTCCAACCAGAGCCGTCCTGAGGAAGCGGTGTCATCAGCTTAATTAAAAGCACTGTGTGGGTGGGGAGAGGTAGAGCTCAGGGGTACAGCATGTGCTTAGCATGCATGAGGTCCTGGGTTCAATCCCCAGTGCCTCCATTAAAAAAAAAAACAACAAACAAAAAACAAATAAAATGAGCACTAAAAATACTGCCTTCACCTTGGCTGTGCTGTGACCTGTGTACTTCCTTCCTCCTGGCTGGCTTTTACCAAAACGAGTGACCCAGCTTCACAGAACCGATCACTGCTAGTGTTACAACAACTGATGGATGTGGGAGCCGCTTCCACACTTGCTCTTTTGGGACCAAGTGTGGAGTTAGGTAAACAGTGACCTCACTCCTGGTCATGCAGTTTCACTGACATGATAACAAAAACTACGAAGTAGCTGTCAATTTACTTACTCGGTTTGTTTTGGCTTTTGTGTTTTTCATCTCAAGATGCTAACTCCGGGGAAACCTGAAACACTATTGTTTTCTGCTTAATTTTTGTCACTATGAGAGCAATGCCTGCTCATTAAAGCAATGGAAGAGAATAGAGAAAAGTTAAGAAGCTACGGATACTCCCCACCACTTGCGTACAAACACTGTTTGTATTTCCTTTGATTCTGAAACGCGTTTAGGAGGTCTCTGTATGTTATGTTTGTAGGATTCAAATAACTGGAAATGAGAAACGTTCTCAATCTGCTCTGGAAACTCGACATTCTTAAATGGCAACTGAAGCCTAAACTATTTCAGTTGAGTTACACTTTGACCAACCCAAGTGGCTGGTTTATAGGTCTTGAAACCTCGTGGAAGACTTTGTGTCAGCAGAGACCACACACCCCGGATTCCTGGACCCTGCGGGGTGTTTTCCTTCCCTGAGGATTTCGGACGCATTCTTCTCATTTGAAAGCTTCGCGTCTTACTCAACCACCTCTGTATCTAAACTATGTCAAAGATACACAGACATGAGATGACATCACACAGCTGATTTTGTCCTTTCAGCCTTGTGTTTGGCTCACGCTGAGCAGCGGTGATGAGTCACGCCTCCTGTGACCAGCCGGGCACTTTTCCAATCGAGAAGACGGTTGAGATCTCTTGACAACAAGACCTGTCATTGTTTGAAGAGCACGTATCAACAGTGACCTGTACGCTTGGTGATCCAGGCTTGTGTGATTAACAAAATGCCTTCCTCTCCCTGCTGAATAACAGGACAGCAACCATGAGGTGGCCCTTAGTAAAGCTGACTCACTTCCTCACTTACCGATGAAAGCAATTGCCCGAGAAATGGCAGCCCCACGGGTAAGCCAGGGTGCCTTCAGGTAAGACGTGGTGAGTCTTTTGAAAGCAAGGCTGACTTGTAACATGGCCTTGTCAGCGATGAGGTCTATTAAAAAGCACATTTCTTTAGGAAATCACGTCACATATTAAAAGCCAGGTCCTTTCTTGTCTGTAACTGTGGGCACATGGCTGATTTCAGAGCCTACTCAGAGGAAGGAAGTCCTGTGGCAGAAACAGGTGTAAAATGATTGAAAATTTCCCATTAATTGAAGCGTGGAATCAGTGTCAACCTTCCTGTTTATTTCCCACCAGGCACGTTCTGCTGGTGACGCTGTGCCTGTTGTCCTGGGCATCTGAGCGGGACATCGGGGGTGGGCGGCCTGGGTACCCCTCCATGTCGACGGACAGCCCTGTCCCCGGGGCTGTGGGATTTCCAGCTGAGTCAGGCTGACTTGAACGGACTCAGCGGAGTTGCCAAGGTGGGAACCCAGGAGCCCTCCTCCTCCCTGACGCCCTCCTGGGCTTCACAGCCGGGCTGCCTTGGAGAGTGTTTATTTTTTATGAACACAAGAAGCCTGTGGGGAGAAAAGCATGAGATCAGTGCATTGCCCTGACTGCTACTGAAAGCCGTGAGGCGTTTCTTCTCACTTTCATGAGGACTTTGCAGAAATGTAAGTCGGCGCCTCTGCCTGGGGTTCCGTGGTTTTCACCCATTTATCACGTGTGCACGGCCTCTGTTGCCTCTTTCCCCACGTGGTTCTCTGCCTTCTGAAGCCTCCTGTAACTCGAACAGGCGTGCCATTAGTTTTTTTTTGTGGTTGGGAAATCACGAATTATGAGACAGGTTAAACTGAGCACATTTAAAAATAACCTAGGCTTTTCTGCTGTTTGGGGGTTGCTAATGGGGATAAACGGCCATGTGTGATTACTTCTAGAGCCAGCTTGTTTGCCTGGAGGGAAGAATTTACTGAACAGACACCAACTGCATTCCAGAACGCTGGCCAACCACTTTGCGAAAGCGGACCGCTGGGTCACCGCGAGGCCCGCCGCCGCTCCTGGAAAGGCAGCCGCACAGACCTGCCCGCGGCCGGCGGCCGGCTGCCGGCTGCCGGCTGCAGGGGGCCGGTCCGGGCGCTCCTCTCGCAGCAAGGATTTGTGTTAGTGGTTCCTCCCTCCTTTTGGTTTCCTGATAAAAGGCCGTTGGAATTTTTAAGTCTCTGGAAATCCATGAGACTCTGCTTTTCTTTTTGGAAGGTACTTTCTATGCTTGGCAACACGTTGTCCTGGTGAACTTCGGTCTAAATACTACGATGCAGGGTCGGGGGTGGGGGGTAATTTCAAGCACCTCGGGGCCCAGAACAGAAGTGTCACTTTGCATCTCCTCCCCTGGCGACACGTCACAATGCTCCCGTCCAGTGTTTGGTATCTGGGCATCTGCAGAGGCAGCCCACGGGTCCCCAGGGAGGGTGAGAATCAGCAGGACCAGAATGCTGCCCCTCTGGACCTCCCCACCCCTCTCGTGTCTGTGTTACAGCTTGGACACCTCCACCTGGACCAGCCGTGGTGCAAGAGTCCATCTGAGCACGAGGAGATCCATGTGGTGCAGAAGACTGATGAGGCAGAGCCCAGGAGGAGGCTGGCGTGGCCTCACCTGGTCACTCAGAAGGGATGTCAGGTCGGGGCTCGGGGCGTGCACCCGAGCTGCCGTCCATGAGTCTCTTCCTCCGGACTCTCAGTGTTGAGGAGATTGTGATGCAGAGCACTGTCCTGGTGTCCAGACGCCCAGTGTGACTGGATTTGGAGACGGGGCCGCTAAGGAGGTGGTCGAGGTTACGTAAGGTCAGGGTAGGGGGGTACAGCTCAGGTGGCAGGGCAAATGTGGGGCACGCACAAGGTCCTGGGTTCAATCCCCAGTACCTCCTCCAAGAGTTAATAAATAAATAAACCTAATTACCTCCCCCCTCCAAAAATTTTAAAAATAAATAAAGTATTTTATTAAAAAAGGGATGAGGAGCGACATGGAGCTGGAGGAGTAAGAGGGACAAACCTTCAGGTGTAAAATAAGCTGCAATGGTGTACGGCAGGGGGAAGAGAGCTGGCGTTTTATACCAACTATAAACGGAGTATAACCTTTAAAAACTGTGAATCACTGGTTTGTATGACTGTAACATATAATATTGTACATCAACTATACTTCAGTTAAAAAAATATGATATTGTAAAATAAATTCATAAATAAAGTTTAAAAAAAGGTTAAACGAGATAGTAAGAGTGCCTCCTTCAGCTGATGGGATCAGAGGCCCCTGAGGCGATGGCAGAGAGCTTCACCTCTGTCTGTCTGTCTGTCTCCCTCCCTCCTCTATGTGTGTTCACATCTGCAAGCCCGGGAGAGAGTTCTCAGGAGAACCTGGCCAGGCCGGCTCCCTGATTTCGACTTCCAGCCCCCAGAACTGTGAGGAATACAGTTCCGTTGTCTAACTGCCTGGGCTGGAGGACTTTGCTAGGACAGCCCGAGCCGACAGAGACAAGGCCACTCCAGCCGCCGGTACCGGCGCGGCCTCTGCCCGGGGCCTGGCCCTGCCCCCCCCCATCCGCCCTCGGCCCGAGGGCCGCTGGGTCTTCTTATAGCCCCTGACTACCCCCCGATGGGAAGCTCCCTCCTGAGGACTCCGGGAACACGACGCGGAGTTGTCTGTGCCCATCGGGGATGAGCCGAACACATTTCTCACATTATAAAAAGTAGTATTTGTGGATTGATGACCTAGTCTGAGAGATGATTAGCCGCCAAGTGGTGCCTGATACGCTGAAACTGTTTTTACTTTGGTTCCAGAATTGGCAAAGAAATACAGGGATAATTATGCACAAAATTCTGTCTTTTTGGAGATGTGAGTGTGTTGTTTGTTTTCTCCTGGACTGGCCCAGGTGCTGCCCTCAGTTCTGCCCACGCTGAAGCTTGCACACAGACACAACATGGAGCCCAGGACAAATTCCACAGAAAGCTCACTCTTAAGTTTCTTTGAACGGCGGCCGTTTTGTTAATAAAATTAAAATCCCATTAAATTATTATTGACTAGGGTGCGTCCTACTGTTTCTTTACAGTTATTTAATCTCTTTTTCGTAAAGAAGGAGAAAAACCCGTTGACCCAGAAATGAGTCCTTTTCTCTCAGCATTCCTGTCTTCACTCTGGATGAAACAAACTTGAGAGAGAGGAGCTGAACTCTCCCGGCCACACGATTAGAAGCGAAGCAGGATTTTCAATTAGCAGCAATACCTTGGGCTTGATCAGAAAATCACATGAACTGAAGCTACAAAGGGTGAGCACTTCTGAACTGTTTTCACAGAAAGACTGTGCGTGTCAAAAACAATCCCAAAGGATTCATTCATTTGCGTTTCTAACCTGAGATGGCCTGGTGCTTTCCGTGCCCGACTGGGTCATGGAGTCAGGGGCTACCTTTCTGTTACATTGTGAAAATGAGTTTTCATTCAGACAGCGTTTGGGGGATGTTTCACTTAATCAACACTGACGCTCTGAAGCGTATTATCCACGCTGTTATCTGTTTCTATCTGAACTTTGCAAATGTATTTTTAAAACCGTCCTGCTGCCAGAGCATGAAGTTACAACATCTGAGTGAACAGGCCGCATCACAGGGCGATCGGCCTGAGCCCCACCTGACTGAGGCCGTTGACTCCGCCTCCAGAAGCCAAGGCGAGGGAAGCAATGACTTAATTATCTCTGTAATTTTGGCCACAGTCTTCGTCCTCAGCAACAGGAAATTGGCACCAGCAGCACAACAGAGAGTTGACGTTATAAAAGTTTTGCGCAGATTGTTGGGCTGTTCATTCAGACCATTTGCTTGAAAAATGAACGCACTGTCACTTTCCTTCTTCTGAAATGTTAAAGCATGTAGGACGGCCTTCGGCTGCAAGTCACAGAGAGCGCAGTTAAAAGAGGTACTCATGACAGAGGTGCTTATGATTTCATTTACCTCACGTGAAGAATAAGTCCCAAGGCGGAGGGCCTGCGGCTTCGCAGTAACAGCTTCAGTTTCCTGCTCTGGTTTCTGATCCCCGCTCCCTGACCGGTAGTGTTTATTCTTATGGTTCTAGGAGGCCTGCTGCCCCTCCAGGCAGCTCCACATTCAGGTTTTAAAAGGGGAGGAGATTGTTGCTGACCAAGGGCCAAGCGCCAGTCGCGCAGGGTGAATGAGCCCTGGAAGCCGCGCTCGACGGTGCGCCTGTGGTCGGCAGCTCGAGCCGTGTGGTCACGCGTGTGAGAGGTCAGCTCTCCTGTTAACTGTCCTGGTCACAAGGAGGAAGGAAAGAGGGAGGAGGGAGGCAGAGAGGGGACAGGAGGGGACAGGAGGGGACTGCCTTTGGAGGTGGTGGGTACGTCCATCCTCCTGATTTTGGTGATGGTTTTGCAACTGTTGGCACATGGTGAAATTCTTCAAATTGTACCCGTTAATGACATGCAGTTCTTTGTGTACCGATTATACCTCAACAAAGCTCTTCTGAAGAAAAAGGAAACGAGGAGGCGTCCGAAGAGTCCTCCCCAGAAGAATGCTTTTTACATTTTGAGAAGTCAAGGCCGCTAGCAAACTCTGCCGACCTCTCGCGGTCCAGCGCTTCACTGTGTGCCCGCACCTGGCTTAGCTTCCCAGGCTCTGCAGCAGGGAAGCAAAGGGTGAGGGGTTGAGGGGCTTTTGGAGGGGCAAGCCCCCTTCTCCACCGTCTTGTCTTCGTGTCTGTGACAGACAGTCATGTTGTGGGTTTATCGCCTCACTTTGCTGACTTTCCACAAACAAAATTCCAATAAGAAAAACCCTGATTGGTTTGGACCAGCTCACTAGTGCTGAGAGTCCCATGAAACGAGCCGGGATGGCTTCAGCTTCTGGGCTCCCGCCCGCTGGCTGCGGGACCCAGGCAAGATGCGTCAAGACTAGAAGCTTCCTTTCCTCTGTGAAAACGAGCCTCTGCCCTTGGTGGATTTCCACAAGAACAGACCTGATGCATCACTCCTTCCATCTGAATTCCTCTTCCACGGAACCCAGGCTTCGCCCAGACGTTCCGTGGCCAGCGGGACATCAAAACACAGGACACCAGCAAACAGAACAGAACCATGGGTCAGCTTGGCCGAGGGGCGAGGGCGGCGCCCAGGAGGAAGGACCTTCGGGGGAGATGGGTGCAGCTCCCGCGGGGCCCAGCCCCTCGCCACCGCCTGCAAGCTCACGCAGAGGACCTGCAGAAGGTCCACGCGACGTGGACACGTTGCAAAAGTCAGGCGATGTTGGTTTCAGCCACGACTTTTGGTGGCATTAAAAGTAGGAAGTTATTAAAAGTAACTGGTTTACACACCCATCTTCCGGTGTAGCTGCCGGGATGAAATACAGGGATTGTGGGACCCCAGGCACCAAGCAAGCACTCGAACATGCTAGTTATTATTATTATGACTGTTGTTCTCCACGGCACAACGCAGACCCACAGAAACACCTGGCCAGTTATTGAAAAGAGTCCTCTGCAGAGACTTTCCTGTCACCTTCAATCTGTTCAGCATGGTGGGTTGGGCTCTGGGGCTTCTCTTTGAGAAGATTTTATCCTGGCTGATACATTTAATATGAAGGAAAAATGCACTTCTTACCACAGGCTATAAATAAACCATAGGAGACCCACCTCTGTGAAACGTAACAAGTAAGCGAGCGTTTAAGGAATCAGGAATCAGGAATCGATACAGGGTTTTGGAGGAAACTTCACGGGAAATGTATCTCTTGGTCACGATCTCTCACGGAGGGAGATGCTTACTGTTACTACTGGTATTTGACGTTTGTGGGGCGCGCCTTGTGTTCCAGGCAGGACGATAAGCACTTATGGGTAACTGCAGATTTGTTTTTAATTGAGTTATAGTCAGTTTACAATGTTGTGTTGATTTCCAGTGTAGAGCACAATTTTTTTTATACATGAACATATTCAGTGTCACATTCTTTTTCGCTGTGAGCTACCACAAGATCTTGTATGTATTTCCCTGTGCTGTACAGTATAGTCTTGTTTCTCTAGTCTACATATGCCTGTCAGTATCTACAAATTTTGAACTCCCAGTCTGTCCCTTCCCACTCCCTGCCCCCTTGGCAACCACAAGTTTGTATTCTATGTCTATGAGTCTGTTTCTGTTTTGTATTTATGTTCTTTATTATTATTATTTTTTAGATTCCACATATGAGTGATCTCACATGGTATTTTTCTTTCTCTTTCTGGCTTACTTCACTTAGAATGACATTCTCCAAGAGCATTCATGTTGCTGCAAATGGCGTTATGTTGTCAGTTTTTATGGCTGAATAGTATTCTATTTTTATAGTATTCCATTTTATAAATATACCATATCTTCTTTATCCAGTCATCTGTCGATGGACATTTAGGCTGTTTCCATGTCTTGGCTACTGTAAATAATGCTGCTATGAACATTGGGGTGTGGTAATTGCAGATTTAATTCTCACCATAACCTTGCAAGCCAGTTTCATCCTGCCCTCCTTTACTGATGATGACACAGAACGGGAGAGAAATTAAGGAATTTCCTGCTGTCTCAGTATTGCCCCTCAGGTAAGCAGCAGAGCTGGAATTTGATGCTAGGTTTGCCCAATTCCAGAGCAAATGCCCTTCTTCTTTGCCCAGAGGCTGGCCGAGAAATGAACTTAAACCCTAAGAAAACTCATTCTGAAGTTGACGAGGGAGCTAATTGTTATTATGGTCACAGGTTTACCGTGACCTATGTTCTAAAAGGTCCTGAGTAAATGTTTCTGTTAATAGAAAGCTCTTTTAATGATTAAGACATGACTTACTTTCTAAAGGCAGAGGGTAGCACCGGCGAGCAGGCGCCCAGGGCGCCCTACGGGCCGGGCTCTGGTCCCATAGTGCTGCTCCCGTGGGGACGCGCTTGGCTCCTCCCAGCAACACAGGAGGGTGGGATCAGCTACAGAGCCAGCTACAGAAAAGGGAACTCAGTCTCCCAGTCACAGGGCCGCAGAGATGCTGCGTCAGGACTGGAAACCAGCTGCCAAGCTCTGCTGTGTCCACGGAGCCCGAGTCCCCTGCTCAGCGCTCTTCCTCGCAGGACGGCGAACCTCCACAGAACCAGGGGGTGGACATGTGGACATGGAGCGACAGTCTCTGCAGGGGTCAGCCGACGTCTCACCGAGTTCTGGGAGGCAGCACTGCTGTCATCCCCCTCAAAGAAGAGGATTCCAGGGAACCGTGAGCGAGGATGGCGTGAGCGTGGAAGCTGGGGCTGGAAGCCAAGCACTCTGACCTAATGACAGACTCACCGCTTTTGGGGTCATGTTAACATCAATTGTGTTAATAAAAGTTCCACCGGCACACAGGTTAGAGAAAGCAGTTGTTCTCGCAGGCTTGCTATGAAACGTCGCCGGTTCCCAGCCTTTCTCCCCTATTTCCTTTTTCCCAGAGGAAATTTGTTTTCAAAGCTTTCTGCTGGTTGTCTTGGAATTTCTCACGTAGGTTGAAAGCCCACTCTGATATTGCCGAGTCTTGATTTTCCAGTTTTGGGAATAATCTATTGATCCCCTCCCCGGGAAGACGAGGCATCACGGCTCCCTCGCTCTCCACCCTCCCTTCTCTCCTGCAATTGCGCCATCAGGGTGATTTCCCTTTGCTGGGAAAGTGTCGTGTTTCCCCTGCAGTTAGTGATTATATATTTTTTCCTACTTTGCTTAGATGTTTATGTATTTATCATGAATTAGCCCCCAAACTCTCCTCCAGTCGATACGTCTGCCCTCGGAGTGTTAACCCAGAGGCGGGTCCACCGCCGTCTACCTCCCCGAGAGACGTCCCCGGACAGAAACTTCCCTCTGCTCGGTCTGCCCTCCAGGCTTCCCAGGCCTCCTGCAGGGGCTGCTTCTGGAATTTTCTTTCGCTCATATTGTGGGGATTCCCTTTGCTCTTATGTTTTATCTCTATTTCTGGGATTTTAGGAAATCCTTATTCTTGGTTCATTTGCTCAGAGTGGTGAGCATTATCTGTGTTGGCATGTCTGGTTCTCCAAGAGGCAGGCTGCAAGAAGTGTATGAAAGGAAATGGCTGTGAGTGACAATGGGGGGACATGGCGGGGGATGGGCGGCTGTGAGGTGTGATCCTGAGGGGACAGGAGGGGGAAGAGAGGGGGAGGGGAGGGGGAGGTGGGGAGGGGAGTTGGGTGAAACCACGTTAGACTAGAGGACACGCCTCAGAAGTTGAAGCATGATTCTGAAGTCGTGGGCCCGGCCATCTTGGGTAATGAATTCAATCTGAGAACATTTCCAGAAGAGGGATTTCCTAATTCCCTTTCATCCTATCTTTCGAATTTTAAATTGTGTGACTCAATGAAAAAATTAGGTAAGAATGAAAGCGGCACATTTTGGGATCCTGTGTCGAGAGACATCGCACCCGCACTCTCACACACACAGAGGACCTCACCTTCCTGCAGGAGGAAGCACGCTTCGGGAAGTCACACTTGTTTGATCTCATTCCTCTTACTTCGCTTTTACCCACTCACTCCTGCACCTCCTTGTCCGCACTCGCCTGCTCCCACGTCTGCCTGTTGACCAAGAAGCCGCTGGTCCTCAGCTGAGGGCATCCTGTCTGACCGTAACCGCAATAGCCCCCGCATCTCCCGCAGCCACACCTCCCCCCGTGCCACGTCCACCCGCTCCCTCCAGCTGCCTGGCTGCGCTCCTCCTGCTTCCAGGCGGGGACTTCTGATTCCCCCGCCCTCCCCCACGGCTCACGGCTGACAGCCTGAGCCAGCCTTCCTGCAGAGAGGATGGGGCCTGCTGCCGTTTCCCCGGGTCACCAGGACAGCCCTGGGTGGTGATTTGGCCCTTCTGCCGCTTGTTCAGAATGTCAGCGAGTGGCCGTCGGGTGACCCTCACTTTAGGACGAGCATTGCTTGCAGCCTGACACATGGCAGCGTGCTCAGATGCCGCAAACATCGGCATTGAGGCCACTGGGCCGTAGTCATTTCAACCTCCACCGAGTATTCTTTTTTCACTTTTTTGGAAATACGATATTAATACAATTTATTCTCAAAGGGGCACTTATTATGCTGGGATTTTAGTCTGTTTTACGATTTAGTTGTGATAATGGCCTGCAAGTGCCGTGATTTTAAAACCTTATTTCCCAGGTCTTTGGAGAGCTGGCTATAACCTGAGATTATTTTCCTAATGGGCTGCTTATGTAATGTGCTCCTTAAAAGCCAAACGATACTTATCACTTCATTTTGCACACTGAGTGGCATTTCTAGCTTGGTATTAATAATCCAACATTATAATAAAAATAGTAATAGCAAGGGTTTCAAAATCCATTACAAACCTCCTTAAACCCAGGTGAACTCATTAACTCTTAGAGATGAGAAATTAAAATTAAAAAAAAAAAAGACTTGATTTTATTTTGCCCTTTGTGATGACTTTGAGGAAGAATATGAAACAGAATTGAATTCTCTTGACTGCAGATCTCGTGTTGGGTTCGCTAGAAAGACAATTCAGATAGGCTGTGAGATTCGAAAGTGCAAACAGGGACGGAAACAGCCCTCTCATCTCTGAGTCCAGTAGGTGAGTATGAAAACAGAGGCGGTGGTTTCTGCTTTTGTCACCAGAGGGAGGGGGGACAAGGGGGGACCAGAAGGAGGATGGGTGGAGCCCCCAGACCTTACCAACAAAACATGCAAACGAGTGAGGGTTTTCAAGCAACTCGAGCCTCACAGAACATTTCCTGTCCTGTTTTTCTTTCTCTGAAGTCAGTATTTCGGCCATCGAAGGCTGTGTGTGTGTGTGTATTCAGGCGTCCGCGCGCAGCCTTCGGTAGCTGTACTGTGTCAGTTTTTGTTGAAGTCCTAGTCCCGCCACCGGAGAATGTCACCGGGTTTGGAGAGAGGGTCTCCACGGCAGGAACTACGTTAAAGCGAGGTCACCTGGGGGTGGGTGGGGCTAACCCAGTAAGACTGGTGTCCTTATAAAAAAGCGGAGACCAGGGCGCAGACACGCACAGAGGAAGAAGCCACGTGCGACGGAGTCAGAGACCGGGGATGCGCCGGAGGTCGGAGCAAGGCGCCAGCAGCGGGGGCGAGCCCTGGGACGGGCTCTCCCTCAGAAGCTTCAGGAGGGGTCACCCTGCCCTCCCCTCGCCCTTGGACTGCCGGCCTCCAGGCCCGGCGGGGCAGGCGTCCGCTGCTGTCTTGGATGCGCCCCCCAGGGAGGGAGTGGGAGCCGCGGCAGGCGTGACCCAGGCCCGCGGAGCTCACCGCGGAGGCAGCGTGCGGGGCCCGGAGCCGCAACAGGCGGCTCACGGACGGAAGGCCGCCGAGTGTTCGGACAGTGAGTGCTGCCAGGACTCAGAGGACAGGGAGGGAGAAACAGGGACTGAGACTTCCACAGGGTCCCACGGCTCAGGGGACGAACCGAGGGAGGGTGTCTCTGAGAGGAGGCAGGGAAAGCAGGGCCCAGGTCCTGCAGACGGGGGCCGGGCACAGAGGCCAGCGCGCCCCCCTTCACTGGCCAAGCACCTGGCGTGCTCCCGCTGGCCGTGGCCAGGGCGCAGCTGGGCCGCGGCCCCCGCCGGTGAGGGGCGCAGGCGTGGGGAGGAGGCGGTCCTTCAGCGCGCTCAGGCGTTCCGGGGGGGACGCGCACCTCGCGCGGCTTTACGTCTCAAACCAAGCAAAGATGGAAAAGCACCACTGCACAATTTTGCTGCTTCCGCAGAAATCTGCGATTAGTGTGAAAACGTCGGAGTCACACGCGGGACACACCCACGAGAAGGCCCGCATTGCCTGGGAGTGACTTCATCATTTACCACCATTAAAGAAAACTGGGTTTTATTCTGAAGGATGGACATGTTTCTGGCCGTTTGTAGAACTTACTGAAACTCAGATTCATCTGCAACATTCGACCACGAGTAACTGTGAAGAAACCTTTACTGAATAATTCACTCACGCTGTCTTTAAATATAGCTCTGGCCTGTTTGGGGGAGCTTTTCTAATTAACTTTCTGTGGGTGGGTCTGGCAGCTCGCTCGCAGCTCGCAGCGGCTGCTGTGACCAATCGTAGCTGGTGTCCTGCTCCCGGCGGCTCACCCGGCTCAGCCTTTACAGCGCGGGATACGCCGCCGTCATCTTATTTTCCTCTGAGGAAACTCCCAGTGTGTAAATTGAAATAGGAGCGATAGTGAGAAAGGCAATAGTGCAAAACCGCAATGGAAATTTGACTCGCTCTGAAACTTTGAAATCGCAATGTGCTACTAAAAGTAATTAGTCATCCCCGCTGCTTGGCAGGCTTTCTTCTTGGATATTCAGTAGCTGGGAAATGCACTGAGAGTAACCCACCCCCTTCCAGCCCCTTGGTTTGCTGCGGACAGTCGCTGCCTGGGACGGCGCTACCCACCGTGCAGCCCCGTCTCACACATCTCTCTGCACCAGTGAGGACCCGGGAGAGTTCTCTCGGGCATGTGTGCTTCTTCAGGGGACCCATTTTATACTTTCACTCACTGAGTTAAAAATGAAAAGCGAGTAATTGAACGATGTGATCGCAGTAATTAAAATTTAGATCGAAAGGTGGATGTCATTTAAACGGGGCATTGGAGTGTTTGGACAGAGACCCAGGAAAAGAACCGTCTGCTTTCTCTGCACGCGGTTTTTTGCATTAGTGAAAACCAGCGTCCGGCGGTCTGTCTGAGGCCTCGTGGGCTGTGCGGAAGACCGACGGCGAATTGTCACTGTTTTTCCCCAACAGGTCGTTCACCATGTTGGTAACATACCCTCAACCTATCAACACTTCTCTGCAGTTCACAGAAATATGGGTCTTGAGACGCATTAAGGAGGGACACTGCTTCTTGGGGTGCATACTTGCTACTGCTCACTATTTGTCTCAGAAGTGACTTTTTTTCAGCTTCACTGAAGAATAATCGACTAATAAAAACTGTATTTTTAAGGTGGACAGTGTGATGGTTTGAGTTACGTATATGCTGTGAAATGATCACACCCATCCTCACACAGTTACTGTGTGTGCGCGAGCGTGTGCGTGTGTGGGTAAGATCCACACTCTTAGAAAAGTGCCAGTACACAATTCAGTGCTATTAACGATCAAAACCACACAGTAGATCAGACCCCCAGAATTTATTCTTCTTATCCCTGAAAGTTGTGCCCTTTGACCAACATCTCGCCCCCAGCCCGGCACCCAGCCTCCTGCTCTCTGCCTCTCTTTCAGATTCTGCACACAAGTGGAATCGTGCAGTATTTGTCTTTCTCTGTTTGGCCTGTTTCACTCAGCACGACGTGCTCCCGCTCCAACCGTGTTGGCACAAAGTGCAAGATTTCTTTCTTGGTTATGCTGAATAATAGTCCACTGCACATGCGTGGCGCATTTTCTTTATCCAGTCATCCATCAGTGAGCACTTCGGTTGCTTCCAAGTCTTGACTGTTGTGAATAAGGCTGCAGTTAACACAGAAGTACAGACAGCTCTTCCAGGGAGCGGTTTTATTTCCTCCGGATGGAGACTCAGAACGGGGATTGCTGGATCATATGGTAGTTCTATTTTTAATTTTTTGAGGAAGTTCCAAACTTTTTCAAAATGGCCATTCCAATTTACATGCCCACAAAGAGTGCCCCCTTTCCCCCACCGCTCTGCCAATACCGCTGTCTCTTGCCTTTTTGATAATAGCCATCCTGTCAGGTATGAGATGTCTCACTGTGGTTTTGATTTGCATTTCCCTGGCGATTAGTGATGCTGGGCACCTTTTCATGTATCTGTTGGCTATTACTCATTAAAAAAAAATGTCTATTCAGGTCCTTTGCCCTTTTTTTTTTTTTTAAATAGAGTTTGTTTGTTTGTTTGGCTACTGAGTTGTAAGAGTTCCGTATATACTTTGGCTGTTAATGCTGTCTCAGATGTATAATTTGCAAACACCTTCTCCCATTCCATAGGTTGCCTTTTCATTATCTTGACTGTTTCCATTGCTGTGCAGAAGCTCTTGAGTTTGATGCAGTCCCACTGGTTTGATTTTGCTTTTGCTGCCTGTGCTTTTGGTGTCAGATCAAGACATATTTTTAAGACTGAGGATAAGCGACCCTTGGCTGCTCCAGAGCTCTGTCAGAGAACACAAAGCGCTCTTCTCAGTGAGCAGCAGAGGCGGGAAGCCTTCCACACCGCGGTGCGAATCGTGCTCTGAGCACTTGCCTTTGGCTCAGGAAGAGTTTTCAGTTGTGTCGCTCCCTGCCCCTCACATCCCCTGGTCATTTACACAGAAATGTCTCATCTGAAAGGAGGGAAGTGGTGACCTTACCTCCGATTCTGGAATAGTCCTGAAATCCAGCCACGTTCTTACTTGTGAAACAAGTTTGTTGTACTTTGGGTAACATGTAAATACCCATATGAATATCAGGTATCCATTGCCACTGTAATTTTAATGGCCATCTAACCAGAGGTTTCCAAACATTTGGGGCATCACACCCCATCAGCAAAAAGGTTTTCAACCATAAATATCCAAAGACATCAGTACCTGTGATTCTCGGGTTTTGCTCGGTGCAAATGGACCACGTACCTTTGACCAGCTTTTTATGGCGAAGCCCCAACTCCCTTCCTTTTCTTGAAGTTGCTTCACTTGTTTCACAGTGTTTGAGCTGTCGTCACCACTTGCCTTTTCCATGAGGTCAGGTCGGTCTTCTCAAGCTCACAACTGGGCAAACGCAGGGACTCATTCCCAGGGAGCTGGCATCTTGCTGCCTCCTGTTGTTTTTAAGGCATTACGTTGTTTCACTATCATCTGCTGCTGTCATAACTGGATGTGTTCATTCATTCCACATGTGTGAGTATTTCCTGGTCATATCGCTGTCTAGTTGGCGTCCTGGGAATTGCAAAGGTAAGTAGGACATGATCGGTACCTTCTAGAAGGGCCCCATGTAGCCAGGGAGTCAGTTACACACCCACAGAGGATAACGTCATCCCAACATGGTTTCAGGTGGTGGTCATACATTTAGAAAAAACTCATTTTCCTTCAATAGCCCATTTAAAAATGGCATTTGGTAAATACTATGTCCAAGACTTAAAAAAAAAAACACTATTTCAGAGTCTCAAAATGTAATCAGTTAAATATGTGCTTTCTGTGATTTTTTTTTCCATTTTAAAATTTTAGGCAAAGTAACTTGGCCTATAAAATGGTATCAAAGTAAAGTTGAGTCACAAAGAGTTTCCTGTGAATTTTGTCATGAAGGGTAAATAGGTTACAAAGAAATAAAATTAAAAAAATAAATGGGTTATAATTTGGACAGTTAATAAGAGAGAAACTAACGGATGGTGGAAGTGAAATTGAGGTTTTGAAAACTTAGCACGAAAAGTCCTGCCGGGAGACAAAAGCGTACACAACTGTGCTTCTTTTCCAAAAACACGTAACTCCTCCCGCCACCTCCTCGTTCTCGCTTCTTTTTCTTAGAATTCTGATGTTAAGTTTACATGGTTCCCTTTTCAGTATCATTATTTACCACACTGTCACTGTTTCCATAGTAATGCAGAACGTCTGTTTCCATAGCAACACTCTTGGTTTCCTAAACAAATAGTATCAGAGTGTTAACCTTGTTTCAGTGTTACTGTGCTATGTTATTAGATACAAAATTCAAAAAATAATATAAGCAGGGTCTGAAACTAGGAGGGCTGCTTTTATTGTTTGGTGCTTTCAATATTAAATTTCAATTTCACATTAAAATATACATCCATTTGAAAAATAGTAGGAATTCTGCCTCGTAAACATGATACCAATTTTATTCACTCGTTATAAAACACTATAATTTAATAAGAGCCTGTTCTAATACGTGACCAATGCACAGGGAGAGGTTTACCATCTTCGGATTAAAATGACTGTGCTTCCGTTGGCCTGGATAATTGAGCTTCCCCAAATCTCTAAAGTCATCTGTAACCTGCCCACAGCAATATTTCCCTTTGCCATGTTTGCATTGTAAGTAATTTCTACCCGTTTTGCCTTTTATTTTACAGCCCCACAGGAACAGAGATGACTTCAAGGGAACTTTATGACTTCCATTTTCTCTGAAACAAAAGAGAAAAATGAGTATTTTTCTGGGGGTTTTTGTCTTTAAGTTTGCTCATCGTTGCCCCTAGTTTCTTCTCTTTGGAGCAGATCTTCTGGCTTCTTTTAGAAGTGGGGCTGCGCTGCCTCACGACCAGCCTGGCTCATCCGGGGAAGCCCAGCGGCTTTGCCTGGGTGGATGACACCTCCCTCCTCCAGGAGGGCGCAGGGCGCACGGGGGGAAGACGGCCAGCGCGCAGGGTACAGGACACGGGAGTATCACTTTTATTTAACCAACGTGGGGGAGCTGTATTAACAGTCAGACGTCTGGAAAAGGCCTGCCCAGCTGTGCACATCTGGGCCTCGGGGCTCCGCCTCACTTAGCACGGCGTTTCAGAAGCCCGCTCTCTCACTCTGCTGAGTATGTCTTCCCTGAAGAACACATTTAAATGAGTTTGCCCTCCCGATCTTAGCACAGGGGCACTGAGGTCGGGGTATAATCTAATAACCTGCAAAGGTGAACTGATTTGCTCTGCTGTGGGGAAAGGGTCCCATGACAGAAGCTGACGTTACACTTTGGCCCCACTGCACCCAGGATGGGGAGCTGGGGGTGGCCAGGGGATCCGAGCTGCGGGAGGGGGGCCCATTACTGTACCCTGCTGAGCCTCTGTGTCCTCATCTGTAAAATTAGGACAGCACCGCCTCGCCTGCAGCGTTGCTGGGGGACTAGAGACCCCAATAAGCAGCGTAGCGACTTGTTAAGAAGTGGTCTTCACCTTGCTTTGCTGATTTCCCACCTCTTTTCTTGGATAATTTGAAGTTTGGGGTCAGAAGGAGTCTGACTGCTCTGTGACGCTGCGAGGAGCTGTATCGGGGGAGACTCCGCGCTGGCCAGGCTCCTTCAGGCTCCTCGCCACCACCTTCTGCCTGCGCCTGCCCCTCACAGCGGGCGGCCTCACCTCGTCAGTTCAGGGGAGGGAAGCTTGCAGACTTCCCAGAGCTGCCTGGTCCGTGCGGGTCTCCTCGAGGGGCAGCAGGCCTATAACGTGGAGGGCCCCGAGAAGAGGTCCTGTCCCGCTCTGCATCCCCGCTGTGAGCCTTCACCGCTGCTTCCCAGACTCTCCTGTGCGTGGCAGCCACCTGGGGACCTTGCTGAGATGCAGATTTTGGTTCAGAAGGTCTGGGTGGGGACTGAATTTCCGCAGGGCTGACAAGCTCTCAGGAGCTACTAAAGCCCCTGGTCCAGGAAACTCATCTTGAACGAGAGGGACCTAACCCCCTCAAATCAGAGGTTTTCTCACATTTGTAAAGACCCTCTTTAGGGGTCAGTTCCCACAACACTGGGTCCCCGAACTACTTTGGCCTGGGCGTATTTGGGGTTCTTGTTCTGCTGCAAGATCCAAACCACCCAGTTTCATTGAACTTGGCTTCCTTGTGAGAAGGTGAGATTGGGTGGCTGGAATCTCTTGGGTCCTTTTCAAAGATCAGTGTGGTCTACTCCTTCTTTTAGGCACGGGACGAGCCAGGAAAGGTGCAGAATGGCATCCATTCCTACCCTCGTTTAACCAAATTCCATCCAGCTGATTTGACTCTCCTACGAGTCTAAAGATCACTGTGGTTCAGTTGAATTAGGAAACACGTCTAACAGGATTGGAACTGATTATCAGAAATAGTTTAATACCCCGATCAGAAATTCAGTGACTCATCTATGAACAAGTTTAGAAGCTGGCTATATCATGAAATGCAATGTACTCAGTGTTGCAGGGCTCTCTGAACCAGTGTGTTCCCATTTCCTTTTGTCAGGTAGACAGTGTAACAAATCCAGTTAGCTTTCCTTGGACAAAATTGTGCTTGGTTTCTGTTCTCTGGTACTTTAGAACCTTGCTGGTATTTTAATTGTTGTAGCTTAATGGCAGCGTTTCTTTCATTGAAAACTTTTAATGGCAACACACTCTTTTCTGAGTATTTTAAGAGGAAATTGTATTTGAATGGTCTAAAAAAATCCAGGGCTTTCTAGGGGATTTTGTGTGTGTGTGTGTGTGTATCTATCTATCTATCTATTATCTTTCTATCTATCTATCTATCTATCTATCTATCTATCTATCTATCTATATCTATCTATCTTATTGAAATATAGTCAGTTTACAATGTGTGTCAGTTTCTGGTGTGCAGCACAATGCTTCAGTCATACATGAACACACACATATTTCTTTTCCTGTTCTTTTTCACAAGTTACTACAAGATATTCAATATAGTTCCCTGTGCTGTACAGTATGAACTTGCTGTTTATCTATTTTACATACAGTAGTTAGTATCTGCAAATGTCAAACTCCCAATTTATCCGTCCCCACCCCCTTCCCCCCTGGTAACCATAAGTTTGTTTTCTATGTCTGAGTCTGTTTCTGTTTTGTAAATAAGTTTTTTTTTTTTTTAAGGTTCCACATATGAGTGATATCACATGGTATTTTTCTTTCTCTTTCTGGCTGACTCCAGGGGATTTTGACACTTGGGTTTTCCTTGCTTATGATCTCATGGTCCAGGGTTGTGTAAGCTGCTCTGAATCAAAGGGGCCGTGGCTTCTAATAAATGTAGGCTAACACAGAATTATTTTCATTTTTATTCATATGCTAAAATTACTCAACTGACATCACCCTCCTAATCATGATGAGTCCATTCCCCTCCTAAAAGGTAGCAATGCAATTGCACCAAAATCAGTTCCCTCTGGAAAAAGAGGAAGCCAGGGTTCCAACAGTGCTTGCTTGCCCTGGAAAACTCCCCACCTGCCAATGATAAGCTCACATAAGTACACACACAGAAAGTGACTGAAAACAGCATCACCCTGGGGGGAGGCCACAGCTCAAGTGGGGGAACGTGTGCTTACCATACACGAGGTCCTGGGTTCAATCCCCAGTACCTCCATTTAAAAAAAACTGATAATAAATAAATAGACCTAATGACCTCCCCGCAAAAAGTAAAAGAACAAATAAAAAGCCAGTATCATCCTCACTCATCCTCACCCAGTGAGGAGCACATGAGCTCATGAAAATTAAGCTCCATGAACAGAACATGGCACATGCCAGGCGTCCAGTAAGTACCACCTATTGCTCGTGAGCCTGACCCTTACCTCAGCATGTACCGGGAGCAAGGCTGCGGCGTTAGCCATCCCCGGCTTTCCACGCCTATGGTAAGACAGGCGTGTCTCTCTATATAAGTTTTGAGGGGACCCTTTCATAAACGCTGGTTTCAGATGGTTGTAGAAGAAGCTGACCTAGCCCCGTAGAAGAAGACAATGCAAATATTCTCCGAAAATCCAGAATTACTATAATTTGAATGTTCAGTTCAAACAGATGACTGCTCTTGGGGTTCTCTGTCCATGGCAGGTCACGGAGAGGATTATGATTTATAGAGAAACTGTTTTCCAAATACAAGAGCAGGGTCTGTCAGTGGGGAGAAAAATCTAAGCCTGGAACACACACACATGCAAGCGAATGTGTGTGTTTCTGTGAGAAATGCGGGCGGACTTTCCCCCTCCTCGGACTGGTGAAAAATTCACCGGGTCGGGCCGCGCCCTGGCAGTGCGATAAAGCACGAGCCCTGAAGCAGTGTTTGCGCAGAACAAAGAGGAAGGGAAGCTTAGCGAATAGCTGGGGCAGGGAAGTCAACCCCAGTTCCAGATCACCAGGGCCAAACGGCCAGTCGGACGGAGAGTTTCCACTTGCTGAGACCACGAAGCCATTCTTTTATGCTTGCTTTGTGCAGATGTGAAGAGGGAGGTGCAAGGAAGCTCTCCGTGGCTCTGCGGGGCTTTCCTGCCGTTTGTCTATGCAAGGTGAAGTTCGCAGTGTTTTCCCCGTGTAGATACATCACCCCGGATTTCAGGTTTGCTGAAGGCGTCCGGCGGCAGCAGCAGAATAACCCGAGGGGCCCATCACAGAACCGCAGCTCACGGAGCCCCCCAGGAACACAACCAAGTCCGCCGCGGACTCAGCTGGCAGATGCCTGGGCTCCAGCTTGGGTGCAGCCCTTCAGGAGCTGCTCGACTTTGACGGAGCTCCCTGACTCCTCTGTGCCTCGGAGCATGGAACCTGCCTCTGTGGGAGGAAGCTCACAGCGCCCAACCCCAAGGGCCACTGTACGAATGGGCACCAGCAAGTGCGCAAAGTAACGAGGGCACTGCTTCCACGTCGGGACCCACAAACGTCACTGATGATTAGAAAGTGAACAGCTTTTCCTGTAACTGCCATTGAGATCATTTGTCATCACGTGCCTTTTTATGAGTTGCTTCCCATTTGGCTAGACTAATAATAATAAACTTATTACAGTTTGGTTCTGTGATCTCGGCAAACAGCCTCTATGAAGCTTCCCAGTCAGCTTACGATCCCAGATTCTCGAAAGAGTCAGGTTCCATCGGCTCAGAAAGGGCTGTGACGAGCAGGGACTTTAAAGTCCAGGTGACTTGGATATTAAATAATTCTTAAACTCTGGGTTTAACTATGTCAACATACTTCCAGCATGGACCATGTAACCAAGTGTCTCAGTCAGCTCTAGCTGCTGTAACAAAACACTGCAGACTAGGTGGCTCAGACAACAAGGCTGTTTTCTCACAGCTCTGGAGGCTGGAGGTCCAAGGTCAAGGTGCAGGCGGACTGAGTGCCTGGTGAGAGCTCTCTTCCTCACTCGCAGACGGCTGTCTTCTTGCTCGGTCCTCACATGGCCTTTCATTTTATGGTTGTTTTAAAAAGAAATCTCTGACATTCATGAATAAAAACTGCTGAAATTTTGAAACGTGGTTCTAATTTGTGTGCCAATCAGATAAAGATCAGAGGCTGTTCTAACGTGGGGAGATGCCAGATGCAGGCACACCTTGGAGATATTTGGGGTTTGGTTCTAGACCCCTGAAGTCAAGCCAGTATTGCAATAAAGCAAGTCACACAAAGGTTTTGGTTTCCCTGTGCACATAAAAGTGCACATAGTCTACTGATTGTGCAATAGCATTGTATCTAAACAACAGTGTACATGCTTTAATCTAAAAATACTTTAGTGCTAAAAAAATGCCAAAGCAATTACAAGACTAACCACAAAGATCACCATCACCATAACAAATACAGTAATAATGAAAAAGACTGAAATAGTGTGAGAATTACCAAAATGTGACACAGACACTAAGTGAGCAAAAGCTGTTGGGAAGACGGTGCCCACAGACTTACTCCCTGCAAGGTTGCCACAAGCTTTCAATTTGTGAAAAAAAATGGAGTATCTACGAAGCACAATAAAGTCAAGTGCAATAAAATGAGGTGTGCCTGGCTGGGATGGTAAATGATTCTTCAGCTCTGGGAGAGGGTGGGATGTGGCTCACGACCGTTCGTAAGGTTGCTGCCAAGGCTGCTTGGAGCAGAGCTGTGGGATCACATTGTGCTGGTGACGGGAGTGATGGCGCGCTGAAAACGACAAAGCAGCTTTAGGGAGGAGGGGCTCAGGTCGTAGTGGGAGCGCACACCGGTGCTGTGATGTCCTCGGCCTCCCAGGCAACACTGGCTCTAACTTCAAGAAACGGCGGAAGAAGCCAAAGAGGAAAGAGGGAGGTTGAGGTCACAGGAAAGGAGTGAAAAATGTCAAAGATGCCGTCTTTGCACAGGATGACATTCAGGGTACAGACTGAGGAGTGAGACCTGAAGAGGTGTAAACACAGATTCCCAGAGTTACAGTAGTGAGTTGATGAGTTAGAAGAAGATCACAAGGAATGCCCATCCCCAATGGTTGTGGTCTTCACCGCCTGCGGTGCGTCACGTGTGTGAGGTTGCCGCGGGACGTACCCCGGGTCCCCTCGACTTGGGAACCTGACGCCGGTAATTTCACAGGGAGGAGCAAATAAAACGTGTGTGGCGCTTACAGAGAAGGCCTCCGGCCATCTAGCTCTCTTCCAGGTGAACTCAGCCCAACTCATGTTGTCTTTATTAAAGAACATTTTTATGGAGCTTTCTGGATGACACAATCTTCTAGCTTTTAGGGGCTGGCGAACACTCCCCCCCACGCAGACTCAGCAGCACCGGCCCCTGTGACCCCACGAGAAGGAAGCGCCCCGCTCTGACCAGGTTGGGTCGCGACGCCCCCATCAGCTTCACATTTCGTTCTCTGGACGATCTCCGAGCTGGACCAACCAGGCTGATGATGGGACGTCAGATAACTCGCTTCCTCTGGGGTCAAATGCAGCTCAGGGTCCATCCCGAGTCCTAACTGTTCCCGTCTCCAACTGTGCTGCACTCGGGCGGCTGAGAAACAGGGTCCTGCAGTGAGGCCGTCTACACTGGCGGTCACTCCCTTTCTGCCTCCTTTCCTGGAGCCCGTCTCGCCCACGTTACCTGGGTCAGGGCGCTCACCGCTCAGTGTTGTGTGTGACCTATGGGGCGGATCCCTTTGGGGGCAGCAATCCCCCGGGGAGCCCTGCTTGGGATGTCACCCCACCTCACCAAGAGCAGAGCCCGGGGACCCCCCGTGGCTGACATTAAGCCTTACTTGTTTAGCGTTAGTTTTTCTTTGGAAAGAGGAGGTGTGAGCGCTGCTTTACTGCGCGGAGGGGAGGAAGCGATGGGGACTCAGAGGGAGGTGGTGCTTCTGCGTTACCGGAAGCCCCCCGCCCCCCGTGGAAGCCCCCAGAGCCGCACCACTTGTCCTGGAGACGGCAGCACACTTGTTTTCATTCCTCTCAACATCAACTCTTTAGGGAAAGTCTTCTTGGACTTTCTTTTTCTGAAATACTCGCCCCTCTTTTCTTTATCTCCGCGTAACTTGGCACTGGTATTTTTCTAAAAGGGTGGTTTCTCTCACTTTGCAGAAATTTCAGGGAGCTGAGGGTCCTCTCTCTTATCGATTAGGAAGATGCCTCCTTAAGCCGCCTGCCCTGAGGAGACAGGGGTCACCTTCACAACTGCTTTGAAAGTGAGACGCTTCCAGAGACCTGGGAAAATGGTTTGACCTCGGGGTTTAAATGGTTAATGGGAGTTCTTTGCAGATGAGGTAATGTTTTGGTAACTCCTAGGTGGACCTGGACTTTGTGATCCTAACATGGCTTGCTTGCCGGGGAGGCTTGGAACAGAAGGTCCCTGTCAGCGGAAGAGCATTCCTGATAGGGATCTGGCCTTAGGGACATTTGCTGACCGCCCTAGGGACTTCTCCCCCCACCCAGGGCTCCCAGAGGGCTTCCCCTCCTCTCTGTCTCCTGGGTTTCCCCTGCTACTAACTGGGAGCGCAGGTAGGTGGTGATTCCTGACGTCCTTTCTTTCAAACCTCCACTCCCAGCGCAGCAGCGGGGAGCGCAGACAAACAGGTCAGTTATGACTGACGCCACAGGGAGCTCCAAGCCTCGGGTAAACACAAGATAGGGAACGGGGTGACTAAAGCTGTAAGTCGGGTCGGCTCCTTTGAATGACAGCTTCCCGCAGCAGAAGAGAGGTGAGAAGAGGTGATGGGGGACGGTATAGCCCAGCGGTGTCAGCTTGCTCGAGGTCTTGGGTTCAATCCCCAGTGCCTCCACTTAAAGGAAGTAAATAAACCGAATTGCCTCCTCCCCCAGACAGGAACGGATGATGAACGGGCCTCGCTGAGCCACGTGACTAGGGCACACAGGGATCCTGTATACTAGTTAATGTGTAATGGTCTGTACGGGGGTGGGGGCACTCAGCCCGCTATCTGCTTATCAGTGAATTCCACGAAGCCTGCATCACCACGGGGCCTGGGGGGTGGTGGTGCTGGGGGGGCGGGGGCGGCGGCCTCCGCCTCGTCCTGGTTGCACCAGGCGGACTCTGAAACCCCTTCTGCTGCGGGTGGAGAAGCCACCATCACCAGACGATTATCACCTGCTCAAAGGGATTTGCTGGGCTTCCCACTTTATGTTATCCATTGTCTCAAATTTCTAGACGTTTCCCGAGATGCCTGTGAATTCAAAGCAGGTGGGGAAAGTAGTAACTTAGAACAGATCCACCCTTCCCTCCGAGGAGGATTTCCTGGCAAAACTGAGCACCGGGCGTCGATGTCTGGGGTCAGTTAACATCGTGACGGTTCCGGGCTTGGGCTGGAGGAAGCTCCAAGGCCTGAGGGTGCCCCAGACACACATGCATCTCCCCAGACCTCCCCGCCCTCCGCCAACCTGCCCCCGGTGGTCCTGACTCATTTACTCATCAAATATGGCTGAGGAGCCCAGCCACCTGCCGGTCACGGAGAAGGTCAGAAGCATCGTCCCTGACCCCGGGCCAGTCCGCAAGGACTTGATAAAATGAGCAGCTACTTACAGAGCCAGGGGGCCAGGCCGGTGGGGGTGGGGGTGGGGGTGGGGGGGCGGCTCCCTGCGGGCGAGGTCATGACTGGCCAGCTTTGCAGGCTCAGCGCTGCTCCTTGGCCCTGGCATGTTGACCTCTGCAAACACACGTGACTTAAATAAGGACTGAATTGGAGCAACAAGATAGGGGGCTGTTTCCCGGGGCACTTATCTCCTGGTGCGGTTACACTGACACGAGACCAAAGGCATGAGGCTCTGCTCGGTGTGCACCACGCCACGGACGGACCAAGCAGCAGAGCAGTCGGCGATTTTCTGGCTGGACAAGGGGGCAGAGTCTAGGACGGGAGCGCGGGTGGGAAAAAATAACATCTCTAGGTGCAATTGCCCCTTAAAATGACACCTTTATGTTTATTTTCGCAATTGTCAGTGTGTATTTGGAATCTGAAATCCTGAGTTTCTCTTGATACAGGAATAAATATCCACATTTCCTTCTTACTGCTGATCTCACTGATGCCGTGTCAGAAGAAAATCACTACCTTCCTGGTAGTCTCAACTGAATTAGTCATTTTGAACCACTTAAAATGTGTAGTTTTTTTTTTACTCATGATAAAACCCCTGTAGCTAATAAAAAATTGGGAATAACAACTCCTAATTGATTGTTGCCATCACCTCTCCCCACCCCTAACGCACACGGAACACACACACCCTGGTTCTGTGTCCAATTTTAAAGTAAAGCAGGTTGATGAATTTGGTTTTCTGTGATTTTATTCAGCTCTACATTGCCAGGCTGTTTGGGAGCTACCGGCTCGAGAAATGAAGATTCTCATCAAATAGACAGACGAAGGAGGGTTTCTTTCCAAGATGAAGCCATGTCCTTGTTTCCAGGAGTTTGTTTTTTTTTCTTTTTCTTTTTGAATGGTGGTATTTATTTTTGTACACATTGGCCTTTTAGTTTGTTACCTAAGATGTCATAACAATATTGCTGCGAAATCTTCAGCACTGAGTCAAACTCTTTGGGCTTCATGTTTCTCTGAAGGTCTGTCCTGGAGACCCAGGCGCGGTTTCCTGGGCTCAGCTGACCTGGCAGGGGCGGGGACGACCACCTGGGCCCACGGCCAGCTCTCAGCCACACCTCTTCTGTTATCAAGGGCTCTTTGGCCAGAGGGGTCTGTTTTGGCCTCATCGCCCCGTACATTGGCCTCAGGAATGTTTAGCAGGAGGGGAAAAAATAGAAAAGGTCAGTTTCACTTGAGGCCGGACAATCTCAGTGGTCACTTCCCACAAATGACCCGGCCGTGACTCAGTACTCACTTTCCTCCTGGCCGCCTTGATAGCATCCACATTCCTCATGGGGTAATTAGTGAGCTTTAGTGAATCTCGACATCGGTGAGGTATCTACTCACCCCCTCCTCCCTCTGCCTCCTGTCTTCTCCCTCCAGAGGGTCCAAGCGGGCAAGTCCTCAGTTTTGATCACATGGCATTTTTAGGGGGAGGAATATGAGCCAACTTTTTTTAAAAAATGGGAAGATTTCACTTACACGTCTAGATTTCTATCTTCTCCTGAAAATGACGGAAATCTAGCAAGCCCAGACCCACACCTCCCCGAGGCAAAACCCGGCCGGGGCTGAGTACCCACCGCGCCCGTCATTTTCCCGCAGTCGCCAGCACCCCCTGCGGCTGCCCCCGCTCGGGCCAGGCACTTCCTGCCCGTTGCCCCGGTGCTGATACGTCTGTCTGTCTGTCTTGCTCCCAGCCTGCACTTCTCTGTGACTTTCCTGGCCCGTGAAAGCATTTGGATTTGCATTTCCCAAACCTTAGCTTTGGGGGTCTGGGGAGGAGAATTCGATGAAGCAGGTGTTAGTGTTTGACCGACAGCCTTGCTTCCCTCGGCCCCGTCACTGTCACTCGCAGAGGCTCCCTGTCTCCCGGGGACAAGCCGGTGTTGTTCCCCACCTGACGGAAGTCATTCAAAGTCAGGCAGGTGACATGTGCACGGGACTTCTTCCCAATGGCCGTTTCATGTGTATGACCTCGCTTACGTCTCCGGACAACTCTGAAAGGGAGATTGTTTTATCGTCTCTAGTTAGCAGGTGGGAAGCTCACGGAGACTGGGAGTTTGCCCGAGATCACACGGTCGGTAAGAGGTGGAGCCTGGATGCAGGCCAGGCCTCCCGGCTCCCAGGCTCCCTCCTCCCCCGCGAGACACGGCAGCCTCGGTAAGTTCTGGAATCTTTAATGATCGTCGGAGGAGCACTGCAGTCTTCCAGCTGGAGGTCTTTAAGGACAAAGCCCTGAGTGTTGTAAAACAGGGCAAAGAAAAGTGACAATCGCCAGTGGCTTCTGGGTTTGGAAATGTATGATTTTTCACAGGACTGAATTTTAGTGTCACCTATGTAACAGTCATTCCACCGCCTCCACTATGGGATCTTCATGTACTTTGACTGGCAAATCAGTATTCGATGGTGTGACATAAACGTTACTTTCCAGTTTTCAGGTTTGGAATGAGTAATGGAAACGGCCATTGAAATGTCTTTTTCCGGCCTGCTCTATACTTGGCGGCTAACAGGTAGTGAAAAGAAACGGATTTCGCTGTAATCTTTAAAATACCGCTGAAGCGCTAGTTGCTGGCGCGCAGACTCCGTGTTTGTGTTTATCGCAGACCTGCTCGGTGGTGCCCGTCCTTACAGCTGCGCAAAGGCTTAAGGTTTCCAAGGGAAGGCATCTCCTGTTACTTTGGCCTCAACTGCCTGCTGGCTCCAATACCCAGACCCTGATGAGGTCACCAGCCTGCTGCCTCCCTGTGAGCTGAGGGCCTCCCCTGCCCCGGCATCACCTCCCCCCACCTTGCAGTCTGTTGGAGCAGGTGCGATGTGCTAGACTCCTTCAGCAACCCGGGGACCTCCGTCTGCAGGAGACCCCGCAGCTTCCCCGCCGGTCACTTCCTCCCACGCCCTCTTCTCTGCTCTGTTATTTCTCAGTTGCTTGCAGAGGAGACATTTCCGCTTCCTTTTGACTTTTCAGAAGTGCTGTTTGATATGTTGACTGACATTGTCATTTTTGCTACAGTCATTTTCAAAAGGTGTGTCCCTTCCCGTTTCTGTTCTCTCTGGGGATTATCACTTTCGCACGGTGACGGCTGTCTGTAACACACCAAGACGAAGGGCAATCCTCGAACGTTTTAAAAACGATTTCTCTAGAAGAGGCTGTATATGTATGTTGGTGAGTTTCAAACATTAAAAAAGTATGTTTTGCAAAATTCACTTGCAGTGAAGGAGAGAAAAGTGATTCAAATGGCTCCCCCTCCCAACTGGTGACCTAACTCAATTCAGGACGATGGCTTTGAAGAGAATCATAGAAGTGGTGGAGCTTAACCACTGATTGCCTACAGCTTCCTGAAAACTGAATTTATACCAACCAATTATGCTACAGAAGAGAACAGGTCATCCACCTGAACTTTCTTTCTGATTTCCATCTCAATATTTCAAAGAGAAACAACACTCTTGTGAGAATCCTTTCTTGCCTTGAAAATACTGGAATTCATTCAATCTAATCATCTAATTACGTGCTCAACTAAGCATGTTTCCACCTCAAAAATCAACCCCATCCTTGGCTTGGCCCTCTCCTTTGAAGGCGCAGAGTGCCCGTCCTGCAGTCTCTACCCACTGGCTTTCTGTGGGGACGTTGCTGTCTCTGAAAATTCAAATTGTGTCAGGAATGACCATACTACGACTTGAAAACGTGGGAAGAGTGAGTTCTAAGTCGTTTGCCCTCATATTCAGGTCTAGACTCCATGTGAAGTGATTCCCTGGCAGGGACCTTCTACAATGGCCAGGAATTAGACCAAAATAGCACTTTAGTTCAAAGAGAAAATGGTCTGTTGACTTTTGTTCATGGTTGAAACTACATTCAGAATTATCAACTGGGACAGAAAATTTGAGAAGGGAAATGTAAGTTACACAGTTTGCTGTTGCAACCTGACATTCTAAAGACAAGTGGGAATGAAATGGCCCAAAAGGGTGTCCAGTTGGGTCGCCGGTCAGTTACTGTTCAAACTTCTCAATGCCGATCACTCTATTTGGACTGTTCACCCATTTCTTCATTATTGATTTTAATCTCATTTCTCGCCTTCCTCTCATTCATTCCCTCTCCATTGCTCCTTCTCTCTCTCTGCTGCTCTTTCTAGTTTTGGGGTAACTGAGGAAAAAGACTGTGTGTGGCTTTGTTTTTCCACCCCCTAACTTGAAAGGTGACCAGAAGCTTAATGAGGTAAAAGGAGCTAGGTTCCCATGAATCACAATCAGCCTCACAGAGTAAGGGTATTAGACTCTGGAAGATGCTCAGTGAGTCAAAAAAGAATGTCAAGTACCAATTAGGATTTCAAAATACTAATTAATGTTGTCCAGAGAGCAGATTCCTCTTCTTGAGATGCATCTTCTGGGGCACAAGCATGCCTGTGACTCATGTCTGCACCATCCAAGTAAGAGGCTGCACCCAGCGGATGCTGTTCGATTGTTCTACCATAACACGCTGTCATCTCCCATTAGCCCTCATGGTGAGACGGATGTCACCGGCCGCTGGAAATACGCTTCTATAAAAATGACGTCCTGCACTGATGAACTCATCTACAAAACAGAAACAGCCTCGCAGACACAGTAAACAGTCTTACGGCCACCAGGGAAAGAGGGTAGGGAAGGATAAACTTGGGAGTTCGAGATTTGCAAATATTAACCACTATATATAAAAACGGATAAAAAACAAATTTCTTCTGTAGAGCACAGGGAACTATATTCAGTATCTCGTAATAACCTTGAATGAAAAAGATTATGAAAACAAATATATGCATGTATATGCATGACTGGGACATGACACATTATAACTGACTGTACTTCAATTTAAAAAAAAAACAAAAAACAAGGTTCTGGCCACAAGCGACAGCCTGTAATTCATGGTTATTGGAACTCGGGCAGTGGGTGCCATGAGGTGCCCACAGGTCTGCATCACCTGGGAAGCTCTGTGTCTTAAGAACAAGCTTTCCCTCGTGGTTTAACCTTAAGCAGCAGTAATGCCAGCTCCTCTGTGGCCCTGAGCAGCACGCAGAAGGATGCATCCTTCTGGAGTGCCGTCTCCACCAGAGGCATTCTCTAAGGAGAACCTGAGATGCCAGACGCCTCAGAAGAAGGCTCTTCCCGGGAGGCACCGAGACTGGTGATGCCGAGGGCAGCGTCTTCCTCACCCACAAGGCTCACGGCTCCCACTCGGTGCAGAGCTTGCCGGGGGCATGGAGGCCGGGCCTGAGGGCCCTGCCAGACACGTCCCTCTCTTTTCTCTCTTCTCCTCTTGAAAGCCCTACATGTTGAGGTAGGACTGAGGGCCCTGCCACAGCTGGAACCCAGAGAAGGGGCTGAACTGCAGTGGGGAAATAGGCAGGTGGGGGCCACGTCCCCTGCTACTGGATGTGGGAGGGTTTGTGTCACACTTGTCACCAAGAGAGATGGCAGAGGTCACGCTACGTGGCGTCTGAGGCCGGGATGGAAAAGTGAAGGCAGTTTCTCCCTTGCTCTCTGGTATGCTGGGGACAGGAGACCGAGGAGCTGTGTGAACGGCCCGCCCGCCCTGCTGCAGCCGTATGGTCCGGGAGCCCAAGCCGGCTCAGGTGGGGAGACCACAAGTAAAGGCCGCCCACACCAGGAAGGAGAGACAGAGGGGGGACCCGGCCAGCACCCACTGCTCCGCCAACCCCCTCTTCCATGGGACCTGCAGCCAAAGAGAGACCTTGAACAGGAATGCCCACCAAGCCTTTTCCAAATTCAACCCAAATACGTGAGCACAAGGAAGTGGCCACTTCCAGCCGCAAGCGCTGGGGTGATCTGCTAAGCAGACGTGGCCACCAGGTGCGCGAGTCTGATGTCTTGTCGAAGAGTCAGGAGTCTCGGGGACCTGAGTGTAGGTTCCTGCCCTGACTTGGCGAACGACGCTTTTCTTCCCATAAGCAGATCACAAAATCCACTGCTGTCTCTTCTTACTGGGTTGTCATGATTTACTTCGAATGAGATCAGGTACCTCAGAGAAGAGTGAAACTTGTTGAGGACACAAGGGTATTTTTAAATTTCTTTCCAATAACTTGGAAAGGACACTGAAATCAAATATCACATGATTCCCCAGCAGAAATAAAGGGATTTTAATAGAGGAGTAGGTGTCAGAGAAAAAGCATGTGGCTGTGACACAGTGTCACCAGCGAGGGGATTTCCCCCACCGTGGAACTGGAGCTGTGTCTGGATGGAAAAGGATACGAGGTGAGAGCGAGATGTGCGCAGGGCCCCCGGGCGGGGCAGCCGCCCGCACTCACGGACACGTGATGGTGCCCGTGTCCGGCGGCACTGGTGCTGGGGCGCTGGGCTGGGTGGGTCGCAGAGATGAACCCCGTTCAGAGGGAGTTACATCCATTGTTCATTCAGTAAATATTTATGAAGTGATCACTGCGTGACAGCTTCTGGGGCCGCAGAGCAAAGCAAGTCAGATCAAGCCCCTGCCTTCAGGTCCTGGGAGCAGTAAGTGCGGCTGAAAACGCACCGCACGCTGACCCCAGTGCCGGGAGTCAGAGTCAGGGGAGCGAGCACCCTTAACAGCAGGGGCCAAGGGCCTCTCGGTGGAGGAGACCTGCTCTGCGCGTGTTCCCAGGTCGTAGGGCTGGAACGGAGGCAGGGATGAGTCGGGGCCGCTGGTGCGGTGCAGGCAGGAGGGGAGGTGGGAAGCGGTCAGCTCGGGGACGGATTCTGAAGAGGGCGCTGAACCTTGGGGTGACTGTGCAATGTGAGAGGACACTGGACAGAAGGTGACTCATCTTCTGACCCGAGCGACTGGCCGAAGGTGAACTTCCTGCTGAGACGGGGAAGCCGCAGAGGAAGCAGCGCTCTCTGCAGACACCCAGGGTTCGGCTATGGATGTGCAATGTCTTAACCCCGTCAGACATCCGCGTAAAGGTGATGTGGAGGCACTGGATACAAGAAGGTAAAGCATGTTGAGTCCTGGGTGAAAATAAGACACATGGGACGAATGGGCCAGAACCGAGACCCAAACCTGCAGCTGTGAGTGGTATCTGCAGTCATAGGACAAAGTATGATTGAGAAGTGGGTGTGACTCCCCTGCTGTATCCAAAACATTGTCTTTGGCCCCACAGGGGTCACTGGGGAGCCCTTGTGAAACAGCCTGGGAGAAGCTCGTGTGGAAACATCTCTGCTACAACTCAGGTGCGATCGGTCATTTCATTACAATAAATCAAAGTGACCAGGTGATCAGTCCTAGGGCCGCATCGCTTCAGGACAGTGAAGAGGTAATTCTCTGCATGGAGGACCTTGGAAAAGATGGCCTGACATTTCTTTTCTGGTTTAGTATTTGCAACGCCCGGTGAAGTAGAGCCTGCAGGCCCGGGGAGGAAGGAACGGGTACCGGGATCATGGCTGGAGGTGGGTCAGCACTGAGGGATTCGTAGCTTTGTGGGATTCTGGATGCCTGGAGCGGGCAAAGGCAGAAGAAAGCACGGGAGCTTTGGGTGCAGAGTCGCCGTGAAGGGGCCAAGGAGCAGCTGCCCCGCCGGGTGGGGTGGGCGAGGGGAGACGGTCTGAAGAACCCAGGAGGACAGCCCAGTTCTCTGAGGGGGTGGGTCGAAGCGAGGGTGTTTGGGGTCCCAGTGAAGACAAACTGAAGTTGTTTCATTTCTTTTTCCTATGGTGGGTCCCTATGAGTAGGTAAAGAAACTTATGGTGATGTCACAAAATAATTTAGGCCAGGTTTGTCAGAAATAAACCAATCCCTGGGGAAGCTTAAGGAAAGGGGAACATAATATTCTTAAATTTTTTCAAGCTGTTGACAGATTTTTATCGACTGGGACACTGACTGTCCTTTGCCACCGTCCTTATATCTTTTTATTTCTGTCCTTTTCTTTCCTCTTTTCCTTTTGTTCTATTTATTTTGAGCTTAAACACACAGTTACATTTTTACAATTTAAAAAAATTTAAAGCAGATTCTTTTTTTTTCTTTTTTTGAATGCAGAGGCTGACTTTTTAAAAATCTATTTTTATTTTATTTACTTTTGTTATTTTTAGGCAGAGAGGTAATTGGGTTTGTTTATTTTATTTTATTTTATTTCAGTCCTGGGGATTGAACCCAGGACCTTGTGCGTGCTAAGCACAAGCTCTACCAAGGGGCCATGCCCTAACCCCGCCCCTGACCCCTCCCCGCCTCCGCTGGTTACTTTTAGACACAAATAGATTCAGTTTTGTACTGACAGCTATGTTTCCAAATTGCCAGTCTTTCTCTCCCTTGCGTTCCTTTGTCAGTAACACTAGCAAAGCGGAATCCTCTTCTATGGCCCTGTGGGGACGGACGTGATCAGTGACCACATACCTTGAAGGCAGAAATTGTTAGGCGAACTTTATAGCTTATGGCCTTTAGCTTCGGCCAAAATGCCCACAAGGGGGTAATTTCCTCTTAAATATTCTTTAATGAGACTCATTCTCTTAGCCAAGAGCAGGGGAAAAAAGACGGAGAAAACCAGCAGCAGGCGACAGAGATTTCTTTTCTGGTTTAGTATTTGCATTGCCCGGTGAAGCAGAGCCTGCAGGGGCCGTGGAGGGAGGAACGGGTACCGGGGAGGCCGGGCGGGCGTCCGAGCCCTCGGCTCACTAGTGGTGGGGAAGTGCGTCTGAAGTCATTTCAAATAACTGCTTAAAAAGTCATTTCTTCTTAGACGTTCCACAGCAAAGTTAGGCTGCCTGTTGACCTGGCTGGCCCCCGGGCTCATTTTATGGAATGCAGTCTGAGTTTAAGACTGTCTCCATAGGTCAAGACGCTGTCGTTCACCTGCAGAGTGAGGACCGGAGCAGGACTGCACCCTTGGAGTTCCACCGCGACTCACAAACACGAGGGTGAAAGGTGGTTATTCCAGCCCCAGCTTGCCTTCCCCTCTGGCAAATCTGTGTCAGTATGAGAGGCAGTCTCCCAGGGGACGTGGGGACCACGGCCTGTGATGGGGGACAGATCGGGTCTGGGAGGAGGAGGGGAGGAATCCGGCCCTGGGCCCAGTGGATGGATCGGAGGCCCCGGAGAACACCTCCCGGGTCACGGCCTGGGTTTTATGTGAGAAAAGTGCCCGTGGCGCTGAGGGAGTGAACACGAGGAAAGGACAGACCAGGCCTCGTTTTGAAAGACGGCCTCTTCCGAGGGAGAGGGTGGAAACTTCGTGTCTTCATAAGTCACCAAAATTCAAAACTCATAGCTCACCAGATGTGTGCTCAGTGCTTGAGTATTACGCGGGTCTCCTCCGTGACCCTCTGAGGGCGTCCGCAACCAGATGCAGCGCGCGAAGCTCCATTCCCCGAGCATCCAGCCTCCCCGGCTTCCTCCCGGGGCTGCCGCGGTGGGACAGTCTCAGGGTGAGTCCTGGCCCTCTCGGTATTCCCCAGCCCTGTGTGTGTGTGTGTGACCACGGATATGGCAAAACTCTGTGTTGTTTATACTAATCAAGGTTCTTGAAGGAAACAAAACTCAGGCTAGAGGATTCACATGAAGATCTCGGGGAAGGAGCAGCTCACGGGGGAGGAGGCAGTTAACTCCCCTCATACCTGGAAAAACCATCCTCACCACTGACGATTTGGGGCCAGTAGATCCTTTGTATTTGTTTATTTTAGATATTTTAATGTTTAAATTTTTGTCTTACCAATCATTGACAGCAGTATGGAGAAAAGCAGAGTCAAAAATCATTACCACACACGAATATACATACATGTGATTTCTCGTGTGACTGAAGCATCGCGCTGCATGCCAGAAATTGATACAACATTGTAAACTGACTGCACTTCAATAAAAAAAGTAAAAAAAAAACACCATAAATTGTGAGAAGAATTTTAACAGAGAAATCCTCTGCGTACCGAAGGGATTCCAGAGCAAAAACGTCATGAAAGATGAAGATTCTGTCACATCTTTTTACCAAAATGAGAGAATTCTCATCCCCGAGACCATCTTTCCGACTGGTCCTGGAAAGTTATAGAGTAGACCTCACGTGTGACCAACACCAAGAGGGAAAAAAGGGTAATCACGCGAGGGGATGGAGGTGTTAACTAGGCTTATTGTGAAAATCGCTTTGCACCGTAAAATCGTATCTCAGTACAGCTGGGAGGAGTACATCCCTGCGCTCGGGGAGTGCCAGCCCCGCAGGGGCGCTGCGCCTGCCGCTGGCTTCTCACCAGACAGCACGGCAAAGGTCTGCATGACACACGGGGCCACGGAGGTGCGGTGTCTGTCCAGCTGGCGTGCTCTCTTGCCTTCTTGGGTTGGTGCTTTGATGAAATCCCCTTGCCAGAGAGGACCCCAGGGGGCCGTGAGGCGCTGAATTCTGCCAGCAGCCACCGGGAAGCAGCCCTTCCGGGCTGAGCTGGCTGGTGACCACGGCTGGCCCCCGGGGGCTGCAGCCGGGGCGCACTGCGTGGTAGGGGGTCCAGCTAAGCTGCGCCTGGGCCCCTGGCCCAGAGAAACTGTGACACACGACGAGTGTGTGCTGTTCTGAGCTACTCTGTTTGGGGGTATTTGTTACACAGCAAAGAGCATCCGGACTTCCAGTTTTATTGGGGATACTTCACCTATAATAAAATCCACTAATTTTATTGCACATAACTTTTTCAAAGGTCCATGTAGTATAAACATGCTCCCAGTTAACTTAGAGAACACTTCCCTCACCCCCCGAAATTTTCTCCTGCCCTTTCCCCCGACTCCTGGTAGCCACCACTCAGTGACTTTTGAGTTTCAGGCAGTTCATCAGTCATCCCTGAAGACTTCTAATCTGAGCTTTCCCTCATGCATCGGTTTTACTGTCATGATGGGGGTCTAGACAGCTAACGTCTGTCTCTTTCATCTCCAGGTCAGGAAGTGCGGGGGCTTTTCTGTCTTCTTTGCCCTTAGGGACAGAAAGGCGGAAGCTCTGAACCCGCAGCCGGGACCAGTGGAGAGCTGAGGCAGGCCGGAAATGCTGCCTCCAGCCTCCGGACCTTCTGGAAGGTGCGCAGTCCTTTGGGCTCTGCAGGAAGGAAACTGAAGGACGGGGGCACGTTTCCCAATCACCTGCCCTCCCAGAGGGGCCCCCCTCAGCCCTCCATTTCTCATTATTTTCGTCTTTTTAAATCTCTGTTGGGAATAACTGATGAATAGGGGTGGGCAATGACGACGACACCTCCAGGATTACCAAGTAGCAGAACTTTTCAAGGAGGGGAAAGATGAGATCACCGGGTCCCACCTTGAATCTAGAACTGACCCAAGAATCCAATGAACCTGCCTGGTAATTAAAAGAGTAAATGTTTCATTGTATTTTAGAAACAAAGTCTATTTTATCTTTGGTTTCGGAATGATCTCTAAGAAAGGGTAAAAGTCATGACATATCATTTAAACTACAGAAAGGTGACATGGGGTCCAGGGAGTCCTGGTGAATGGAATGAGGTTTGTGAGAAGCCCCAGGACCACTGAGGCAGGGGGCTATTCCTAACAGCCTCCCTAAGTGGCAGGTACTCAATAAATACTTTCATTAAATTAAATTAAACTTGCTGAGGAAGAGAGTCAGCCAGCCACACTTGCATTTGTTCTGTTTCATTAGATACATCGATTTAAGTGTGGATCCCTAGGGAAGCAGTCTGGAGCTCCAAGGCCGCCACCTAGATAATTTTCAGACAGATAACCTGCTCTTAAGGACAGAGTTCTTTTCGGTCTAAATGAGCTTTGCTGGGCGGATTCATTTCAGTAATGGCTCAAGGCTGTTTTGCCTCCCGAGACGAAGGCTAAACACATACCCTACCATTGGGCATAGTCTACCTTTGGCAATTAGCCTGTCTTTGAAAGACCAGTTTGATTTAAAATCGTGGCCTGATGTATCTTCACACAGAAGTGCTAGTATTAATTTTTCACACTCTGAGAAATTCCTTCCACAGCATCACGGACAACAGGTGTGTCCTCATCCTCTCCTTGAGCTGTTTCTCCCGTGACTCCTCCTTTCGTCTTTGACTTTGTCCGTGCGAGGGACATCCCTGTAGGAGAATGAAATCTGGGAGGGCTTCCGCTCTCAGAGTAATGTCTCCTGCCTGCCTCTTTTTTTTTTTTTTTTTTTTTTGTCAACGACACATAAAACTGCAGAAGAAAAATTATGTTTCAATATCCCGTTTTCATTATGCTGGAGATACTTCTAATATCCCTCACGAAACGCCATAATTCTACACGTGCCGCTTGTCACACAGCATCTGTAAACATGGAATTATGTGGCCATCATTGTGCAGTTATATCAAAATGCCGGGCAGAAGGAAAAATGACATCCAATATTCACCCCGGCTGTGCCCGAGGTGAGGGCATGGCTAATCTGGTCACAGACGAGCACAGGAGCACCCACAGATGGCCAGTAAAAGGTAATTCTTCCCTCGTGGACATGCTTTCTGTCACATGCCTTCGACTTGCTGACGACATCCTGCTGGGACGGGGCCAGATGCACTGTTTATCTGTGGAGGCAGAAGCAGCACCTCAAGGGATGCTGCAGGACCTAAAATAGGTTGTTTTCAACCTGGAGCAACTTCACATCGACTGGTTCAAAAAGGCTGACTGCATGGAGGACCCCCTGTGCCTCTACCTGAGTCATTCTCTGTCCTGGCTCAGTTTTAAGGCCCGGCATGAGCGCCTTCATGTGGTGTGTGGGCTGGGACCTGTCTGCGGGTGTTAAAATGAGCTCTTGACTGCGGAGGTCTGATCTTTCGTCTTTGGGGAACATACGTTCCCCCGCCTGAGCCCCAATACCTCGGAGCCACATGGCTAACCCTCCCCTTTGCTTCTGTCTCTTCCTGGGGAGTCAGGCAGGAAGGCACTGCTGATGAGGAGGGGCGGGAATGGCAGACGGTACTCTGGAGGTCTGGTCTCTCCTTGGGGCCAACCATGAGAACTGTTTGAGATTTCAGCAGATAAGGCACCGCCAGCGGGCACACGTCTCTGTCCCGGAGAACGCATGTCCCTCTCCCCAGCGAGGAGCCAGGCATGGGGGGGCCCTCGGTACCTCCTCTGCCCCTCCTGGCCCTTGACCAGCCAGCTGGGGACGGGAGTCCTGACGGAGCAGGGCTCCCGGTGACGCAGCCGCCATAGGAGGTCGCGGCTGGGGCCCGGCAGGGGGCCTGCAGGGGCGGGGCTCTCGGTCAGGGCTTTCCCGTCCTTACTGTGGCCTTCGCCTCTGGAGACCGCAAGCTGCTCCCAGCGGCAGGAAGGCGGCTGCACGCACCCCTTCAGTAACCATTCTCCCCAGAGAGGCACGTTTTGAGCCCTTTTTTTATGTGAAAAAAGGAAATGGAGTCATTCTCTCCTGGTCATCCTCCTGAACCTCTTCAAGGTCAAGTGTGCCCAGCCCAAAGCCCAGAGTTCTCAGAGGATGGGGGCGGGGGAGGAGGTGCTCTGGGCTCCCCCTGCCCCTCCCCGGGCTGCGGCAGCAGTAAGGGGGTGGGGGCTCCCAGGATGCCCGCTGCCCTCCCCCCCGCACCTCCCGGACACTGTTTGCCCTCACAGGACTGGTTCATTCCAGCTGTCTGGGGAAACATCTGTGTCCCTGCGCAGCGGCAGCTGTGGGCTGGAGGACTTTATCTCGTCTACCTTTGTAGCTCGGCCGCAGCCCCCTCAACGCCCCTCCGTGGGGGCGATGCTTGTGGGTGGGTCACGGGACAGGTGCGTGTGAGCATCTCTGAGTCCCATTTGCAAACCCCCAGCACTTGTGTTACTCTTTAGTGACACTTTATTAAGAAGATATATTGTTTTCTTCTAGTCACTTGACAGGTTTCAAATATCCCCCCCCAAAAGTAAACCACAAAAAGGTATTTCTAAGAATTTCAGTGACCCTCTCTTCTATTTCCATAAATAACGGTCTTTGGAGAAGGCCCAGATTCTAGTCTCAGGGAAGTGAGCAGGTGCCGGCACCCGCCTTGGAACGCGGGCCAGTCTTTTCAGGACTTTGACAGTAAAGCCCGTTTTCTCCCTGTTGGTCTCCTGTGGAACATTGTCACTCCCTTTGGCCTCCATCTTCAACGGGAGAAAATCCTGGAAATCCGGCGCTGTTTGGCTTCCTCTCTCCCTAACCAGTCCAGGCTTTTCAGAACCCTCTCTGCCTCATTCCAGACAGGAAGTTCCAGCGGCCGCGGCACAAATACCGCACATTGTGCGGGATGTCATCTATTGTTACTGGAACAAAGGCGTCCTGAAATTAGGACAAAGGTTTCAAATCCGCCAGGGTCCCGGACCCTTCAATAGCCTCGCATTGTAGCTGGGGAGTGATTGAGTGAATTGGGTCACTCCAAGAATATACCTAAGCTTCTGAAACTCTGCCAGAATGGGGCTCCACAGAGCACATGCCAACAGTGCTGGGAGGAACTCTGGTCTGTCTGCTCGGCTGAAAAATGCAAACCATCATCTGGCACTTCTGTGAGTTGTAATCTTTTTGCAAGAGTCACATCCGAGATCGGCAAAACGAGGTATGCCTGTCTGCCCCCTTTAGGGGGGTTTCCCTCCCCAGGATAGTGACTGCACGTGATGGATACTCCACTAAAGTTAGATTCGACTGCTTTGCTGAGAAGTCCCAAGACATTCGCAGGTTGAGCCCTTTGGAAACTGTGCCCCTCCCATCTCCCATATCCTGTGATGTGGAGAAGGGGTCACGCCTTCGGGTCACTCCTGCAGCCCCCCGAGCCCCCCTGCCGTGAGGCCCCAGAGTGTCTCGTGGCTGAGCTGGCACTCCTGCCTGCAAGCCGCCTGTGCTGTGGAGTCCAGATTAAATAAAAAATGCAGAGCGACTGAAGTTACTCTTGCAGGAGAGCCCCAAGCGTCCTAAATGTCCTCGCACCCCTGAGTCATGTAGTTCTCGACCTCTGAAAATTCCACTGTAAGACATAATGTTTCCCTAAAATGCAACAGAATGTAACTAATAATGTAACTGACTTCTTCACATCAGTAATGCTCTTATGAAAAGGGAATAAAGCCATTTATAAAGCCATTAAAATGCGACCCAGCCGGAGTGCCTCCCTAAACCATCCACACCTCCCTGTCCCTGGCCTCGGGGCATCTGCAAGGTGGAGCCACCCAGGCAAATGCAACTGGGGGGGGGGTGACAGCCCTAGAACGGGGGGACCCCAGCACTGTAGAAACGGGGGAAGGAAGCCGGGATGGGCCGGGGTGCGTGGGCAGAGGGAGGTGCATGGGGGCAGGTGGGGACGGGCCGGCCAGTTCTGCTCTGCTCCTTCATCTTCAGAGAGTCAGGAAGCTGCTGTGGGCTGCAGGCAGGGAGGAAGCGGTGAGGTCCGTGCTGTAGGATCACAGTGCTGTCGTGGGGAAGGGCTCTGGGGGCCAGCGAGGAAGCAGGAAGGCCGTGCAAGCACGTGGGCGTGGTCCAGGCAGGACAGGCTGAGGGGGTGGGGGGCGGGGGAGGTCAGAATCAGGGTTCATTTGGAGGCAGCGTCCTGGACTTGCTGATGGGAGAAGCTAGGTGCTTTCAGAGAAAGGGGGCATCCTGCCTGATTTCTTGGGGCGCCAGGCAGTAGGGGGACTGCTTCCTATAGACCTTGTCTCGTGGGAGTCCCCCCGTGCAGGGATGAAGGACCTCAGCTGGTGGCTGGGATGCTCGGGGCTGGGACGGGTTCAGTGATGTCCCTGAAGTCACACATCTTGCAAGTGCAGAGGGAGACATAGACCCAACTCTTCCTAACTGGGGATGTCCAGCCCTTCCTGCTCCGCTGTTTCTTCTCCTCTCCATTGACAGCTCAGTTCCAGGAACTTACAAGGGCACACAGCTTTCTGTCTCACTTCCCAGGATGCACCACACAATGTGGAAGTGGAAGAAATGTTAAGAAGAGAACCACAAAGTCCTTTTGGAAGGTGGACGCTGGGCAGGCTTAACCCGCTGCCCCAGGGAGTGTCTCCCACATGATGATTTCAAGTGGATCCGAGGAACACACATTTGGGGCACAGCAAAGCGGCCAATGACCGCACTCAACCTGGTGTGGACGGTGAGGAGCGGAGGCCGCACACGCTGTTTTCATAGGCGCCCTGCTCCCACCCCAAACCCATCTGCCTTGTAGGTAAAAAGGACGCAGACCCCATCCCGCTGAGTCGTGCTGAACTTCACTTCTCGAACTAGTTTGGATTAAAAATGCAGTGCTTTCGTCCCAGCTGTAAGTTGTACGCTAAAATATGGGACTTCTGTTACAAGCCAGGTGTTCACGCCTACACCGACTTCCCCTGGAGTTTCCGCCACTAGTCATTTAACTGCCTGTCACCCGTCCCCAGACCTGGGGTCGGTGGGGAGCCACTTCTCCAGCTGTTGGCCCCCAGAGGTTTAGAGGATTTAGCTGAAGAGCGTGCTGCTCTAGAAACGGTCAGTTCTCACTGAACAGGGGCTGCCCTTCACTCTCCAGCTCCGCAGACGCAGGACACACACACTTCAGGACAATCAGGCACTTACACTGATCGGTCAAGGGCAGACTTCTTTTAGGCCCCAGACATCTCCTTCAGTCTCAAAACCAAAAGACCTCTCTCCCTCTGTCTATGAATACAAACCCTCACCAAATCCCAGCGTCAGCCCCGTGCTGACTGCTCACTCACTCCACAGACGTTTACCGGAGCTCTGGTAGGGGTCGGGAGCCGTGCTCAGGGCGGAGAGCCCAGAAATCGAATGCGTCCCAGGCCTCAAGGAATTAACTTGACTGTGCGCCTCTGAAGAACACAGCGAGAAGTAGTTACCAGCTTGGAGAAAACACTTAGCGTCTCTCTCTCTGATCTCCGTGAAGCCTCTGGACCGCTGGGAGTTTGTTCTGTCTCTGGCCCTGGGGGCTTAGCTCATGCTCCCTGGGGCTTTTATGTCTTCCTATGGAAAGTTTTCTCAGCTGGAGGATCCGCGTGTTCATTCATACTTGTATCCTGAAGTACATATAAATTCATTTCCTCGGTGAGGAAGGCGAGCTCTCCATAGCGCAAAGACTTGCTTGCAAATCATGGGATGAGCTGCAGTCTTCGATGTCTCATCATCAATGCTGTGGGAAGAATCTCGACACTGGGGTAAACACATGGCTTCATAGACTTTCTCTGAAGTGGAGAGCACCAGGAGCGTCTGCCCTGGAAGAAAGCGGCCTGGAGCTTGGAGATCCTCTGGGTCATTGGATGGTTCTAAGGACCAATAGCATCGAGATGTAGCGTGAATTAGCATGTGGGACTGAACGGCGTGGGTCAGGTGATGGCCAAAGGGTGTCCTTCAGGTAAGATCACCAGGTGGTGAGTTCTTCCGAGATCTAAGGGTAGAATTCTAGCTCTGCTTACAGTCCACCGAAAACCAACTGTCTTACCAGGGGCAGCCATATGGAATTCCCTCACCCGATCTGAGGAGGAACGGCAGCAAAAACCCACTGGAAAGGCACAACCACTGGAAGCAAACCTTCCCAGCGTGCAGGGACGGCCAGGAGAGCGCGCGTCCCAGAGGTGGGGGGCCGTGGTTTGCTGTCTTCTCTGTTCTGCATTCTTTCCTCTTGGACTTATTTTTACTTTCTGTTTGCGTTGGCTTGGCTGTACTTCTCCCTAGCCCGTCTCTGCAGTCGCCCCCTGGTCGGGCAGCCAGAGGGAAGGTTCGCTCTGCCCGCACCGTGCAGAACCCGAAGCGAGGGCTGTCAGGGGTCACTTGACATCAGGGCTGCCTTTTAAATCTGCCAGAAAGGCTTTCTTTGGAGAGAGGTCTAGCCCCTCACGCTCCTGTTTCAGAAAGCTGGTGCCCACTGCCGACGTTCAAAGCTCAGAAACTGCATTTTAAACTTTTCAGAAAGCACGTAGGTGGGGGAGGGCAAACAGTAGACATTAGTTTTTTTTTTTTAATCAACACGTTTGAATGTACCATTCACATCTTTTCTTCTTTCTATCATCTACTCTCCATCCTTTTTTTTTTTTTTTTACAGCCACTGCTCTTACAAAACACATTTAAAAATCCTTTGTTTCTTTCTTGCTTGAACATCATCAGTTTTTAACAGGATTTTATTTTATCTGAGAGCCTGTCTTTGTTTTGTTTATGCTTTTAATCTGGACTCCATGGGAACCTCAAAGTGTGCTCCAGCATCCCTTATACCGTGTACGGATCTCTCCTCGCCCCTCCCTTCTGACACAAAATGACTTCTGAAACAGTTCCATTTTCCCTTTCTATTTCATGTACTCCTGTCCACTTTTTTTTTTTTTTTTTACAGTCCATCATGGAGTATTTGTTTACCAAATGTTACTTTTCTTGGCTCGCATCTATTTTTGAGGAGCGCAAAAGCAAACAACACTTTGAAGCTGTCAGGCTTCATTTTATTTATGCATGAATAACACAAATAACTTGAAAATGACCTAGCCTGTTTTTCTCAGATTTAGATAGAAAAACTGCTTCCGGGCAATGTTTATGCCAAAGCCTTCATGCCAAGGTTCCAGTTTGGGTGCCAACTGGTCTTTGCAGCCAAGTTGTAAACCTTCAGTAAACACGGTTTATAACGAAAGTGCAGACACAACCTGGGCCCCGGTACAAGTGGCACTGATGTAAATTTACTCTAAGAATAAAATTCTAACAGGAACAGGAGGGAAAATAAGCTGGCTCTCAAGTCTTCCCACCGTAGTGCGGAAAATACGCAAATGATGATGTTTGATTACTGAGATCCCGCAGGTCGTTGAGGCATCAGTGAATTCCTCTGGCTGCCGTTGTCAACAGCTCCACATTCCAGGTCCCTGCTTATCGCTGCACAGGCCCCCGGCCCCCACGTAGCCTCCAGCGCTGGAGGCGGGTTTGGTGGACGGGGCGCTGGCTGTGTCCACAAAGCATTGATCAAGGTGTATGGGAAGCACGCTCATTCATCTTACTTTTAGATTCCACACATGAGTGATATCATATAGCGTTTTTCTTTCTCTTTCTGGCTTACTTGCCTTAGAATGATAATCCCCAGGTCCATCCATGTTGCTGCAAGTGGCATTATTTTTATTATTTTTTATGGCTGAGTAGTATTCCATTGTATTGAAATGGACACAACATGGCAAACTGACTACACTTCAACTAAAAAAAAAGGAGCATGGGAAAGAATCAAATGTTTTCTTTTGGAATCAGTGCAGCAGTGCTCAGTCAAGCCAACCGTGTCTCTCATCACTTGCTGCTTCCGTCCTGCTCCTCAGAGCACCTGAAGGAGGTCACGTGAGTCCCTTGTTGGAAGTCATCCTGAAGTTTTCTGCTTCCTCGGAGTAGCCCTCACACTTGTCACCGGCCCCAGGACCCGCAGCCCTGCTCCTTCTGTGCGTCGACTCATGGCCTCTCCACTCCCTGCTGTGGAGTGGATGTTGGGTCTTCTCAGCATTCCTGTGTTGAAACCTGATCCCCAACAGGAAGGTGTCAGGAGGCAGGGCCTCTGGGAGGTGAGGAGGTCACGAGGGAGGAGCCTGATGGTGGGATCAGTGTCCTTGCAAAGGGACCAGAGAGCCCCTGCCCTCCAGGTGGGGACACGGGAGGGGACGGCATCTGTGAAGCAGGAGGCGGCTCCTCACCAGACGTGGAGTCTGTTTTGTCGTCCCCTCTGCTGGGACAGCCCTTTGTCGCCTCTGACTTGGCCACTTCCTTCTTTCTGTTCGGATCTCGGGTCAAACTCCCAGAGGCGTCCCCCAAAGACTCACCCTGAAGCCTCTCCCACCTGCCCCGCCTGCCCCCCCCACGTCGCCACCTATCCCGTGACTGGCTTTTTACTTCGTCTGCAACCACTCGCTTGCTTAGTTATTTACGAACTTACTGATGAGAGCAGAAATTTGATCAGAAGGCAGATGTTGGAAGAGCCTGGACCTTCTCTGCTGTGTGCTGGTTGTGTTCCTAGGACCGGGGCACACAGAGAGGGCTCAGTACATATTTGTTGAATGAGATGAATGTTTATTAAACCAACATCTCCTGTTTACAGGGAAAATGCCCGGTGTTGGGGGTGCGGTAACGATGGCTCACAGAAGAGGCGGGCGGCTGCCTCCCCTGTAAACCCAGTCACAGGAGAGCCTCAGGCCAAGGGCGCCTGGGACCCGGCTACCGGGGAGACAGCTCTGCAGGTGGTGAGGGAGGAACATGCATCCGGGGATCCAGCAGGGGACAGGGGTGCAGGAACCCTATTCCACTCTTGTGCTGGGACTCCCATTCCACACTGTGGTTCTGGGGGTGAGTGCTGTCACATGACTGCACGCGGGGGCCCCGGGGGAGGATAAAGTGAGAATTAGGTCCTGGGACAGCGCCGTGCTGCACCGAGGTGGCTCCTCCCTTCGAGAAGGGAGACAGTTGTCTCCTTTTCATAAAAAGTGAGATAGTCCAGACTTCTGGAGACTTGGAAAGAGTCCTCTGATGTCCTGTAATTGCCGGAAAAAAAAAGAACCCAGGACAGGGGACTGAGGATCAGGACCCAAGGCTCAGGATGCAGGATCCAGGACCTAGGACCTGAAACTTAGGGTCCAGGACCAGAAGCCAGGACAGGGGACTTACTCCTTAGGCGGACAATGAGAACTGTCGCTTCATGTGCGGCTGATTCCCTCGGATGGTCCGGATGAAGTCAGAGCTGAAGGGTCCAGGGGCTTCGGGGCACAGAAAGAACGAGAGGGGTCTCCGTGACGGCCGAGTGGACAACAGAGGCCTTCGCCATCCTGAATCCGTGGGACTACCACGTTGAGCCGAGACTGTAACCACTGACGTCACTTAATAAAGAGCGGGCGTGGACTTGCATGATGTCCTGGTTTGTAAGATATGGACGGGGATCAATATTCAATGAATAGAGTCTAGGACCTGGTACCCGTAGGTGCTCCTCCTAACGGCCACACGCGTCCACCTGCCCGGCCGCAGGCCAACTCGGCCTTGGCTCTGAAGTCGCTACTCCCCTGCCCTCGGTCCAGCGGCTGGCCGCCCTCTCCTTGACCACGTCTGCGCTGGAGGAGCCTTTGCTGGACTGTGGCTCATCACGGCCTGGCCCTGCTCCTGTCCCCTCCACCACCAGGTCCCCACCCTGACAGCCCTTCGCCGCTGCAGAGGCAGTGGTGGTGACTGGGGCGTGCTTAGTGTGTGTCCAGCCCATTTTCTGGCTTTGGACAGAGGCGGAAAAACCCCGAAAGCACCTCAGTTTCGGTTCGGGAGGCTGAGGGTTTCCCGCCTCCGCTGCCAGCCGGCAGCAAACAGCCCGAGCGCGGCGCTGCCGGGCGCCCTCCTCCTGGCCCCCCGCAGGGCCCCCCCGGCCCGGCGCCTCTCGGAGCGCGGGCGGGCAGCTAGCTACGTCCCCGCTCCACGTGTGTTGGCCCGTCTCGTCCTGACTCCGTCCTGTGAGGTGGCCCTGCTGTTACCCAGCTTCCCAGGCGAAGGACCCGGCCTCCCAGGTGAGGGGCCAGAGGCGCTGGGCTCCGCGGTTCCCCCAGGACGCGAGTGCGGGGCTGCAGAGGGCGTGGCCCAGGCGGCCAGGCCCCGGGGCTCTGCCCCCCACCCCCTTCCCGTCTCTGGAGTGCTCTGACCACGGGGGGGGGGGTCAGCTTGCAGTCACAGGAGGAGGCGGTTTCAGTCCTGAGGTCTGTGCTTCATGCCTTCTGCCTCCGGCTCTGCCTGGGCTCCTTGGGTCTGGACCATTCTGAGGTCTGAAAGGAACGGAGTTCCAGGCAGCGCCTCCTGACTCCTCTCTGGCCCTGTGTCTGGGGTCCTCGCCTTGGCCCTGGGTCCTGGGTCCTGAACCTTGGGTCCTGGGTCCCAGGTCCTGCATCCTCAGTCCCCACATCCTGGTCCTAAGTCCTGCATCCTGGGTCCCACGTCCTGAGTCCTGGGTTTCCTGCTGTTTCTGTCCATCACCCCTAGCCTCCTACTTGCCTGGCCCCGCTGCCCCTTCCAGCAGCGGCCCAGTGGCCAGAGCGCACTCCGCTGCCTCGGGCACCACCCAAGGCTGCTCCCTGTTCCCCTGCTCCAAAGAGCCGCGTGCGTCCCCACCCCTCACTGCCCCCGTCACACTCCCTGCATCTCAAGAAGCCAGGTCTACAGCTCATGGCAGATCAGCGGGGAAAACACATCTTCATAATTTGTTTCTTTTCCTTGAAAAGGCAAGTTTGCTATTTTGGGCTTCAGCTTGATTTATTCAGTTATCACTTAACTGGAGGACGTTCTCCTGTGAAACATGAGTCCTGTCCAGCTGCAGTGACCCTCCCAGGGAAGGGGGGTGGGGAGTTGCAGCCCTGCCCAGGGCCTCGAGGGAGATGTGTACCTGTGGTGGGAGGGGTTCCACTGTTGTTTAAAGTAAAACAGCAAAAGTCAAAATACAAAATAAAGCAAAAAAAAGAAAACAAAATAAAACATAATAAAGTAAAACAAATAAAGCGAAACAAAATGAAATAAAGTGAAATAAAATTAAACAAAGTAAAATAAAATGTAATATATAACAAAGTAAAATAAAATAAAATACAAAAGTAAACGAGATAAATATAACATTATAAAGTAAAATAAATATAATAAAGTAAAATTTAAAGTGTAAAGTAAAACAAAATAAAATGTAAAACAAAGTAAACAAAATAAAGTAAAATATAATAAAGTAAAATAAAATCTAACAGTGGAGATGGGCCTGTTGAGCCTAACGTGCCCTGGCTCGACTGGTCCTGCTGTAAAGTCATACTGACTGTCCTTGGACCTGAGGGGCCCCGGGACAGAAGGAGCGACTCTCTGGGGAGCCTGCGGGGGACGAGACCCCTTTATCACAGCCAGACTTGTGTTCCTGTTATGTTGTGAAAGTCTGGAGTCGGCACATCAAAGTGACGGATTCTGGAAGACGCAGCCTGGACCCAGGCGAGCTGGGCACCTCGGCAGGAGGGAGCCAGGGGCACGCGGTGCCTGACTCTGGATGCGCCCCGCTGGCCAGGAGCCCGGAATCCGCACCTGCACAGCGAGGGGACCTGTAAGGTGACTCTCCCATCTGTCTGGCTCCAGGCGTCTGCGGCGTTCACTGGCGAAGTGTCTTATGTATAGAGAGCGCTTGGTGGGACCCTGACGCTGGCACAGGACCCAGCAGGTGTCTGTGCAGCAAGGAAAGGCTTTGTCAGACTCGGCCCACACCTGGGGTTTGGGGTCTCGGTCACTTTCCTCCATCCTTCCCACAAAAACACAAAACAACTCTATTTTTAAAGTATGAACCTGTTAAAAATGTTAGAGGATACTTCCTCTTCTGAGCTTTTTTGGCTGTCATTAAAAAAACCAACATTCTTTGCAACGTGGACGTTAGGAGGTGTGGTCAAGGCAGACGAATGTCCAGACAGAACCAGTCCCCAGAAGCACGGCTCGTGGCACTACCGTTAATCTACGAAGGAGAGTCTGCTCTTCCTGGTCTCAGCCAGGAGCGACTTCTCTGTCTCCCCTGTGCCTCCCCCAGGAAGACTCTGTGCCTTCAGCCCCAGGCTGGCAGGCGATGGGAGAGCTTTGACGTGCTCATCCAGCAACAAGGCGACATCAGATCGGGCTGTGATTCTGGTGGCAACAACTCAGACGCCGCTTCACATGCCCTTCGCCTGGAGCCTCGGAGTTTGACGTCTCCAGGGCTGATTTAAAAGGAAGTTCCAGGGGAAAAAAGTCGGAAAATTCTCTGAAAATGGTAGTGGAAGCTAATCTCTAATAAAACAAAACATTGCCCTTCATCTGGAAAGATTTCATACATCAAATGCAGGGTCAATAAAAAAGACAATTTGATTAACTGATGCCTTCTATTTTAATACTGACTTTGAACGGGTTCACAGAGATAAAAAGGCCAAGGGCTAACTTGAAAGCTTAGATGCTAAAGATAGAAGTAACAACACATTTACAAGGAGGCTGCGTGTTTGTAAAAATAGAGTGAATGAGTGCCAGTGAATTTTAAATAGCTGTGGAAGAAGAAAAGATCATTAAAGAGAAAAAAATAAATTCAAGACCCAGATCACAACATTGTGTTACACTTGTATCTAACATGGACGTGGAATTGACTGAACACAATTTACAGCTGCCTTTCACCCTCTGGTTCCTGGAGCTGCCCTTGGCGCACGCCCTCTCTGTGCTCTGCCCGAGGCCCAGAGATCCCCAGTCACACAGTCGTATGCTGCTCCATAGTGTGGCATTGTGCCCGCCATAAATCCTTCCTCTTGTAGCCCCAGATGCTGGCGTGCTTGCAGTGTTCTTGCACATGAAAACCTGGAGGTAGGTAACCCAGATCTAGTTGGGTATCTTAGTTGCATGAAGTCCTGAGGCATCCAAGCTCTGCCATTCCTGAGGTGTAGCCTGCATTCTCATGGTCCAAAAAGGCAACTAGAGCACCAGCCATCACATCCATGTCCAATGAGCAAGATAAAGGGAGATTCCAAAAGAAAGTGGAGAAGACATATTTTTAAAGAACACTCCTGGAAGCTATGACATGATACTTTGCTCCATATTTAGCTTCAAAATAGAGGATCTCTTCTGAGCAGTCACTTGCCAAGATAAAATCCAGTGGTTCTGTTTCTATGGAACAACAGGAAAATAAAGGAGACATCATGTGTCTCTATGGAGAAGGGAACACTTGATGTGAAGAAGGTGCTAGGTCCACGGACAAAAATAATGAACAATATAATGGAAAAAGTGATGGGAAAAAAATTGTGTGACTTTGTGCACAAGGTTCCAGGAAGAGCAGAATGCTGTGAGCAGACCCAGGGGCTGTGGGCTGACCTTTAGGAAGATGCTTTTTGAATCACAGAAGGGAAGTCACTAGGTATGAAGAGGCCCATGGATCCTGACAGAAATGGTCCAGAAAAGGACGAGCGTGGGAGGAAACGGTTCTCCTGGCTGCTACTGCTTCTTAGAACTGCAAGAACTTTAGCTCCATCTCTCTCCACATCTAGTGAAGCATTTAGAAGAAATGTGAACCTACGCGTTCATTCTCCGGGGCAGATGTTTATTGAGTTGTAAATACTCTGTTCACCCCTGGAAATCAGCCCATGGGCGACTCTTCCCCGCGACTCAGCAGACTTTGCTAGTTAAACGGACAATTTCAACCTGTTCTCCAGCCAGTAGTCAAACTGCTGTTTACAGCCGTTGCCATAACAACTGATTTTAAAGTTAAACATCCAGTCGATTTCTCTAGATAGCCCCAGGAAAACAGTCAATGAATGCATCTGGGCGCACACGGATGGACTCTGGCTTTTATTAGTTGACTGAGTCACCAGGAAGCCCCCATCTCTCAGTGGTACAGTGCTTACTGGAGGTTTCCATGAGGGGCTGAGTCACAGAGCTGAGCAGATGGACGTGCGGTTTTCATTTGGCGTTGCTCTGGGCAGGGCTTTATTCATTTCAAGACTTCTAAACTGTGCATAATTTAGGTTAACCTTTCTGAGCAACTCTTGACTGCAAAAGGGTCTCTCCTCGCTGAGCAGGTGTCTACGACTAGGTGCTTCCCATGGGTGCCGCTGATGAACACCAAACTTCCGAAAAACTCTGGGAGGGATTTCTGCTGTATTTATTCACGAGATTTACGCCAAGCCTTTACCATCTCGGCAGCTCCTCTCTCTGGGGATGAAAAAGGCATCTTAGCAAGGCAAGCCGGTAAAGAACAGAAATGGAGGCTGTCTGACTTCCACAGTGGCTGCAAACCAATTTAACTGGATTTTTTGGTTTTGTTTCATCAGAGTTAGATCCACTTTGGAAACACCAGTTTCAACATCTTGTAGACTTTTTTTTTTAAAGATATGCCTTATTTGTTATTTAATTGAGTGGGTTGCAAAGCAGTGTTTTAAAGTAGGATAGAGCAGAATGTACCAGATTAGGATACAATGTAACCGAATAGAGTGGAATAAAATAGAAATTAGAGGGAATATGGCTTCCAATAAGAGTAAGAAAATTTTTATGAAAATCTGTGGGCAGTCAGTGTTCTAAGCAGTTGAGGACCAGGATGTGGCTGGAGGGAGCAATTATCCGTCATCTTCGATTTCCTGTTATAGATGTTAACTTGAAGATTTCCCTTCCTTTCTTCCTTTCTTTTTTTTTTTTTTTGCCGTCATTCTTTTTTTTAATACGTTTTTTTCCCTCTACTTTTACTGTACATCTCGGTACATCAAAAAAAGATGAAAACATTCCAGCGTACACCAAACTTCAGATGTTAGTTACAGACAGAGTAGGAAAATATTTCTCACACTTAGAATTTTATCTTCCAATTCTGAAGTTGTGTAGGTGCTATTGTTATGATGGGAGGTATCTGCCTGAGACATCGTCCACGTGGAGTGTCCACTCTGCAGGCACACGGAATGCCATTCATTCCACACTCTCCTAAAAGAGGAACGCAGCTCAGGGAATGAGCTTGCGGGGAATTTTGCCATAAAGATTTCATGAACATGTACTCTGAGTAAGAAAGACCCATTAGAAAAACATCTTTTTTTAAAAACATTTTTTATTGATTTATAATCATTTAATAATGTTGTGTCAAATTCCAGTGTAGGGCACAATTTTTCAGTTATAGATGAAGATACATATATTCATTGTCACTTTTTTTTGTCTGTGAGCTACCATAAGATCTTGTATATATTTCCCTGTGCTGTACAGTATAGTTTTGTTTATCTGTTCTACAATTTTGAAATCCCAGTCTATCTCTTCCCACCCTCCACCCCCTTGGCAACCACAAGTTTGTATTCTATGTCTGTGAGTCTATTTCTGTTTTGTATTTTGCTTTTTTTTTTTTTTTTTCAGATTCCACATATGAGCGATCTCATGTGGTATTTTTCTTTCTCTTTCTGGCTTACTTCACTTAGAATGACATTCTCCAGGAGCAAGCAGGTTGCTGCAAATGGCGTTATGTTGTCGGTTTTTATGGCTGAGTAGTATTCCTAGAAAAACATCTTAAATGTTCAAAGACCCTCTGGCGGCTGTTAGAGTCCAGACTCGCTCTGCTCGCCACACGGCAGGCTAGTATGTCGGGAGACGAGGTGTCGGGGCAGGAAAGCCCACAGACCAAGAAGACACGCGACTAACGTCCTAGAGAACATCCTCTCCAAGTTTGAGCTCAGGCTTCTTTGACACTAAGTGGGGAAGGGGTGAAGCCCTGGATCCAGCCAGGTGGTGGAAGGGACGTGCTGGTTTCTTCCTTCCTGCAGGCTTTCTCAGGCAGGCTGGTCAGGGTGTTCTCTGGGAGCCAAACGAAGGGGTTCCAGCCTAATGTCCATCACCTGGGAAGCAGCGTTCCCCGAGATGGGCCAGCATGTATGTTTTAAGCTTACAGGCAACATCCCTTTAGTGATGAACAAGCAACAGGAGACAAGGATTAAAACAAAAGAATCAGATCCAGTGCAGAGTCAGATGCGTCCTTCCCCACGACGCAGTTAAGGAGCCGTCCCACCACGTGAACCTGCGTCTGGACTCTCCGTGAAACAGACTGTTTTATAAGTTTTTCTCTAGTGCTGGCTACTTTGGTCATTGCTGGTGCTGCTGCCCGGAGTATAAAATTAAACACCTTTTTTTTTTTTTTTTTTTTTTTTTTTTTTTTTTTGCAGAAAAAGCCTCCAGCTGCTTTTTCTCTCAAATAATACAGGGTGATTTTTAAAAGGCCTCAGACACACAAAGCGCTATCTCTTTTTAAGGCTTCAGGAGAGGGGTCTTCTGAACAAATGAACTGAACACAAAATAAAAGAACTTTCTCTTTTTCCTTTTTTTTTTTAAAAAACACTGTAAGCATTCCGCACATACATGAACCCCACCAGGCTGGGGAGGGGGGTACAGCTTTCTGATGAGAGTGACCGATTCCTATTTTTGGATTCCCCCTTTCGCTGTATCCATTTGTGTTTCTTAGAAAAGAAAAAGTGCTCGCTGCCTGCCAGGCCCTCGCTCTCTGGTCTGAGCGGAGACATCTGAAATCTAGGCCAGGCAGGAAGGGCTGCTTTCATCCCTCCAGCCGCTCACCGCGGGAAGCCCTGGCGTCCCCTGCACGGCTGCCCCGGAGGCCGGCCCTTCAGCGTGCGGCCCTGCCCTTGGCCCCGGCGGGGCTGCGCGAGCTCGTTAGCCCTGCTGGCTGCTTTCTCATTTCTCAGCCGCCCCGAGTGTGGTCCTGGAGGAGCCTTTCTGCCCTTGCTTTTGAGCTCTTACAGGAAGCTAGAGGCGAGGCTTTCGCAAATCCTGGAGGGGCCAGGGACGGAGTCTAGAGCAAGATCAGGAAATCCAGGTAGCAGGAGAAGACAAGCAAGGCAGACATGGGCAGAGGCACTGCTCCTCCTGCAGACCTTGAAGGCAGCTCTGGGCCCTTGTGTTTGGGGAACGGAGCAGAAGGAAAGTGACAAACTTTTACAAAAGGAAGGAGAAGGCAGCCGTACCCTGAAACGCAGATGGCAAGCCCCCATCACCTGAGTGAGGGCAGCGTGGCCCTTGCCGGGCAGGGTGCGGTGTTATTTACTAGGAACTCCTAGCAGAGCGCCCGGGAGGGAGGCTGCCACTCTGGGCAGCCGACCGCATCTGCTGGTCCAGGCCGCACCCTCGGGGGGTGGGCCGAGGGGCCCCCTTCACACCGTTGCCCCTGCAGCTGCCTAGGTCCCCGCAGACCCCAGCCTCCTCGCCATCAGCTCTTCTTTCCTCCGACCTCCTGGAATCCGTTCACCCAGCGGTCTCACCTCTCCTTCCCCACCCGTCGTGGCTGGGTTTACCGGTGCCGTTTTGGACGGGTCTTGGCTGGGGGACTGGGAGCTGGAGGAGGGGCGGCAACGCCTTACAGGGCGGCCACTGGTACCCTTGCTCCTTTTTTTGCTGAAAAAGCACGTTCTTTTCTTTATCAGTCTTGAGTTTTACTGCAAATGAGCCCCTAAGAGAAACCCTTTGAGAAGAGTTATCCTGGCTTCGGTGTGTGCCAAGCCCCAAGAAGGTTTGTGGTGCCCTCAGGCCCCCGGACAGGGGGCCAGATGCTGGTGGAGGGGGTGAGGAGACAGCACCCCTTCACCACCATCAAAAGCTCAAAGATTTACTTCCAGGGGTACTGCCCTGATGTTACTATCCTGACTCATTTATTTTTCACTTTGAATTGGCTAAAACAGCACAGGTACCACCGTCACTGTCTTACAGGCTCCTGGGAGTCCAGTGACTCAGTCCTGACGGAGCTGATGGTTCAAAGAAACAGAATCGCATTTGCACAAGAGTTTACAAGGAAACGTGGAGGACGCTGAAATGATACGGCTGCAAAACAGGCTGTTGTTCATGTAATAAGCACTGAGACTGAGTTTATCATCAGCTTAAGCTAATAACACCAGGTGGGATTGACTCTCTGCTTCCCCGAGGATTCTATTCTCAAACTGAATACCCTGAGCCTGGAGGGTGTTTGGTTGGCAGTCCTGGCTGCCCGGCTCCCGGCTCCGTAAACTTTGTCAAGTTATACACCCCGTGCCTCAGTTTACTTTTCTGCCACATGTGGGTGATGAAATGTTCTCGGCTCCGAGGCTGTTCTGAGGATGGAATCAGCTACGTGCTAGGTTAGTGTCCACTCCACAACGAGAACCCGGTGAACTCTGGCTCTGCTGCCGTGTCCGCTGGTGCTCACTCCAGCCATTACTGGGACCACCCCGTCACCGCTTCTCCTAGGGTGAAAATAATGCCTGAGTTGAGCTGCACATACACAAGGCTCTGAACCTGGCTGGGATCGAAGGATTGTGCATCATTCACGTGGGGAAGGCTGACACGTCGGCATCCTGCTGGCCGTGCCGTGGGGGCCAAATTAGCCATAAAACTCCCAGCAGGGGAATTTGAGAACCGTTCTTGTAATAGATACTAAAATACTGAGGGAGAAAAACATTACTATTTCATCTAGTAATGAAGAAAGCAAACTTCTCAGGAGGTAAACGCAACATGCACATCGCTCCCTGGGTTGTGCTGAGGTTTTTCAGGGTATTCAGGCCTCTTCTCAAGGCCCCCAGGGCGTCCACCTGCCACCGTCCCAAAGCCAAGGCCTGTTTTTGGGAACGTGTCATGGCAGCACCCTGCCTCCGGGCACCCACGTCTGTTCTGGTTATCCGTGACTGCAGAACACGTCACCCCAAACTTAGTGGCTTAAAACAGGACGGATCATTCATTTTGGGAGGTGACCCGCGAGGACCCACTTGTAAGCAGGCGCCCCGACGTGGCGGCAGGCTGGTGTGGTGTTGGCTGGGGGCTTGCTGGGGCTCCGGGCTGTGGTCACTTCCCTGTGGGTCTCTCCGGGGGTTTCTTGGACCCTCTCCTCACGGGACAGAAGAGGACCGTTTCTCAGGGTCTGGCCCTAGAACCTGGCAGCGTCCCTTCCACCACATCCGACTGGCCAGGGAGGTGCACAGCCCAAATTCAGGGCTGCAGACACGGCCCTGAGTCCTGATGGGAGTGGGATTAGGGATTGAGGGGTCTGTTGAAAAGCACCATCATCTTTAAAAAAGTGCAAAAATTTTAGAAAGTCATATTTATTAAATTTAAGAAACTGGTAGGCACAAGAATAGGAGAATTGTTAAATATTTTAACATAAAAGTCACTTTATTTTTATTTTTTTAAATTGAAATATATTTGATATACAGTGTTGTATTAGTTTCTGGTGTACAGCACAGTGACTCAGTTATACATATATATTCTTTTTCATATTCATTTTCATTCTAAGTTATTACGAGATATTAATATAGTCCCCTGTGCTGTACAGTAGGACCTGGTTGTTTGTCTATTTTACGTGTAGTACTGAGTGTCTAAAAGTCACTTTGTATCATCGTATATTCCTTTCAAAGTGAAAAGTATATCAGAAACTTGAAAATTAAATAACCCAACCCATATATTAATCCCCGTATTTCTGATTCTGAGACAGTGGCCCCCTTCGTGGATATGTAAATATCAAAGATTTCACGCCAGTTGGGGGTCAACGCCATGACCCTGTTTCCTCATCTTTAAAGTGGAAACGGAGTAGATCCTCCCACATGACCGTGTGACACCTTGACAGTAAGTAACCCGTGTTCTTCCCAAGCTTCACGTGCCATCATGTAACCCACTGAGCTCAAGCTGCAACATTTTAAAGTGTATCACCGATACTTGATAAATAACAGTAGCTTTTACAAAAATTTATATACTTTCAAAATGAATGTGTCTTCCAGGTACAAATACCCAAGGAAATGACCTGCCAGAGGGTCTGACAGAAGGACGCTACGTTTAATTTTAAATTTGCACTTAATCTGCTGTCGCGTTGGAAACCGTTTGCTCCCCGTGGTGCCCTTCCTCTCCGCGGGCTTTCCTGCCGTGACATACTGCCCCATAAAGATGCCAGTGGGGTTCTTCACCTTTCTGTCAGGGGTCTTTCAGCAATTTTAGAAGAGTGTTTTATTTCTGACTTTAGGAAAGTAGAAACGGAGACAAATGTGCCTCAGTCAACTGCTCAAGGACACGTGGGGAAGAGCCCCTCCCCGCGTGAGTGCCCTCGTCCTGCTAGAATTATGGTCTGATTTACGCTTTGCCTTTAGGAAGCAGTAGCTATCGGTCCCTGAATTGGCACAGGCTGAACAATAACCCCGCAATGTGTGACGTGTATTTTCTTAGAGATACAGTGTCAAAGTTAAGGGTATTCCAGACGGTTAATGCTAATTTCTTCACTTCTGATGTCCAAGCCAGGTAGCTTCATCTTACCTAGAAATTATTAGCAGGTCCGCAGCACAGGTCTAACGAACTCCCCTTCACGAAGTGCATTCTGCAGCATTACCTGTTCTCGGGAGCTCAGTATGATTTCTACATTGACATTTATTAATTTCTTTTCCCCATGCTTTTATTTTTATTTTTAAAGACGATTTTTCTGGAACAGTTTTAGGTTCGCAATAAAACCGAGAGGCAAGTATGGAGATTTCCCCCGTCCCCTCCCCCACCCGCATGCACAGTCTCTGCCATTGTCAACATCACCCCCCAGCTCCGATGCTACATGTTTTACCAAGGATGAGCCTACACGGATACGTCCCCATCACCCAAAGTCCACAGCTGACATTAGGGTTCACTCCTGGCGCTGTACATTCTGTGCGTTTGTCACATGCATCCCCCAGCTCAGTGACGCACAGAGTGGCTCCCCTGCCCTGAGAATCCTCTCTGCCCCGCCTACTCACCTGTCCCCTCCCGCACCCCTGGCAACCACTGTTTTTTCAGTTGTCTCCGCAGTTTCGCCTTTCCCAGACGGCCCCAGGGTCCGAATCGTTCGCTATGTAGTGTTTTCAGACTGGCTTCTTTCACTTGGTCATATGCCTTTAAATTTCTTCTAAGTCTTTTCTTGGCTCCGTAGCTCACTTCCTTTTAATGCTGAATAATATTCCACTATCTGATGCACCACAGTTTGTTTATCCATCCACCGACCGAAGGACATCTCGGGTGCTTCCAGGCTTTGGCAGTCATGACTAAAGCTGCTGCTGTAAACATCCGTGTGCAAGCTTCAGCGCGGACGTGCATTTTCAACTCTTGGTACCTACCAAGGGGGAGTGTAATTTACTTTCATCATCAGAAAACATCTAGTTTTCCATGATAGACTTTAACCCAGATGACCCAGTTTTAGATGATTAAAAGTTGGGTGCATACTAGTTTGTGTCTGTGTGTCCTGTGTGAGCAGTTGAAATGACAAACACACATATGCGTCTTCACGTGCATGTGTGTAGTTTTCACCCCGACAAAGCAGTGGCCTGCGCTCGGCTGGTGCCGGCTCTGCAGTGAGCCATCTCTCCACCGTAGATTCAGAGACACACAGAGATGGCAAGTTAGTGTTTAGGGAATTCAGCTGCACGACGGGGTCCGTCACAGAAACAAAGAGCAAATTGCTCAAATAAACGTCACTCTGATATTACAGTTGCATTTACGCTCTTTCTGTACCTATTTGCTTTTTAACTGAATCTTTATGAGTTTTTCCTCAGAAATCCACTTTAATTCAGGTGCCATTTTCTTTTACAAATTTCTCTTTTCTCCATCTCCTTGTCCTAAAGTGGTCGCTAATATTTTTCCTTAGACCCGCCTTTTTACAACGCGATGGCACTGTCTTTCCTTTAACATCCCCGACATATGGATATTTAATAATACACACTTGCCATGACATATTCTTTAAAAGAATACTCATGTACTCCACCAGTTTACAATTACAAAAAAGCCAATATCATATTGAGTGAAGTAAGTCAGGCAGAGAAAGACAAATATTATATGGTATCACTTATATATGTGGAATCTAAAAAAAAATGATACAAATTCTATTTACAAGCCAAAAACAGACTCATGGACATAATTACAAAATTGTAGTTACCAAAGGGGAGAGGGTGGAGAGGGATAAACTCGGGGCTGGGGAATAACAGACACACTTCACTGTATATAAAATAGACAAACAACAAGGACCTACTGTACAGCACAGGCAACTGTATTCAATTTCTTGTAACAATGTATAATGGAAAAGGAAAAAACTTGTGCGTATGTATCTGTGTAACCGAATCATTTTGCTGTACACCTGAAACTAACATTGTAAATCAACTACACTTCAATTAAATAATAATACTAAAAAAGAATCCAATGCTTCTGTTCCTAACTGCCATTTAAATAAAAGAATGTGTGTGTGTGTGTGTTTAAGCCCTAGGAATACAAACATTTGGCTTGCAGAAGGCAAGTGTTGTTACGGAATTTTAGTTGCTTATTGAATATACTTACTATGAAAAGCATGAGGAAGATTGCAAGGAGCCTTAACATAGGGGGTTCCCGAGCGCATCCGTGATGCCCCCTCAGATCACAAGGAACAACACTGCGCATCTCACCCTACTGCCGCGCAGCAGCCCCGGCTCTGGTCTGCATTTCAGGAGTTGGACAGAGGTCCCTGGCGGGGAGAGACAGCCAGCCAGTCACCTGGAGCTCATCTTCCTTTCAGGTTCCTGCGAGTGGCGGGGACCGCAGACTCCCCCCACAGAAGCGATCCGCTGCGCGGCCGAGTGCTCAGCACGTCAAAGCCCACCTCGGGATGAACCAGCTCTTGTCACATTTCACAAAATGCGGGCGTGAGAGGGGCCCGGCGTGTTCCCGGACTCGGGAGTTCTGAGTCAGTGGTGGCAGAGGGCCCCCCTTCTCACAGCGGGGTGGTCAGTGGCCCTGGTGACAGGGTCCTCTGAAACCACCCTCCGCGTCCAGAGGCTCTTCGTCAGGGGGTTAGTTCTGTCCCACTCAGTGGAATCTGGTGTCTCACGCTGCTGCCTGGAGGGGGTGAGTCGAGTGCGCTGTGCTCTCTGTGCCCGGGGGCCAGGCGTTGGTCAGGGGCTGCAGGTGGGGTCTCTGTGGGCCTGCCGCCTTCGGGGAGTTTTCAGGGAGGAGAGGTGGGGCGATGGGCTGGGGTGAGCAGAGAGGGGCCCCCCCGCACCTGACGCTGGGCAGCGGGGACGGGGGCCCAGAGGAGCTGCCTTCTCTGAGCGCCTGCCCGGCCGGGGCTTGAGCCCACCCTCCTGGGGGTGGGGGGCCTGGCAGGCAGCCGCCTGAGCCGTCAGGACATTCAAGGGTTACTTTTATTTCCGTCTCACTCGGCACTTCTCTGCTCGAGTACCTCACAAGTTGTGCCGACGTACTTTCCAGCCACACAAAAAAATGTCACCCGAGTGTGTGGCGAAGCGTCTGCTGGGACATGGATAAGCTTTAAGTGTGCCCCTCTGTTCTGCTTAAATTTTTACCGAGAGCCACTCAGCATTTCCACTGAAATTCAAGGAACGTCTCAACATAGCGACCTCTCGAGAGGTTTCTGAAGCTTCTCTGGGAAAGTAAATGTTTCACTGCAACCTTGGTCTGCGCCGAAAAGTTGGAAGCCAAATGAATACTGCTTCCTTGTCCTCTGAGGGGGTGGGGGCTGCCACCAGGGCACTGTGGTGCCGGTGGCTCTGCAGCTCGGTCTTCATCTTGATTCCTCGCTTTATCGAGGTGTAACTGACAAATAGAAGTTGTCGCTAATGGAAGTGTACAACGTGATGCTTTGCTACGCAGCTACATTATATACTATTGGATATTATTGAGCCTTAAAAACTCTTGCCATTTGTGACAACCTGGATGGACCAGAGGGCGTTAAGCTAAGTCACACTTGCGGGGCACTGAGGGACAAACACAGATGACCTTGACCTGAGGGATGTAACTGGCCTCGGTTCAGATGTTTCCCCAGCTCACTCTGCAATCTGCTTGAGATGGGATGGGACCGGAAGGTTTTAACCTTAAATTATTTGGAAGAGGTGGCTTTATTCAAAGCTTACAAAGTATGGATAATGCTGCAGTGGATGTGAGAGTGCAGGGGTCTCTGTGGGACCCTGATATCATTTCCCTTGGGTGCATACCCAGCAGTGGGCTTGCTGACTCATGTGGGGGCAGGGAGGTGGGGAGACGGGGAGGTGTTGCTCACAGGGCACAGAATTTCCAGTTACGTAGGATGAATAGGTCTTGAGATCTGATACACGGCATGATGATAACAATTAATACTGAATATGGCAAATTTGCTGAGACCAGATTTCAGGTGTGCTCGTTACACAATGGCAAACACGAGAGGAGATAAGACGTTAATCAGCTTGACTGTGGTAATCATCTACGAACGTGTCCGTGTATCAGGTCACGCCGTCCACTTTAAATGCATCCAGTTTTTATTAAAAGTTTCTCCCTGACACAATTTAAGCCTGGTAGGCGGTGGCTGTCCCTTCGGGAATTGAACTCGCAGCTCAGAACGCACTAGATTTACCCCGCAGCAAAGCCTCTGGAAATGCAAATATCCACCTTCTCCACAGATGTCACAGGATGAAGGACGTGCCACTCGAACGGTAAACACTATCCTGGCCCAGTTTTCAGAAACCAATTCTGTATCTTCAGAACCTGGAGGAAAATGCAGGGTAGACACAGGGGGCGGGTGTACAGTCTCCTGGAGAACTGAACGTTGGGGGCAGAAATCTCACCCTGGCTACGTCTGGGGGAAGGCAGACCCTCCTGAAGGAAACGTACGTTCATCTTTCTAAAAAGTCAACATACTGCTTTGTTGACACGAGGCTGTTCTGGTCAAATTCAAGGGCCACATTTTATTACAACATGCACCCTCTGGTGAGACAGATTAAGGAAACACACACTGATGCATATTTTCATGTGGGGTTGGTCTCTACGTATTTACTTAATAGGCTGTTTGTGCAAAAGATTTGTGGTGTATAATTAAGCTACAGGGAAGAGACCGAAACAGCAAGATAATGGTTTTTTATTTCTTAAATAGAGTCTAATTGTGTGTAAAATTTCTCACACTCCTTTTAAACTTTCTGGACTATTTTAGGAAGTTGTTGATGTTTTACCCGTAAGAAAAAAGCACAGAAAATGAAGAATAAAACATCAATGAACTGAGAACAGAGAGTTTGTCTGTGACATCCTTTTTTATTTTTATTTTTTAAATCAAAAGCAAGTTTATTTAAAGAGATACACATTCCATAGACAGAATGTGGTCTGTCTCAAGAAGGGAGAGAGACATAATTTCTATGTAATTTTTTAAAATGGAGGGACTGGGGACGGAACCCAGGGCCTCATGTGTGCTAAGCACGCACTCTACCATGGAGCTCTACCCCATGCTCCTGTGATAGTCTTTCTTAATCCAGTGAGGCCAGAACTAAATTTTACCACCATCTAAATCTGATGAGTGATGTTACTGACCTTTGTCTTGGTTTTAAAAAAAATCACAAATAATAATTGCAGTGCAAATTTACGAACTTAAAAGAAACCCAGCAGGTGCTTTGTTATTATTGGCAGCACTAACTTTTTTAAGCAAAGACATTAGATAGTTACATGCTGAGGGGCATAGAAAAAGGGGTGTTTTGGGAACGTGTAGTTAGGGATATTGGGTCATAAGGAAACTCGAGAGTTGAGACATTTTCATTTTCTTAGCATCTCTGTTTTTACATATGTTTCACCTGTGGCCTATCATGGCCAGAAGTGTTTACAGGTAAAGCTCTGAATTTATACATGTGTATATATATTAAATGCCGACTGTATACACATATATTAAGCACCAACTGTATACACCTACATATCTCTAGCACTGAAAATATACACACATATATATATAACACCAACTGTATACATGCACATATATTAGGCACCTAGTGTGTGTGTACATGTATGTATGTGTGTATGTATCACTGGCTGAACACATTGACACAGTCCATCCTGTGCTCTCTGCAGGGACTGGTTGCAAATACACTTCCTCTCTGATGTGTTTCTTTCATCTGCCTTCTCACTCGGCCCCTGGGCTGTGCCTGCCATGTTACACCTTTCATTTTTCATGTTGGAACAGCAAGGGGGTGTGTGTGTGCACATAGCACAGTGAGTAAGTTAACTGTAAAAGACAGCACTTCAAAAGCAGTCCTGGCCTGCCTCAAGTTAGTAGATTTCAAGAGCGCTGATTGCGGAACGTCGCCGGTCCTCCCGTCTTGGTGGTTGAAGGCTGTCTGAGGTTGTTTCCAACAATGGCTCCAGGAAGAGAGTCGTGGCAATATTTCAGGTAGCGAACTAAAAGTCAAGTCCCCTCGGAATACTGTGTGTTGGCAGCTACGTGACGCGCGGGTCCCCCTACGCTCTGGAGCTGCTGCTGCCGTGTCTACACCAGGCCTTCAGGCAGCACGCGGCCTGGGCCTGCTGGGCAGCGGGGATGACGGTGACATGCAGAATAGCGGCGGTCAGGCATTACTTTATGTTTGTTTGCTTTAGGGGAGATTCTCTGTGTTTATTTAAGCTACTGATGATTGTCAGCAGGTGAAGATAGGGGTGAGCATTTCAAAAAACGTTTGGGTTTCCCTCCTGTCAAAGAGAACTTCGCCGCAGGAGGCAGATGTGGTCGGGGCGGGGGCGGGGCAGGGTGGTAATGGGCTGACTGTGGTTCTCTGCCCAACCCAGACTGCGTCACTGGTGCCGTGCACAGGGCCCGCTGGTGGGGACTCGGAACGGGGACTGACTCTTCGCTGGTCTCCTTGCTGTTTTTATTTCTCGGTGGGCAACATCTGCTTTACGGCCTGTCCCGGGCCACCTGGCTCCCTCCTCTCTCCTCATCCTGGTCCCCCACCCCGATGCAGACCCTTGATATATAACTAGAAGTGTGAAAGTAGCTACCAAACTTTGTGACGCTTGCTGGCAGTTTTATAAGCTCGGAAAAAACACCAGCTTGCCCTTAACTTTGCATTTTGTGTCTTGTAACTTGGCTAGGGTTAAAAGGTTCAAGTGAATTTTATGTCTTCCCATTATTTCTTTAAGGTGAAGAGATAATATTTTCAGCACTTTCCTAATGATCAACTGAATGTGACATATTTATGCATGGAGTGTCTTGCCTCTGGGCTTATTTAATATGGCTTTTAATCCTGAGAATGGTTTTATTATCATGTATCTGGATTCCACGTCGTTGGTAGTCTGCCCGGCTGTGGAAGGAGACTACAAATGGTAAATGGAAGATTTTTAAAAAAAGATCTGGCCAATAAATATTCAACATTTGATCGTGGTTATGACTTTGAAAATTTTAAGTTTATTTTGGAAGAATAGGGCTGTTCTTGGTTTGAGCACTTTTCACAATCTGTATTTTAAATGACAGTGATTTTCGTTAGTAACAAATTTAAACATAAATAGTCCCTTTTTAGTCTCTGGAAACGACCTTTACCAGGATGCTCTTTTTACTGCCCCACTTACTCAAGAGTCCCCACTGTGTTTCCCTTGGGGTGACAGTAAAAGTGTGCTGGTCACACAAAAGTCACCACTTCCTCCGTGGGGAACGTAGATTTCATGTCAGGCCTTGTTTCAGTAAATTACTGTTTTGCTCTTGATGGAACATAATACAAACGGCAGGTCAGGACACACAAAAGTCTCCCCCTCTCCTTATGAATATTTGTTACCTGGAAATAAAATTAAAAGTCAGTGAGGAGGCCTTTGTGGGGCAGATGGGCCTGGCCATATCAGGTGATGGAACCGGGGGTGCCCATGCCAGCCCCTGGAGGGGAGATGTAGAGGTGAGTCTTTAAGTAGGCCATAGTCTTGGCATCACAGTCTGCCTGTCATTGAAAAATTAATGAAAATAGACTAATTTTCACAAGACTGAAATAACTGATCAAAGAAAATCAAAAATTTCTCTAAGCTAGGTGACTTTCGTCTTAGAATAAAGAGGGCCGTTGAAAATTACAATAAGCCTTTTTATTTTTTTAACCTAGTTTGACTTTTCTTTTCTTTTCTTCTTTTTTTAAAGACTAGACAACACGTTAGATGTTCGGCACCACTTTCCGGCGTAGTTTTGCTGGATTTTGAGTCACAGTAGGCTCTGATACTAGACAGAGGGAGCCGGGATTCTGTACAAGTGCTTGTGTCAATCAATCCTCCCAAATGATAAAACTTCTCCTTCAGATGGGACTTTTACTATGAACCTTGCTCATTTCATACAGTATGGAAATGTGGTTTGCTTTGAGCTCAAATTATACTGAGAAAAAGGCACAGAGAAAACCAGAGATAAGCAAACCCACTTCCTCCGAGGAGAGAGTAAATCTCAAGCCCTGCGGGTGCTCTGGTCCAGCCACCCTGCGTTCCAGGAGCACCGAGTCCCGGGAACCATGTTTGCAAACGTTTCCAGAACTTTCACTTTCTGTGGCTTATTGCTTAATGGACAATGAAACAGAAATTTCCAAAAGATCAGGAGAAGGGCTTTCCATTTTAGTGAAAGGAAGAAAGCTCTAAAAAGTTTCATTTACTTTTTTCTTTATGAAAAGCTACGCAAAGCAAAAGAGAAACAAAACAAAACCAAAGTCGTGGAGAGAAGAACTGTCTTTGATATCCTGGAGCAAAACTGAAAATCTCAGTCGCTCCTTCAGTAAATGAAGAAAAGAAAGAAAGGAAATCCCTTGGAACAAAATGCTAATAAAGCAATCTGCAAAATCGTGCCATGGGCAGATGACAGCTGGGGGTTAGTGATTTGTATGATATTTGGGGCTTTCTCAAAAACAAGGAAATCTTTCTGGTTGCTATAGTTCTAAGAAATTAAATGGCACTGACTAAACACAGTTTGTATGACTCACCGACGTAGAAAACAAACTTGTGGTTACCAAAGGGGAGGGGGGAGGGGGACAAATTGGGGGTGCAGGGTTAACAGGTGCAAACCGCTGTGTATGACATAGACAAGCAACAAGGATCTACTGTGCAACACAGGGAATTCTAGCCATTACCTTGCCATAACCTAGAGCGGAGTGCAGTCTGCAAAAATACTGAACCACCATGCTGTACACTTGAAACCAATATTGTACATCAACTCTACTTCGATAAAAAAAATACATTCTGTATCATTTTAGTAAAGATCTAAGTTAAACTAGAAAAAAGAACCTTTCTAGTGTGATGGGAATTTTTAATTTCATTCATCATTTAATTCTCAGATTCTAACATGTGGTCATTATTTTAAAAACCTCATGGCAGGGTATTTGGTCTACAATTTATTTGTAGTTATACCAGGTAATTTTCATCAAAATATATTCAAGCTGTTACTGAGGGCTAGTTAGCTAGGTAGAAAGATAGAAAGTAATGTTATGTGTTGAGAAAAACTTCTTGGAAAATTGCCTGTGAATGATTTGGGCGAAGTAATCCTCGTCAACTTTCTTTGAAAACAGCCGCCTTAGAATCCAGGGGAATCAGGACATGGCTCCTCCACTTTATTCTAAAGTTAATTAAATTTAATCTTTCCTTTCTAGTTATAAAAGTCACAAATTTCTGCAGCTAGAAGTCATTTCACTGCCAGTCCCTCCGTTTTCAGTTAACAGAGATGCTTTTCAAGATGGTGCCTGGTGTTCAGACAGAGCTGGTACCCGAGTAATCACAGCGGCCTTGATTTGGGTTCTGTAACGAGCATGCTTTTCACTCACATGGCCTAAGTTACTTTAAAAAGAGTCTGATTTAGGAAAAAGGGACTCCCAGGCATCTTTCTAAACAATAGCATATTTCTGACACTGAAATTACCACCAAGACAGAGCAAGACCAGGGACTTGACCTGCCCTGGGTAATTCAGGCGCCTCTGAACCTGGTAGCTGCCAGGTCTCTTGGGGCTTCAAAAAGGCTCCCTTTGGTGGCTTAGAGGGCAGAAAGGATGGAGAGACAGCAGACGCGGGTGGAGGTGAGGACAGGACAGGGCATCCAGGTGGGGTCAGTGACATGCTGGGGGGCTGTCTCCCTGCCCCGTGTGACACCCCCTCTCCTGCCCTTTACAGACTGTGAGTTTCTCTCTCTCTATTTTTTTTCCAGTCAGTTTACAATGTTGTGTGAATTTCTGGTGCACAGCACAATACTTCAGTCATACATGAACATACATATATCTGTTTTCATATTTTTTTCACCATAAGTGACTATAAGATATTGAATATGGTTCTCTGTGCTGTACAGTATAAACTTGTTGTTTACCTATTTTATATACAGTAGTTAGTATCTGTGAATCTTGAACTTCCAATTTATCCCTTCCCACCCCCTTCCCCCACTGGTAACCCTAAGTTTGTTTTCTATATCTGTGAGTTTGTTTCTGTTTTGTAAGTAACTTCGTCTTTTTTTTTTTAGATTCACATCTGAGCGATACCATGTGGTATTTTCCTTTCTCTGTGTGGCTGACTTCACTTAGAATGACCATCTCCAGGTCCATCCACGTTGCTGCAACAGACTGCGAGCTTCTTGAGGCAAAGCGTGCGTTGGTACTTCCAGCCCCAGTGCCCCAGGACCGCACACCGCGTGGGATACATAAATGTCTCTGTCCGTTGACTCGCATGTCTAGGGTGCCGTCTTCCCCACTGTCTTCCCATCGCTTCCAGCCTTTTGCTCACAGGGGTTTAACACTGATGGCAGAGGCGTGGAGTTTCCCGAGGCCCGTGGTCACGACCCTGGCTTCCTCCTGCACATCACCGGCCGTCGCAGGCAGATGTGGCTGGAGAGGCTACGTGCTTCAGAATTACACTCATCCTGCAGGAGTCTGTGAAAAGCAGCTGCTTGGCCCCATCTTCTTAGTCTTCTGTGAATGATCTTTGCTTCCATTTTATCTGTGTTTTTGTTAAACCAAACCCAGTGTTTTTTTGGAAGCAGACGGGGTAAAGATAAGTAACCAGAAGCTATCTGAGGCCATGTGAGTACCATGTTCTCACTGAAAATTCTTCTTAATGGTAATTTTTTTTCTAGCTGATGTTCCATACAGAATTTTCTCCTGCAAATTTGCAGGCACTTTCCAGTCACCATCACAGCCCAAGATGTGCACTTTCAAGAAGAAAGGAAATGCTAGGACAGGTCCTCTAGCAGCTCTGCACAGATGGGCTTTGCAGTGAGCAGTGGCCTGCCCTTCAGCGTGCGTCTTGAAAGGAAGTGGTTTTGTTAGAGTGATTTTAGGGGAAAAAAAAAAAAAAAAAGCTCTTGCTCTAAATAATTACCAGCATTTTTGTGGTAGAAAATGGAAACTAGAGATATTTTAATGACTGACTTTGGTTAATATTATCAGTTTCTTAGTGTCATGAATTTCTTTCAAACCTCCAAGATAGCATGTGCTATTATGGGAAATCTATGAATTATTTATATTTAGCTTAAAATAGACCATCCTCTCCTGACCATAATCAGCACTTATGATGCTTGTTTCCCCCACACATGGCTCGTTTTAATGCAGGGATTATAAGGCTGTAAACACCAGCAGTTTTCTTTAATTACTATCCTATATTTTGAATGCGCTCCTATTAAGAGAAAAGCCTCTTTTCTGTCTACTAAAATATTTACAGCCACCAGTTAAACTTACGCTGTTAGGTGGGGGGCAGTAACAACAGTGTGAGTTTTAGTCTTGGGGGAAAAGAATGAAAGGTACCCCTACGGGGGCGCGCCGTTGGCCCGGCGGGTTTAGAGCTGCCATTCCACTTCCTTTCGGTTTTCCTAACTCTGGTTAGAAATGGTTCTCACTGGTTTCAGAGCTGTCTGATCTCTCTCAGCTTCCAAGGTTTAGAAAAGAGCCAACAGCTGGGAGAAGCCTGTGGTCAGCGGGTCCAGGGACAGCCCAGTGCTGGACGGAGGGTGCCGGGTGGGGAGCAGCGGAGGAGAAGCTGCTATGACACTTCATGGTCCCTCTTTCCCCAAACCTGGAGTTGAGAGGAACTGATACTGGGAGAGGCGGACGGTGCTCGGGCCAGAGGTCCCCCGGACAGGAGGCTCCCTGCCAACGCCGCCAGCTGATGGCCTTTGGACGACTCAGAGAAGGAAATACCTGTGCTCATCTATTTATCTTCATTAATGATCTGTTCCAGCCTCTGAGATTCTGACATTAATACATTTGCTCCTCTGGACAATGGCTTTCAGAGTTAGTTATTTTTATAGACAGAATCTCTCTAACACAAATAAAGCTAACTCCAAGGTTATGCCACATCGCTCTGGGATGGCGCAAGGCTCACCACTGCTGGGGAAGCTTTGTCTGGTCTCTTGGGTCCAGCCCGAAACAGAGTCAAAAGAACCCCTGATTCCTGGTGGACCAACCACAGAGGCTACTTTTCCTTTAAAATTTTTTTTCCTTTTTGATCGAGAGGAAGACAGATCATGTCTATATGCTCCCCTTATACATCCTTTTTTTTTTTTCGGAATCAGAATTTCTTTAAGTTTTGCCTAAAATTTAGTATTTCTGATAGAGGTTCTTGGGATTTTAGGGAGGTGGGTTGGTGAGGACAGTGAAAGGGTTCCTTACAAACACTATGAAAGTGGGTAGAGTTTAGTTCATCAGTGAGAACACCCTGCTACAGACAAAGCCATGGAACGTGCGCAGAGCGTCCAAGACTAAGGGCACACAGCTAATCAGCAAAAATGCAGAAGCTTCTCAGAGCTGCTGTCTTGACAGGGTTCTCCAGAGAAACAGAACTGAAGGATGTGTGTGTGCAGGTGTGTGTGGCTGTATATACATATATATATATAAAAGACAGACAGGTATATAGGCAGATGGATGATAGATACACAGATTTCTGAAAAGGAATCAGTGCATGTGATTATGGAGGTTGGTGAGACCCAAGATCTGTAGGTGAGTCTGTAGCTGGATACCCTGGAGAGCTGATGGTGACACTCCTGTCCAGAAGCCACCAGGCTCCAGACCCAGGAAGAGCTGATGTTTCAGTTTGAATCTGAAGGCAAGAGAAAGCCCACGTCCCAGTTCAAAGGCTATCGGGCAGGAGGAATTTCCTCTCAGGCAGAGGAGGTCAGCCTTTTGTTCTGCTCAGGCCTTCGACGGATGGGATGCGGCCCATCCACATCAGGGAGGGCACTCTCTTTGGCTGAGTCTATGGATTTCAATATTAAAGTCATCCAAAAACATCCTCACAGAAACACCCGGAGCCACGTGTGGCCAAACATCTGGATCCCGTGGCTCAACCAGGTCAACATGTAAAACTGACCATCACGACTGCTCAAAAGACCCACTAAAAACTGTTGATGCCTTTTTTTACACCTTTAAACCCTACAGTTAGAAAAAGTGCTCAGATAACACTGCTCGTGTGAGTATAAATCGGTAGAAACATTATTTACTTCAGAAAATCGCTTCTTTGCTCGAGAAAGCAGATTGGCAAGAATCTTAAACCGTCATATCCTTTGACTTAGTACTTTTAACTTCAGTGAGTCTTTCTAAGATCATAATCTCAACACATGTGGAAAAACCAGATGTACGCCACAAGCTTTAGCGGGCCGCGTTTATAACAGTAGTAATAAGTAGATACACAACACTGTAAATTGTAGAGCACAGGGAACTATATTCAGTATTTTGCAGTAACCTGCAATGAAAAAGAATATGAAAAGGAATCCATGTGTGTAGATGTGTGACTGAAACATGATGCTGTGCACCGGAAACTGACACAACATTGTAAACTGATTATATCTCAATAAAAAATTACACAAAGGAAATGATCTAAATGTTCAACAATACAAGAATGAATAATCACGGCGTGACACATCTAGACGACAAAGTAGCCAAAGCTCATTAAAATGTAAAGTTTCTAACAATGTAAAATGTGCTCCTGTAGGCAAAAAAGCACAGTGTTCTGATGACCACATAGAATGTCTATGAAAAAGACTAAAAAGAAATTGCCCCTAAATATTAGCGAGCAGCTGTTTGGTGCTAGTAAGCCTACAGGTGCCCTGTCTTTCATTGTCAGAATGTTTTTATTAAAAACAAAAGACTTGATCTGATGATTCAGCTCATTTCAACTTCTTGCTTTACTACTTAAATAATATAAGTGGTGTTTCAACTTTAGAGAATGCTACATAGACAGGATTTAAAAAAAAAAAATCCATTACAGAATTTATTTACACCAGACGCCAACTGTTACTAATTATTTGATCAGGTGATGTTTTGGGGCCACTTCTGTAAATGAGGCGCCGTGCAGGGGCCTGGGAACTGCAGGTGAAACAGCCCTGTAGATCTTTGCTTTGTGTTAGTGTGTATCGGGCCTTTACACGTAAACGTGTGTCGGAATATAAAGCTCATTACTCTAGGAATATGGGATAATGAACACACGTTATGCTAAAATGTTTACTTGTCCAAATAAAGAATATAATAAGAGATTTTGCAAACTCAAAAAACGTATATTGCAAATGCGAAATCATTTTTCTGTCATTAGCTTAGCTTTCATATCCTCCTAGCCACAATCTTACTAAAATAGCAGTATTTAATAATGCAAGTCTCTTCTTTCTAACTCTCGTGGACTGTCCTCCGGAGATGGAGCAGTGGATCTGCAGGCATGAAAAGAGCCCTGAGAAGTCCATCCACTCGGGAGAGAAAATTGAGTCAGGAAACCTAATGCTGGAGGCGATTATTGTCCTTCACAAATACGCATGGAATTCAGGTCTAGGAACTCTCTGTCCTGGGTCTCCACACAGCTGCCTTTCGTGGATACGGGGTCAGTGCTGGGCCCCCATCTAGGGGTGCCCATCTGTGGGGTGTCTGCGGCCACTCCCTTGATACAGACCCATTGTTTTGGTGTTTCCCTCTTCTCCCTGCTTAAAGCATCATCCATGAAGTTATAAAATCAGTCCGTGGAGGCAGGGGAGGTATGAGATTAGACAATAAAACAAGAGCAGTGATGATAAAACTCCACGCAACTCATTCTGAGCCCAAATTAGCACAGGAGCCGCGAGCCTGGACCGTCTTCTTGCTGGAAGCTGCTATCTTAAGCAGCTCCACCCACTTCCTTCTCTGGCTTCTTTTAGACACAGTTGCCTTTCCTTTTTTTTCTTTTTTCCTAGTCTTTCAGTATTTATTCAAATTTCAAGCTTGATACCTATTGTCTTGTGTGCACATAATAACTGTCTGCACATTCCCTTATTAACAGAGTCGGGGCCACTTCCTCATCCGTCAGTTTCACGTGACACACATTTCCACAGAGTCCTCAATACCTCAGAGTCTGTCTCGTATGAACCCCCAATATATGTGAATGTTTTAAGAATCCTCGTTATGTCAGAGGCTGCTCTACATGTTTTATATTAATTTAATTTTCCCTTCAAGACTATAAAGTTGGTACTATTATTATCCTCACTTAATAAAAAAAAGAATCCTCATGCAAAGTGTCTGCGGTGATAGCTGTTGGTAAGGAAAGCTCTGTGTGTGTGTGTGTGTGTGTGTGTGTGTTTAGTGGGTACAGGGTTCACTTTGGGGAGAGTGTAAAAGTTCTCGAGATGATGGTGGTGATGGTGCCACAACCTGTGAATATGTTTGACATCAGTGAACTAAACCATTAAAAATGATTAAAATGGTATTTTTTAAAAAAATGTATTTTTAATGGAAGCACTGGGGATTGAACCCAGGACCTCATGCATACTAAGCTCATGCTTCACCACTGAGCTCTACCCTTCTCCCTAAAATGGTGAATTTTATACGAGCTATATTTCCCACAATGAAAATGTGAAAGAAAAGCAGTGTGTTTTAGCTTTCAATAACATTTCAAAACTCAGAAACTGCAGCACCCGTACGTATATTTCTATGAATTTGCATATATCTCTTCAGCAGTCTTCAAACTCACCCGCCTGCATGCTTGCACTCTGCCTTGAATGACCATCGGTGCTGTACCATAAGGCCCAGTGGACAGGGCTGTATAAAGGGTGGGGGCGAAATGGTTTCTACCTCTTCCTTTAGACACAGTTTCTTTTTAGACAGGGAGGTGGCCTGCATGCCAAGGATTTCTGCCACCCACTCTGGGCTGCCTCAGGGCCTGGGCAGAAACCACGGAAGCCAGGGGTGTCCCTGGCAGTGGCTTCAAGTTCAAAGGTTGTATCAGACACTCACACAAACATCCACTTCTTCATAGCGTACCATGCCGCTTACACTATAAACCTGTTCTCAGTCATTCATTTAAAAACTGACTTAAAGCCAAGCTCCCTAAATACACACCAACTCTCTCCCTTTGGCTTCACACATCTCAGGCATGTTCCAAGAACCCCCAAGGCTGGTGGGGCTCAGTTCCCCAAGGGGCACCCTATAGGAGTTTGAGGGTCTAGATTCTAGAGCATCGCTGTCAATCGTGGGAGACAGTAACATGGATGACAAACATCCCGTTGGGGCAGGCCTCACGCTGCAGCTGTCTTCATGTGGATGCCTTGAGGGGCACATTAAAACTGGGACAGGAAAGAGGAGCAGAACACTGAGGATGCCTTCTGAAACCGGATTTGTATCTCTGGACCTCTGTTACTATGGCAACAGAAGCAGCATCCTTGCATCGCATCAAAAAATATATTTCATTCATAGAGGACCTGAGTTTCAGGGCTGCTGGTGTAGATTAAATGGGCTCGAGCATGTAAAACACTCAGCGCGGGGCCCAGCACAAAGGAAACACGTAAGAAACGCTAGCGCTATTAACGCGAAACCCTCTTGAATTCACCGAAGGTTTACTGAACACGCCGCGTGTGGCGGGGGTCTTAGACAACACCAAAATGGAAGCCCAAACAGTAAAACACAGACGCTGCTAGGACTTGCTTTCCTTGGTGAGACAGCGGATTCGTGGCAGAAAAGCAGGGCAGCAGAGCAAGGCAGGATAACGCAAAACGGGAACCTGCTGTGAGACGGCAGACGTTTGGAGGACCTGCTGGTCACTCTCCCACGCTGGCTCTGTTTCCGACACTGTGTTAGGCACAGGCGCCTTACCTCGTTCACCCGCTGCAAAGCCCCCTTGCCCAGGGATCTGAGGACAGGAGGGAGCTGGCTGCAGCACCAGCCATTGGTGGGCAGGGCGGTGACTCCCTGGCTCCCCTTTCAGTCCCAACCTTGACCTCAGGGGAGAGAAGAGGGGCTGGGCGTTCCGTTCAGTCATCAATGGCCAATGATTTCATCAACAAAGCCGATGTAATTAAGCCTCCCTGAAGCCCCAAAAGGAGGGGTTTGGAGAGCTTGGGAGTGGTGACCATGTGGAGGTTTGGGGGGAGTGCTGCACCTGGGGAGCCCCTCCCGACTCCTTGCCCTACGTCTCCTCCATCTGGCTGTTCCTGAGTTCTCTATCCTTCCATCACAGCTGGTGATCTAGCACATACACTGTCACCCTGAGTTCTGTGAGTCACCCTAGCAAGTTAACCCAGTGGAAGGGGGGGTGGGTCATGGGAACCTCGGGTGGGTGGTGGGTCATGAAGCGCAGGGGACAGCCTGGGCTTGGGGCTGGCACCTGCAGTGCGGGGCAGGACAGTGTTGCAGGACTGAGCCCTTCACCTGCGGGGTCTGCCACTGTCCAGGTGGCTAGAGTCGGAGCTGAGCTGAGCTGCAGGACACGAGGTGGTGGTGGAGAATTACACACACGCTGACACAGGTGGACGCAGACGTTTTCAAAGACTTGTTCCTCTGGGATACAGCTCACGCGTCAGCAGTTGCCGGGCCGTGAGCACCAATTTCTGTGGCAACAGCAGCCCCTCTGGTTGGGTGGGAGGCTCTGGTGTTGAGGTCACGAGGCCACCGAAGTAAACCATGCTCGGTCTCCACATTAACGACGTTAAATCCAGTTAAGTGTGTAATTGATCCTATTCTCCTGCTACTGGAAGTAATATGAACCAGATGCCCAGTGTTTTGGCTCATTGGGTCTTTTTTTTTTGACATAGTCACTCTCCACCTTGAGAATTTTAAGCACAATAGGTAGATTACTTTACTACCTCATTTAGTAGCAAAAAACCGTGTTACAGCTCAGTTGTGACAGCAACGTGGACCCGGGCAAGAGACCAAGCAGCACTCAGAGAGCGGGAGAACTCAGGTTTATCATGCCAGCAGGCCCAGAGGAGCTAACGCTCCAAGCTCTGGACCCCGGCTGTAGGTCTACACAGGCTTTTATAGGCTGTAAAAAAGGTTTTTTTTTTACACTTTGCAACATCATATGCAAATAAGGTATAATAAAAGTTGACTAATTAAGAACAAGCTTTGTAAAATGGCCCAATCAGGAGTGAGCTCAGGGAACCAATAGAATTTTAGGGGTAAGTTCCACTTTCCTGGGAGCAAGTCATTTCAGAGGCAAAAAGCGAGATAGAGCCTCTGGGCCAGGGAACCGGATGGTGCCGGCAGGAGAGTAGTGGCCCTGCCTGGGGGTCCTGCGGTCTTTTTTACGCGGCTTCCCACTTCAATTTAACATTTAAATTCCTACTTAATAGTACTTTCCTTCTTATAGCGGCAGAGAAAGTTACAGAATTATTAAAATCCAGAGTTCACGTGGACTTTGTCAGTCTTCAGCCCTTGACCCTTGTGTAATCCATCACGGTTCTTCTGGCCAGAGTTCTCCTCGTGACCACTATGATGAGACTTTTGTTGTGGGTTGTTTGTTTTTAAGACGAGGCCAGAGTTTCTTGAGCGTGCCCGAGTTCCATGATTCCCCTCCCTGAGCAAGTGTCAATTTTCAATTTCCATCTTAAGGTATTGAATTCAGCTGCGAATTCTAGCTTTACCCATTTGTTGGGTGACAACTTTTCTGCGCCTCTATGGGCATAAATGTAGAGAGAATGGTACCTGATTTTCAGACCATTGGGAGGATCCAAAGATGTCAGGTGCATAAAATTCCTATCTCAGTCTTACATCACACACAGGCTGCCTTATGAAGAAAAACCCTCATGCCTTTGGTTATAACGTCGGCCTGTTGACGAGAACAGGCCAGCCTCTTCCGCGCACGCTCCGCCTCCCGGGGAAAGACGCTTCTATTGTGAGAAGCGTTCCCGAGGGTGTGCAGGTCTTCCACGCCCTCCGCAGCAGCTACCTCATTTCATCCGCCCGGAAGGAACGGCAGCCCTGGGGCAGGTGCTGCTGCCTCCCCTCTTCAGGTGAGGGTCCCGCAGTTGGTAGGAGGCCAGGGGCAGGATGAACACATGTGTTTTTAATCATTACCTTGGAGCCACTGCTGAGAGAATTTATGTTTATTTTTACATAACTGAACCTTTTTTTTTTTTTTAACTCCAATGTGTAGATCTCCTGGGATATGTTTAAATTCTACCTCCGCTACCTCATGTATCTAATCTCTCTGCTTCCCTTACATTATTAGCAAAGCTGAACCCACATGTCATTCAACTTTCATAGTCATTGCTAATTAAAGGTGGGAAAAAACTGATAAAAATAACTACCCCTTTACTTCCCAGCCTTGACAGCCCAGGTGATTATGTAACAATAATTAAAAATAAAGATTCGCCAATATTCTCTATAATCTGCTCAATTCCACAAGACGGATGTGGAATTAAAAAAGTGAATGTAATGAAATCGTTACACATGAAACCGCAGACTCAGCCCCCACGTGCCCAGGACGCCCCGGGGGAGAGTAAAAGCCATTGTTCAGACTCCGGTGCACCGGCTGCAGATCAAGGGGGAGCGCAGAGAATATCCGAGGGGCCTTTTCGACGATGGCTGTGGGGGCGTGTGAGACCGGGCAGGGCTCGTTCTAGACCCGGGGCTCCCGAGACAGCCTGCCCTGAGGTCAGAGCCCCGCTCGCGAGCCACCACGTGCGTGCGTGTGTGCGGGTGTGCGGACTGGGTCTACAGGGCCGTGGGTATTGGGTACATCTGTGTAAACTCCCCCGAGGGTGCTTTTCATGTTTTGTCGACTAGCTTATTGTCTAGGGCCTTCACTGACAAATACTTCTTCCTGTATTAAAAGCCACACGTTCCTAAACTAAGTTTAGGAACATTTCTAGATTCTATCCTTAGAGCCTGCTCCACACCTGTCATCTTGAGAGAAGCAGGAATAAAATAACAACGGAGGAAGGAACGTTCTTGGTTCGGACGTTTCAGAAGCAAACGCACAGTCCCCGCCATGGGCGAGAGCCGTCAGTGTGTGCCGGAGCCCCAGGAACTGCACCGTGTCCTCGGGTCAGTACGGCACAGGCCTTCTGAGGAGATGACCCGGGGATGTGAGGAAAGGACACGGTGACTGCCACCATCTCCCTCAGGCACGCCTGTCATCAGGGGCCTCCGTGAATGCATCGCTGTTTCAATAACACAATAGATATTTTAGGGATGAAAGTAAATAGAGATACGTTGTTTAGTCATCTTTTCTTATGGGTGAGAAAGTCGAGGAAATCTCGGGACCAATTAAGTTCATTTTATCCTGCAGCCAAAGTCATGAATGAAAGCTGGACACACACTCACAAATACACGCACAGACACACCCACAGACACACCTGTCACAGACACACACTCGCAGACACATCCACAGACACATACTCACAAACACACACAAACGCTCACTAACACACACTCATCGCTCAAATTAATCCCAATGTAAAGAAGGTTGGAAATAAGCCCTCTAGCGCAGCCGCACCAGATGAGAGAGAAACCGAGACCATTAGGGGAATAAATGCGGTGTCACGAGGCCGTGGGCAGCAGCGGCTCCTCCGTCCAGTCACACTGACAGTTCTTTGTGATAATAATTCCCCACACTGACTCGGTGACAGAGAAAAACACCAGCAAAGCGGAACAGAGATCTTCTCAGTGCCCCGCAAACGACAGGTTTTGAAGGCGATCACTGGAGTAGAGTGTGTCCCAGGTCTTCAGGGAAAGGCTGTGAATAATGGGCGCGACACTGCTTTGAAGGTTAAAGACAAGTGCGGTGCAGGCAGTAGAAGGTGGTGCTGCAGATGCGTTCTCCAGTGGGGCCCCCGGCGAGGTAAGTAGGAGCCCTTCCCTCCCAGGAGTGACAGTCACGTAAAACAGAGCGCGGATCGCGAATAATGTGAACGCTTATCTGACGGACTTATTTAACTCGTAAAAGGCAGGTGTCATGAGACATGCAGCCCAATCTCGGAGGCTCTAGAATCCCCAGTAGCACTTCTGTGATCTGGAACTTCCCCTCAGGGTCTCAGAAAATAGTAGCTCTAAAAAGAAAGCAAGCAAGGAGACCAGAAGCTCCAACAGATCAATAAAGCAGTGGAAGTCCGGGGGGTGGGTGGTGACGGGAGAGTCAGGGCAAAGCAATGTGGACACAAACACCAAGAAGTCGTCACCATTTGTACGTTAGAATTAGCCACGGCGACGGGGGTCAGACTTCAGGACTCCGTAAAGTCCTCATGTTTTCTCTTCCTACAGTGATGTTTCTTTTTCTCTCTTTCTTTCCTTCATTCCCCCCCACCCCTGACCCTCCTTCCCTCCATTCTTTCTGTGTTGACAGGAGGGCTGGGGGTGTGTCCACCTGGCACCACATCCAAGGGTTGGACTGTGTTATGTTTGGGGGACGCTTAAAATCTTGGGATGCACTAGAGAATCTATTTTGTTTTCAGGAAGCAATAATGAAAACTGGCTCCCAGAGGCAGTCTTTCCTGAAACAGGTGGCCCCGGCTTATGCCCCTCGTGCACTTGGCTTTGCTTTAAGAAATGACACATGGAACCAAGAATGGCGAGCATCTGATGGAGGAAGACGAAGGTGCTTGGTGGTGCAAACGCTGGTGGGCCTCCCCCCAGTGCCGGTTTCCCCCGCTGGTCCTGTCTCCACTGTGCAGAGCCAGAAGCTGCTGCGCAAAGCGCACTTTTGGCCACATGAGTGGTGCTGGGGGATCTGGTGTGATCCTTCCACGTTCTGTCCCCAGTGGGGCATCGCCAGAGCCACATCATTGGCGTGTTCCCAGTTCAGGTCACATCAGGAGGGGCTGTTTGAAGGGGCTGCTTTCTGGGGCCCCTGGCTCTCCCCATCCTGCCTCCCTGGAAGCTGTTTCTCAGCCACCAGAGCTGAATTGAGAATGACACGTGGGTTTAGCAAATGCTGAACCTTTGACAAAACCTTTCTTATAGGTGGAGAAGTGAACCAGAGAAGGGACAGGGAAATGGTGTCAGGAGAGAATAGGCAGGTTTGGAACAGGTTTCTGAGTCAGTGCAGGAGGACGATGCGGAGAAACCACAACACAGCATGTGGCTGGCCCAGTGATTCTGTTTGCAATGGTTTTGAAGAGAGGAAGCTGCTACTGAGCGAGCAGGCCCCTGTTGAAACCAGCAACGGAACCCTCAGAAATGGGGTTTTCATCACTCAGAAAAAAGCACTCAAATTTTGTAGGTGTTTTGACAGAGGTGGGTCTGTGCTGACCACTCACAGATCCGGGTGGCAGAGAAAGTCACGCTGGACGTTAACGCCAGCAGCTTCTCAAACGAGATGCGGTGTGACGTGGACAAGCAATTCACTAGTGCACTTTAACTGATCTGTCTTTTCCATATTAAATGAGTACAGGTCTTGTGGTTTTGTGTTCCTGGTGTCCAGCCGAAAGTGAGCACACAAATATCAGTTAAAGGACTAAATGTTCTAATTTATTACAATTATTGCTCCCAAAAACTGCTTGTGTCAGTCACTGGCTTCCGTAGGCACACGTCTCTTCTTTTGGAGTTTTGTTTCTTTTTTAAAAAAATTGTTCTTAACTGATTTTTTTTGTAGGTTTTTTTTTTTTTAACATTTTTTATTGATTTATAATCATTTTACAATGTTGTGTCAAATTCCAGTGTAGAGCACAATTTTTCAGTTACACATGAACATGCATATATTCATTGTCACATTTTTTTCTCTGTGAGCTACCATAAGATCTTGTATATATTTCCCTGTGCTGTACAGTATAATCTTGTTTATCTATTCTACAATTTTGAAATACCAGTCTATCTCTTCCCACCTCCTTGTTGAAGCCACAAAGGAATACAGAAGTGTTAGAACAAATCTACATGTGCACAAGAAATCTTAAGTCTCTTCAGAAGTATTTGGAGAGCGCATCTCCAGGCTGGAGCTTTGTTTCTTAATTCAGAAAAATAGAGTTTCTGTGATGTTTCAACACCTCCAAGGGCAGGAGATCAAAACAGGATTCAATTAAGACTGACATGGTCGAGATTTCTGGTATCACTGACAGCCTTCCCACAACAATGGCATGAGATGTAGGGGTCGGGCATAATAATGCCCAGGGGCCGGGGAAGGTGGAAAGAGATTTTGTGGTTTCCTAAAGTCATGTGACTTATTTGTGGCAAAAGAATGGACCACCATGATCTGTACCATTGGGTCACTGGCCTTGGGCGGCTGTACTGTAAACAGCCCTGGTGTGTCTGCCCAGTGGACGTCCGTGGCTCAGGCAGGAAGGTCAGATGCTACTTCTCAGCCACTGCTGTGTTCTCAGAGAAAAACCCAGCACAGACCACATTCCCAAGGGCTCAAATTTCCCCAGGAGCACGGAATCATCCTGCCTGTTCCAAATCCTTACCCTTAAAAATCAAAATTCTATATTCAGAGCTGCCTGAAGGCTTTGGTTGAATGCTCATGATCAGATTTTAGTCCCTAAACTCATCTCCTGTGTGCCACACGTATGAAGGGGGTCTGCCGCTCCAAGGGCTGGAGGGCCCCGGCTCTGTGCTCAGAGGCTGTCACTTCCGTCCACCTGGGCGACGCGTGCATTTCCCCTCACCCCCCAGTGGCAGAAGCCATGACTCATCTCAGTTCTGAACACTGAGCGTTCTGGTCTCAGATGAAGGGCGTGATGCTTTTCCTGTCAGTCTCACAGACAGGGTGGAATTTACATTTTCACGGCATGCAGTACTTTCACAAAATTAATTTTTTATGAAAAAAAGAAAAAAGCCCACGTTTGCTCTTTTAACAGCGTGGGATTTGATCCTGGTGCCTTTGTCGCTGTGTTCAGACATGGTGCCTTGCATCAAGTCAGCCGCGTGTGGACTTCTGTCCTCTGAGCTGTCATGCAGGCGTTCTAAATGCTGCACGCGTGCACACACGCACACACACACGTGCGAGGCCTTCTGTTAACTGGATCGAATGTAGTCTGTACTGAGGAAGCAGGAAGTGTGTGTGCACAGCCAGGGAGGACAGAAGGAGTAAACCCAGGCACGGCGGTCGGACCTCTGAGAAGGGCGTATTCAAGAGTCTGAGTCAGTGAAGTTACTCAGGACGGGCTGCGTGGACAAGGGCATCTCAGGCTGGTTTTGCAGACACCACGGCTTTAAGGCAGATGACGGAGAAGGCTCCTCAAGGAACATAGCCCTTCCCCCTTGTAGGAGGCGATGAGTTCAAGTGAATGAGTCTAGATGACTCTCAGTGAACCGTCGGGGACGCAGAGGGAAGAGTCCCACACTTGGGATCAAAGGAGACAGGTCTCTGACGGGCAGAGACCTGGGGCTCCGTGATGTTGCTGAGAAGCAGCCTGCGGTATTTCATCCGGGTGTGGCTGTTCACTTATTTTTAAAACTCTAGACTATCAGTCTTGTTCGGCAGCCTGGAAATCACAGCTCTTGAACAGTACTTAGTTATGAGGTTGGGACGAAACCTTGACTTTGAGGGAATTTGATGGTGCAGAAGTCCAAAGCCATCTTGACAGAGAGTCTTCATGGCGATGCTGGACCTTGGCTGTGTCTCCACGGCTCAGACACTAGGAGGGAAGAAATTATCCATGAGATCCTTTGATGGGCGGGGCCTAACCTCGGGGAGCATGTGCCTGGCGACTGAGCCGTGGGGGAGGCGAAGAAATGGTGTCCCGGGGCCCCTGGCGGGGAGGGCGGGTGCCTGCCACGGTCAACCTCCCTGCGGGCTGGCTGCCACCTGCAGGCACCTCTGACAGCTCGCACCCGCCACGCCAAGGCTCAGTCAACGCTCACACAGCAGGCTGGCTAACGGCGGGGACGGGGACCATGCGGCTTTGTGGTATTTCGAAAATTAGTCACACGTCTCTTGACTGCAGTGATGTTTTCTGTCATAATCTCGAGACACGAATGAAGAGGAGCAGTAATAAACAGAGTCACAAGGCAGTCATGCTTACTTGGTCCTGGCCCAAGAGTAGTTGGAAGGAGATCTCGAGATAAACTGGCGAACAATCTTCCCTTTTTGTGTACAGGGCTCTTCATTTTATTGAAATACGGATCAAACACGATTTCAGAAGAGTGAAGCCGGGTTAGAATGCCAGCCGCAGGGTGACGTGCAAAGTGGGGTCACAAAGCGTTCTTTTTTAAAAAAAAATTTCTTTAAAGTGAGGTCCTGGGGACTGAAGCTGCGATCTTGTGCGTGCTAAGCACATGCTCCACCCCTGAGCTGTCCCCCCACCTGACAAAGCAATTTTTAAATCTGCTATTTCTTTTTTATTCTCCAACAGCTGCTTCAGAGATAGAAATCAAAGAAAGTTTTCATTTATTTTTAGGATACAAAGCATTTTTTTACATTTTATGTGTATTTCTTGGAAAAAATGTGTATAGACCAGTAGTTCTCAATCAGAGGCGCTAACCCCTCCCCCCACCTTGAGATACTGGCAATGTCTAGGGACGTTTTGGTTGTCGAAACTGAGGGGGGAGGTGTGCATACGGGCAAACAGATGGCCAGGGGTGCTACAAACGTAGCCCTGCAACGTTCAGGATGGACCCCACAACAGAGACCCATCAGGCCCCAAATGATGTCAGAGATGCTGAGGTTGAAAATCCCTGAGAGGTGATGTGTGTGTGTGTACATATACATAATATACACCCACAAATACAGATACATATGTATCTATGAATAGATACACATTGATACATATATATATATATATATATAAGGGGGAGGGAAGAGACCTGGGAGCTCCATTCAGTTGTCTACAGATCCACAAGCAAATGCTTAATTTTATTTCCTGGGTAACCAGCAGGTCCTGATGTTCCAAAACGACAGGCGTTAAGAATAGAAGAAATATAAGATTTTTTTTTAGTTTAATGAAGACTCATCAAAGGGGGTGGACAGGGATGAATTGGGAGTTTGGGATTTGCAGACACAAACTACTGTACATAAAATAGATCAACAACAAGGACCTACTGCAGAGCACAGGGGACTGAATGCAATAGCTTGTAACAGTCTACCACGGACAAGAGTCTGAAAAGGAGTGTGTATTTTTGTGTGTGTAACTGAATCACTATGCTGTGCACCAGAAATTAGTACAACATGCAGACTGACTATACTTCAATAAAAAATAAAAATTTTTAAAAGTAAAAATAATAAAAGCAGGTAGTGAAGACCTTTTATTATTAAAAAATGTATCTTCCCCAAAGCCTCAACTGAATTCATTTCTCGGGCTGGGGAGATTTCTTTCTTTCTCAGAGTTAAGTTTTTCAGATGGACTTCTGTGTCACCTTGATATTCCAAAATTAGCACGATCAAATCAAAGCATAAAAGTACACAGATGCCAAGTGAATGGTACATACCGTCCCCAACAAACCAAATAAAGTGCCTCCGTTATTCAAGTAAGCAAAAGGGACTCTTAAATTCCTATATGTTCCATTCAAAAGGGAGAGCGTCAGAACACCCGTTTTATTACGAACTTTAGTCGACTTGACTCGAATAGACATTTTTCTCCCGCAGGAGGACTTGGGCAACCGATGAGTCAGCATTTCATGCAATTCATTAAACGCCATTTAGCGGAATAACACTGTCTGGCAATCACTGTGCTAAACCGAACTGGACACCGTCTGTTCAGGAGCGGGAGTCAGCCATCCAGTATCAGCCTCCGATCACCTGCTTCCTAATTGCACCGTAATTAGATCAGGGGTAATTACCTTGATTGCCATTCTTATTGCTCAGAATACTTTAGACCCTTAGAGTCATCATGCTAATCAGGGAATTGAGAGCTCACTTTTATCTTCCCAATTCTGAGGGGGCGAGAGGAACCGGAGATTTTAAGTGACCGGTCCAAGATGTCCAAGATGAGATCGCACAGCCAGCTAGTCGCACTAAATAAATTAATTGCACGATTCAATAATTACTATGCTTTAATCGGTACCAGTCTTGTGAGTTTGGACTATCCACATGTGCCTATGTTTTGAGGAAGAATGCTGCATTTTTGGTTTCTCTGACATGCTGTGTTTTGCTGCATCTTCTAACATCCTCCTGAAATTGTCCCTTGTGCACTTTTTCGTGGCCTGACCTCTGCTCCACCCGCCTGACTTGCTTGTGTAGAACAGCGTCTCCCTCCGTTGCATCGTTCACTCCCTGAAGCCCCTGCCTTATTGCTAATGGGGTGTCCAGACATAGGAGCTGATGGATACTGAACGCCCGTGTTTCTGAGACTGGCTGCGTCCAGAACTCTGTCGGGCACTCTGCCCGTTGGCAGGGCTTGTCCCTGACCCAGCACCGGTGCTGATGCCCTGTCCTGTAAGCGTGGCCCCTCCCAGGCGCACACAGATGAATTTACAGCCTGCGGGCACATCTGCTCTGGGTCAGAGTCCATGGTCAGAGGTGGTGGCTCGGTCACTCCCCGGAGTTGTTCTGCTCGTATCAGGAAGGTGTGGGGGCCCCTTCCACATGGCCCCTGCTCTATCGAAGGCTAAAGATTGCCCGGCCAAGGTACAGGGCATCCTTCTGCTTCAGAAAAGGAGCCTGAAATTGTCAAAACAGCCCCTCTGCCCCAACAGGGGGCTGGATTGGAATGGCAGGAATCCTCAGGAGTGACTCTGCAAAGACACCAAGATAAACCCGATGAGGGAAGTGCAGGACTCAGGAATCAGGGGAAGCAGCTGGTGACTCAGACGCGGGAGAGACACACAGTGATCAGACCACAAAGTGAGAGGTCCCCCTGGCACTGGCAGCCTGGGACCCCCGCTCTGGGGTCTCAGGGTCTCTGGGTACTGGAGAGCCCGAAAGGAAATTGCACGTCCAGCAGGGACCCTGCGTTCCTGGGGGGCTCAGCGTCTTCCTGCTTTGGGTCTGAGGCTTTCAAAGGCAGCCCCCAAGCATCTTCTTAGTCAGGGCCTCCCACAGGGCTGAGAAATGCAGTAATTTTTGCAAAGATGTCAGTCACTTAGATGGAATTTTACAGCCTGTTAGCAAGGTTTACGCGGCGAGGGAAAGTCTTGTGGTTGTTTTCAGAGCTGCCTTCCTCCAGGCTCTGCTCCCTTGCCACAGAGCTGGCCTCCGCCTCTCTCCTTGGCCCACTCCGCTTCTCAGCAGAAGTGTTTGGAGAAGCATTTTTTCCCCCACGATTGGTTTTATTCCTCAAATAAGTTCAGTTCCAAGGGTAAGATGTTTTGGACACAGCTGCTGGAAGAAAAAGACATGTGAGTTACACGCTTAGATGCTTTAGGTAAGATTCTCTGCCCCTGTTAGCAGAGAGGAAGCTAACCTGAATGCTTTATTTTATGATTTTAATGCAGGGACTGGGGATGAAGCCCAGGACCTCCTGCACGCTAAGCATGCTCTCCACCACTGAGCTGTGCCTCCCCGACTGAGTGTTCTATTTTAGGTGAAGCCCTTTTGCGGGGCAAGGTGCTGAGTTGGGGAGCGGCGGTACCACCCCAGAGGTGTCATCCTGGGAGAGGGCCGGGGGCCCCTGCGCCGGGTGGTCTCAGCCGGGCAGTGAGGACCGGCGGGTGTGAAGGCACCTGCTCGGGGCACACGGGGCGCCAGGCCTTCCCGCTGAGCCAGCGCTCACGCTCGTCAGGTCAGCCTCCTATTTCACATCCAGTTAGCTTTACTGAGACGTTAGCGTCCACCTTAGCAGCAGGCAGACACAATTTGGTACGGCTTAAACTTTGACTACTGAAAACATTAATTTTTTGAGTGTTGAGCTTTTCATGGTTCTTGGGACTCGATTCACGGAGGGGGCGGCCGGCTGCATAGTCTTTCCGGATTGGCTGGCTGGAAGGTGCCCGTAGGCACAATATCTATGCATCGAAGTAGAAAATTGCAACTGGAAAGCCTTCAATTATGCTGATACTGGGGGCTAAAAATAGATACCTCCATGTGAACTTAGGGCTTATTACTGAAGAATTGCTCTTTTTTACAGAGAAGTATAGTTTTCTTTTTGTTCTTTTTTATATTTTAGTTAAAAATACCCAAGTCATCTTCCACTGTATCACTTTGTAGAAGCAAATTGTGCACAGACCATAAATAACTTCAGATTAACTCTTTTTCACTTAAAAAATTAGCATCTGAGTCTGCACCCTGCACAGAGAAAAGTCTCCCCCAAGTGCCTCATCAGCCCTGCAGATTAACGCTCAGCCCTGCTGAGTTTTCCACGTGGAGGACTCACGAGTTGACCTACGTTTTCTCCCTGGGTATTTACTGAAATTGCACCATGTGCTTGGCTGAATTGACAGGGAACTGAACATGGGTCTTTGAAGGCTTATTCACAACATGATTTCGTCATCAAAGGAGAGGGTTTTCCCAGGAAAGTGCCCCTTATCCCCTGAGCCCTGAAGTCGCCGCCATTAAGAAACAGGAACTTGCCAGGGAGAAGTAATCTTCTGGAGTTTTCGCTCAGGGCCGTATGTTTGAAAGGTGAGCTTGCAGAAGGGAAAATCTTCCTTCTATGCCCGTGGGGTCTGTGGCTGGACTAAGGATGCCAATGACATGAGACAGATCAATGGGAGGGAAGTACACAGATTGCACTGAATCTTTTTATGTGCACAGAGGAGTCTTCAGGAGGAAAATGAAACTCTGAAGAAGCCGTGAGGCCCCAAAGCTCATACAATTTTTACACAAAGAATGAAAAGTTGTGGGGACGTGACCAGGCTTGGGTGAGTGGCAGTCAGTCACGGGGCAGGGATGAGGACATGGTGGGGTGACTAGTAGAAGATTAGGGTCACTTTCATAGGCTGCTTGTACAGGTCTGTTCTGTAGAATGTTCTGCTCTTCCTGGTCCATGGAGGGCAACTTCCTCGTGGGAAATTTGATGACCCGCTTTGGGTGGGAAGAGAGAGGTCAATGAGCCTTTCCTGCATCTGCTGATTCTCCAGGGCCTTCATCTCAAAATAATCAACGTGCCAAAGAGGTACACGGTGGCGTGTCCTGAAACCCTTCAAACTGGAGAACCTCGTACATCCTTAGTAACCATAAACAGAGCTGCAAGAACTGAGGCATCGCACGTCACTTACTGAGGCTGGTAAACACCAGGGAGGGCCTCTCTCGCTCGCCAGCCTTACTTGCTGGTCCCTGACGGTCGAGACCAGAACACAGTCAGCGTCTGGTGTGAGAGAGAAAGGCAAGAATGCTGTTGGTGGAATCTGCATCCCAGGGCATCCGGCTCATGGGATTTACGGCCCCAGAACAGACCCAGGTCCATATCCTCGCAGGAAGGCCTGCTGCCTATTTATGGCAAACCCACAGCTTCATCTTACAGGCCCCAGAATCTTAGATAACCAGTTATTTATTTAAGGTTGTATCCCCGCGTCTGTCCTCTGATTTGCACCACAAATATTTGGCCAGACGATGAAAGGCAGTGCTTATGCTGTATCTCAGTGCCCCGGAAACCCCGTTTATTTCGGCCGAGTCCCGCGGTCCATAACTGCAGTGCAGCGACAGAGAGAGATTCCTTCTTGAAGGGAGAATGAAAAAGCTCTGAATTCATGTTTTCATAACTTTCAGTCGACTTTACTCTGGAAGGAAGCAGTGTGTGACTCAGAGCCGTCAAGTTATTCTTTATATGGCCCAGTTACAAAACAGTCCTTTCTGTGTTCTCAAGGAAATGATACCAGGTACACGGAGGCCCCGTGTCAAGGTTTAATTCCTAGAACTGAGCTGTCTGGTGATTGAGTTTATGTCAGTGATTTGCCTTGTGCTTCGAAGCCCAAACCACAGTCACCGCCAGCAGATAAGGGAAGTTAACAAAAAATAAGCAACAAACGGTGTCATTCAATTGTTTGACTTTATGTGTCCACTGGAAATTGACCACATGGGCGCCCTCCTTCGAGGGAAAGCTCTGTTTTCCTCCTCGCAGGCACTGGGAGAGCATCCTGGGGTGAACACAGAAGGAACAAGAGTATTAGAATCATTGAAAGAAAATTATTCCTGCTGGCTTTCAAGGGGACACCAATTCCACTGATTTCCGATTTTGTGAAAATGTGAAGACAGACTTTCTCATGTTGACTGTCAGTCTCTTCAGGAAGATCTGACATCCAGGCATGCACTTCCAAGGCCGACTTCCTACCTCAATGTGCTATTTAGTCTTGTATTTTTCACCCCACGTTAATGAAAGTGCCCACATTTTATTATGTCAGATGTGAATATGTCGGAAGTTAATATGTAACTTCTTTGGCTTCCTCTAGCTTCTACATGAAGGGAAATACCTGTGATTTTTTTTGTAGCTTTCTTATGGATTCCAGGTAAAACCCCAGTTTCGTCCCAATCCCCTTGGCACCTGGGGGGTGACGTGACGGCGTCCGACTCCTCCTCCACCCAGGCGGCTGCACGCTGAGTCCAAGGAGGGTTCTCAGGCGCCCAGAGCAGCAAGCTGGGGAGATTGTTAGTGCTTGTGGGTTGAAACACTGCCACATTTTTCTTCCCTCCTTGGAGTCTTCAGGTAAACTGCTAAACTCCAGCTGGACTGCTAACACTGCGCTGCGGGTGACTCCCCACCCAGACACTGGGGGAATGACCGCCGGGGCTGCCGGGGCGGCTCTCCGCCCCTGGCTCCTGCTTTGAGTCGGGCGCTCGGCATCGGGGAATCCTGCTCCTCAGCTTCCAGGGACCTGAGCTAAAGCTGCCGAGGGAATCCTCCTGACGTGCCTCTGTCCACCTGCTGCAGGGGCTCCCAGAGTTTGGAAACATGACCCTAACAGAGAAGTAAGAAGCCCCGGCTTTTCAATCATGGAGAAACCGTTTAGAATTTGTGAGCCTCTGTATGAGTGAAGCCAGGGGACTTTGTTAAACTCTAAAAGCCCTTTAACTCAAAAACTTTGAACCTGCATTGTTTTTCCCTCTAGATTCTCATGCCCTTCTTACATTCAAGTTCCTAATTTTCCCTCCCAGACCCCACCCCCTTCAGCACCTCCCCCCGCACCCCCAGTGCAGGACCAGCTTCCAGACCTGTCCTCCCAGCCTTGGCTGTTCTCCTGGCAGGTCAGCCCCATGGCCCTGACCGCAGCTCCCCAGCCTGGGTGGAATCACTCTGGAGAGGAATTTATTCTTTCTTGATTTCATTCTGGCCATAGGGAACGAGCCCCCAGCAAAACACACAGAGGAAACAGACACCGTTTTACATAAAACAAATGGAAATCTCTATTTGTGATTATTTTTTCTCCCGTCTTTCATGTCTCCCTGTTGTATGGAATTTTCTCCAATTGGTGGTACACAAGATTACCATAAAGATCACAGAAAGAATGTCCATTGACAGAGGACTGGATAAAGAAGTTGCGGTATATTTCTACAATGGAATATTACTCTGCCATAAAAAAGAATAAAATAATGCCATTTATAGCAACATGGATGGACCTAGTGATTGTCATTCTAAGAGAAGTCAGCCAGAAAGAGAAAGAAAAATACCATATGATATCACTCATATGTGGAATCTAAAAAAAGAAAAAAAGAGGACACTGATGAACTCATCCAAAACAGAAACAGATCACAGACACAGTAAATAATCTTATGGTTCCTGGGGAGGAAGGGAGTGGGAAGGGATAAATTTGGGAGTTTGAGATTTGCAAATATTAGCCACTATATATATAAATAGATTTAAAAGTTTTTTCTTTCTGTAGAACACAGGGGACTATACTCAATATCTTGTAATAACCTTCCATGAAAAAAAATATGAAAATGAATACACATATGTATGTGCATGACTGGGACATTGTGCTGTGCACCGGAAATGGATACGTTGTAACTGACTACACTAACAATTTTTTTTTAATCACATAAAGATGTAAATCTTTTAAGAGCCATAAAGAGCAAAATTTAAAAATCAATTAACAATAACTCCATTTCTCCACATCCCTCTTCATCCTTTACTCTTTCAAGGCTCTTGAAAGTGATAAAATAAGTGCTCGCAGGGGTCACCTAGAGCAATGGGCCCCACTTTGCAGGGCTTTAAGCATACATTTTGGGGCCCCTCTTTAAAAACTAAAAAACAAGTAGAAAATTAATTTTAAAGTGATTTTTTTTAAATCGGAAGGAGAAAAGAAATTAAACAAATTGCACTTTATATGATAGCATTCAAATATGACAAATGTTAGAAAATTAACATAATTTCCTTTCAATTAGCTGCCTCGTATAACTCTGAAACGCTTAGAAACATTTGGTAGCATACTCCATTAGCAGCTATTCAGGCGCAAAGGTTTATTGTATCATTTTAACAGGACAAATAGAAGAGTTAGTTTTTCCTCTAGAATGGTTAATAGAATATTTTTAAATCAATTAATTTAGAAGAAGTATCTTTCAGTTTTACAACTTGCTACTGGCCACGGCATGCTAATCCATGAGAGTTTTGTAAAGTTTGTGAAAACCTCTTATCAAGCTTCTTTCCTACGTAAACTCCAAGACTGCGCGCCAGTCATCCAGGAAAGCGCAGAAGCAGCCACGTCGTCGTGGCCGCACGCGGGAAGCCATACACCATCACTTCCACCACGTTCTCTTCACTAGGAACGAGTTCCTAAGTCCGGCCCACCTTCAAGGGAAGAAGAAATTAGACATCAGCTCTGAGGGGACAAATGTCGAAGAACTTGTGTACATGTTTTAAAACCACCGTGGAGTAGCTGCGGGATTTATGGGCCCACGTAACAGATAAGTCTGTAGGTAGGCAAAGCTTGAGAATGGGTTGGGCAGGAATCTGGCTCCAATTCTTTGGGTTTCTCTTGGCTTTGCCTAACCCCATGGATCAGCTGTGTCATTCTGGTTTCCCTCATGGTGATGCAATGGCTGCAAAATTCCCGAGAGCTGTGTCTGAATACCATACTATTTCCAGAGGACGAGAAAGACCATCTCTCCTAGGGGTCCTAAGTGGGCCTGGGGAAACAGAACTTGCCCAGGGGATGGACTGGTGCCTCATCACTGCTGGTTAAGCTCCATATACCACTTCTTGAACAAGAAATACACCTCCTGTTGACTCTGTTGTCATTTAGGGGTTCTTATATGGAGGTCAGGGCATAACTCAAGTCTTAAATGTTAACTTAAAAGTGTAGAAAATTTCACAAGGCTGCACAGCTTGAAGATGCTAATAGCAGACTGCAAGGACAGATATTTCTGTCTTTTTAGCTCACTGCTGCAATTCCAGGGTCGGCAACTGTGCCTGCCCCGTGGGAGATTCTGTATCATGAGTTGTTGAGACAAGCGATAAAGAGAATCAACCAGCTGATAACAGACAGCTTTGTCTGAGAGCAGAAGCAGCAACTTGGGCATCAGCTGTCGCTGGTGGAGGGACGTCAGCCTGCTGGGAGCTGTGACCAAGGCAGTGAGGTTTAGTCACTGGGTCTCGTCACCCACGCTGACTCTGTTGGCCCCTCTTCCCACCCCATGTCTCCACCTCCTCCCCCGAGCCCTCTGCACCGCCCCCCCCATCTTCCTGGAGCAGCAGCATCAGCGCTTCCTCTTCCGCAACAGAAGGAAGTGAGCGATCGCATGTGTTGGGGACACATCGCCAATTGCCAAGAAATTCTATTTCTGTCTCCCTTCGTTCATCGGTAGGAAATACAAAAATCTGCAGCAGCTCGTCAGCAGTTCCTGGGCATCACAACCAGTCGTGCTGGTTGATGAGGTCGTGTTGATTTACTTCTATCTCGTAAATAAGTTCTTGAAATATTTCAGCTAATAGAAATATGCTGCTTGTGAGCGTATCAGTGATTGAGAAGTGTCTGGGATTCTTTGCACCGTAAATGATATGTTTCCTTCCCATCCTGATTTTTAGTGTCGAGCCCTTGGTTCTAAAGAAAGTGAAGAAATATGGAAAGTTTGGGAAACACTGAAAGGAAAAGCAGCACGTTGCTCAGAAGGGCAGGGAAAGACAAAAAGTAGAATTTTCATCTTTTGATTATTACTGTGGAGCTCTGATTGCAAACAAGGACATGTCTGATTTCAGAAGTGAAACCCATCCTGGTGTGAGGGTATGACAGTCAAATTCTACTGACAAGGATGAAAAACTCCGTTCCTGGGTGGGAGGGGACAGACTGGGAGCTCGACATTTGTAGATACTGACAGGCATGTGTAGACTAGATAAACAAGATTACACTGTACAGCACAGGGAAATGTATACAAGATCTTATGGTAACTCACAGCAAAAAAAAATGCAATAATGGATATATGTATGTTCATGTGTAACTGAAAAATTTTGCTCTACACTGGAATTTGACACAACATTGTAAAATGATTATAAATAATAAAAAAAAAAAACCAAAAAACCAAAAACCAAAATAACTCCGTTCCTTTTTCTATATTGTCCTAAATATTATATTCTCAAAAAACAATCTGCTACAGTGAACAGAAAACACGTTTATCCCCGCCCCACCCTTCTGAATTATCTGGGTGAGATAAGTAGACCGTATCGGGACATCTAAGCTGGAGAAGACACTCTGGCTCATATTACAAAATCCCGGAGCTTGTGCGAGCTCAGTCCAGGACCTTCTTCCCCAGGACAGCGCGGTCTCAGCGTCAGACTAGCAGATGAAATGCTGAGCCTCCCTTCTGTCTGGAAACTTGTTTGTCTTTCTTCTTAGGAAATGCCAAAATGGTGGTGTTCTGACAAACAGGAGGCATTTCGGTCCCTAGCAGGACTGCAGTACACACCCGTGGTGTTCATCTTTCTGGTGTAGTAGTTATGAGACGGTACGAGACGGAAGGAATGTGCATTAAGATCCAGCCATGGGAACGCAAGGCACTCCCTCACCACAGGCTGGGGGCTGTGCCCATGGAGCAGGGAGGGTCCTTCTGAGCACTGAGATGGTCTCCAGACCTCCCAAACAAGAAGAGAGACCTGCTCTGTGACCCCACAGTTCCTGCCCTACATCCACTTAATCTCCCCACCCCCAACTGGATGGGAGAGGACCACTGGGCTTGGGTAGGCTGGGAGAAGCCATGTGTCTCTGAAGTTCAGCGTGGGGAGGATGTTGGGGACATGGAGGAGGGAGCAGCCAGGGATACAGGCCGGCATCTGATGCTGCCGGGGTGCCGGGCGGCCACACGCTGTCAACTCCGATCAGCCCCACCAAATCCCAGAAGAGGATCGTGGGGTATCTAAGGTTTCAAATCGGCAACTAAATGCTAAATACCATCCTTTTCCTGCACGTGGCTAATATCCTTTGCTTTTTAAAGCATGCCCTTTAAGAAAGTAGCAATTAATTTAAACCTGAATTCATAAGACAGGTTTCAAATACAGGTTTTCAAGGCAACTTGACATTTTGACTTAGAAAAGGACCATATCTTTCACTGATATTGAAGCCGTTCTGTTTAATGGGTCTTTTCTACAGCACAAATAAACTGGCTCAAAAGAAGAGGACAGTTTCCCCTGAGCATCCTTTCTGCAGACTTTCCTGCTACATTTTAGAGTATTTCTTCCTTTTTTTTTTTAAAGAAATAACTGGGTGTGTAGCATCTCCTGAGATATTTGGACTGGTTTCTCCACTTATGTCAGGGCTCACCAAACTGAGGATTGACAGGGAGATCTGACATTGAAGTTCACCAAACAAGAATAGCCAGAAAACCAGAGTCGCAAGTAAAACCACTGTCCTCTTGTTCTGTGCTGCTCTCTGCCTTTGTTCTCAAGCCTTGATTTTAATTAAGGGAGGTGCAGTTGTGGATAATTTCTACATCCGGTATCGGGGACTGTGTTAGTTGTCTCTCATTGCTTACAAGGCCCCAACACAGCGCTCCCGGCTTTGGTTTTGGGGCGCGCCCTGCGCGTGCCCAGGCTCAGCCGCGGGAAGCGTGGCCTTGCGGGCATTCTCAGGTCGGCTCGGCCGGGTGAGCGCGTGCTAAGGCCCCAGCCCTGCCCACTCTAAGAGGCCTCCAACCGCCAGCAAAACCTGACTAATTATTTTCACGAGAATGGTGCTTTAGATACACGAGTGAACAGGGTTCTAAGTACGGTCCTGTGCTGTAAAACGTAGCAGGAAAAAAGCTGTTTTCAGGAGTTGGGAGAACATTTTGGAAGAAACCATTAAAAGCGCTTCCCTGTGCTCATTTGTCCAGGGCTGTTTCGGGGTCTGCGCTCCGTGAGAGCAAGGCTGGCCCGCTCTGCTGACGAGCGAGCGCAGCTCGGCCGTGAACGCCTGCGGGCGCGGCGCCCGGGCCTCGCGGCGGGGAGACCGGCGCCGGCCGCGCGCGGCCCGCCCAGAGCTGAGCGCCCAGAGGACACGGGTCACTCCCGCGTGTTTGGAGGGCAGCCGAAGCTCACACGGAAGGACAAGGAAGTGTATTTTATCTAAAAATGGAACGGGAGGTATGTGGGTGAGGCGGCTTCCTCCAAGGGGCCGTGCGAGCCCCCGGGGACGCCTGCGCAGGGCGTCCTGCCGAAGCCTCGGGCCCCTGGGCTCCGAGTCCCGCTGCTTTCCCTGTTTTTTCTAGGTGTGGCTTTTTAGTAGAGTCTGTGACAGTGACCCCAGTGTCACCGCAGCAGCCTCCCTGAGGAATGGCCGAACCGCATTCTCCCTGTTTTCCCCCATTCTGTGCACTACAGCCAGATCAATCTTCCTTAAAACTCACTTTCCCCCGTCCCCATGCTCAAACACATCCAGCCACTCCGTGTATCCCAAGCATGGGGCCAGCCCCACCTGCCTCTCCGGTCCCCCAGGCGCTAGCCCTGGCGCTCAGCGGCCGTTACCCAGGACAGTCCTGTAGCTGCTCACCTTCCATCTCCTCCTGTCATCCAGGAGGAGCTGGGCAGCTGGAACACCTCCCCAAGATGCTCCCCCAGGTCACACTGGCTCTCAGGGACCTTCTTAGTCCTGAAACCCACCGTCAGGCAGCCCCGCACCACCTCCCCCTCCTCCGATTGTCCCGCAAACATTGGCCCCACTACCCCCGGGAATGATAAACTGGAGGACAAACACCACGGCATTTGGTTTCTGCAGCATCACTGAGAGAAGCGGAAAACAAGCAAATTACCCAACTCAACCCAAACGACAAAAGTAGGTATTCCTGGAGCGTTTGGTGTGACACTTAGAAATGACACCAAGTCGATCTTTGCCTGATATTCTCAGTAATCTGAAACCAGTTCCAACCAATTCCAAGGTCAGTACATGGGAGACGACAATCAAATAAAAAAAGAAAACACCACTTTTACAGGCGTGTTTGGGGTCTTCGTGGTTATGTTAATAACGGGCCGTGGCAGGGAGTTTAGGGACGGAGCTGAGCTCACGGTCAGGCTGGGAGACAAGTTTCACCCCATCTCGTTTATTAAACAGCTGTCAGTAAAGCACAGGGGCAGCGTGGGGCTTGTCACCACAGCAAAGCGGGAAAAGCATCTCTCTTGTCTTCACATGCTAGGATCAAATGATTAGAGCCATGACACTTAACTCTGCAGAAATCTCCCTTTATTTTCTGGTGATCAGTCACATTTGGAGGGGTGAACACAAAGTGGCAGGAACTAAACTCCTGTTTTCACAGGGTGGGAGCGGCCTTCTGCTCTGAGCATCTTTGATGGGGCCGGGTGAGAACTGTGTGTTCATAGGCCTTCATCTACTATGAACTTTTTTAAAGTTCTAAAGTCTATGATTTTTTAAAGTTTCACCAAAAAACATTAGGGTGGCTTTGGAAATGAACCACCCACGCATTCCAGGTTGAGAGTGCTTCCTGAGGGGGCTTCCTGCATGGTTTGGATCAGGAAAGATAGTGGGGGGCTGGGAAGGGGAGGCCCGTGAATGAGGGGGGGTGGGACGTGTCCTTTACTCTGATACGTCTCCTCAGGGGTCATTAGTCAGGGTGGGTGGATTTTATGCACTGAATTGGACTCCTCTCCACAACCAGCTGAGCTGGCCGGTGAGGATGGCAGGTGCTGGAGGCGGTTGACCAGGGTCAGCAGACTGAGCTCTGCTGCTCCATTGCTGCTAATCCCCCGTGTGGGAGGCGGGAGGACTCCGTTTTGGCCCTGACTCTGTGCTGGGGAGAATCCGCCCCCATGGTCCTGACCCTCATATGCTGGATGTGTGTGATTCATCGGCTGCCGGGCAAAGGCGTGTGGGTTCACGGCCACAAACGAGGAAATGCTGCCATTTGCAACAACATGGATGGACCTGGAGGGCATTATGCTGAGTGCAATAAATCAGACAGAGAAAGAAGAATACTGTAGGATACCCTGATACTTGGAATCTAAAAAATACAACAAACTGGTGACTATAACAGAAAAGAAGCAGACTCTCAGATACGGAGAACAAACTCGTGCTTCCCAGTGGGGAGAGGGAAGGGGGGCAACTTGAGGGAAGGGGAGTCAGAGGTACAAACTATTAGGTATAAAATAAATAAGCTACGAGGATGCATTGTACAGCACAGGAAACACAGCCAATATTTTATAATAACTATAAATGCACTATAACCTTTAAAAATTGTGCATCGCTATGTTGTGCACCTGAAACTAACAGAATACATCAGCGTGTGCTGCAGTACACCAACTATGCCTCAGCTGAAAAAACGAACGCCCTGGCCACACACATTCAAGGAAACCCTTCTCCTGCTGGGTCGCCTGCGGGACGACTTGAGTCCTCCCCCACCTGCACGCCACTCCCCCCCGCCCACCGACTTCCAGCTCCCCTTCTGAAGTGTCTAAGCTCAAAAGAACTTGGGCCTTACTCACCTCTTTTAGGGACCTATTAATGCTTTAAAAGGTTTCTAAACGCGTTATACTGTTTCTGTCACTTAATTTAAACATTTATTGTTGAGAATGGAAATGAACAAAAATCTCTTAAAAACCAGAAGTTGCTTCCCTTTGCATTTCCATTTCTCTGCCTCGAGTTCCTCCCCTTCACTGATGGTTCCAACATTCTCGACACCAGTTAACAGCACTCACATCTAAACAGCTCCTCCAGGTCCAGAGAAACAGAGGAAGACCCTGGGAAAAACGGGCAGAGCCTATAGATAGGACATTCCCGAAGCAAGAATTCCACAAGGCCGGCGAATGCGAAATCTTCCCTCCGTGACGCCAGCAGGACCCTTACATCTCACCAGCCTGGCTTTCCTTTACTTCCCAGCACAGAGCCCCCGTGTTGACACGCCCTCGTGCGCAGCATCTCCAGCCTTCTGAGACTTCCTTCCAATTATCCGGAGATTTTGGGGCTTCCATGGTCCGAAGGGCCTGGGTCCTGCTTGCAAACATCAGGCAAAGAGGGGGAGAATGGGGTTGATGGGGAGTCATGGGGGTGCTGTGCTGAAGGATGTGTGCCCAGGGTGGGAGCCCCCTTCCCGGTCTGGGTGCTTGACTGCTGCCCTCAGGTGCGTGACTCTCGTGGTTCACTGTCATTGCTCGACACTGTTGCCTAAAGGGGGCCCCCAGAGTGGCCACCCCAAAGGCTGTTCCAGCTTCGCCCACACCCTCTGTGGGCACCAGACCTCCCCGTGTCACAATCCATTCACCCCCCCACCCCGTGGACTCTTCCACTATGAACACATTGTCTTCTCTCTGAATCCTGGGTCGGGGGTGCCTCTTCAGTGCTTGTCTCCTGCAAAATGCACCTGCCCCAGGCCACCTGCAGGGCTCTGCACCCCTGTGTCCCGGAAACACGGAGTCACAGTGATTTGTGTCTCCCTGCTGACATGATTTTATGAATGTCACCTCACTACACCCCTTATACTAGCTATCACAACTAAATGAATTATCACAACAAAAAGATAATTTTTGCCCACAAATCAGCCAAGATTGAAAAGCTCTGGGGAAGTGGATGCCCTCGCATGCTGTTTGTGGGAGTACAAACTGTCACGACCCTTTTGGATGGCCCCTTTGGCAGCCCAGACACAAATCTTAGCGAGGCAGGCAGACCTTTTGCTTGTCCAGTTCCGCTCTTGGAATTCATCCTACAGGAAAAGGAGGTCCAAGTCCAGAAAAACTGAAAAGTAAGGATGGCTGTTACAGAAAAGGCAAAAAGGAAATAAAGGCCACTGAGGGCTGTCGTAGGAGGCTGGTGCGATAAATCCTGTTAGCGCCACGCAGTGTGCTGTTAGGCGCCGATGAAATGATCAGCTCGTCCACATCTGTACTTAGGACGGACAGTGACATCCAGAGCACAGCGCGGCATGACGGAAGGAGGTGATAGATCTCAGGTAGCAGGTCCCACTGCTTCAAGGAAAACCACACCCACAGACCGGACCAGGGAGCAGGAGATGAGGGGGAGGCGAGAGGCCGGGCTGCACTGACAGGGGAGCTGGTCCCCGTCGTGGGACTGGTGGTGGTTCTACTTGTTTATGGCTTTCTTTATTGATTTAATATTTTTACCAAAGATTCCTTTTAGTTTCTCGTGGCCACTTGTGTGGTTGCGGTTCCTATAGGCCGGCCTCTGGAGAAAGTTTTATGGACATTTTCAAGCGAATTTCCACGAAACCTGAGGTGGGCCTCCCCGTGACCCCATCTCTAAATGAGGCAAAGCGAGCTGGAGTGATTTTCCAAGTTCATAAAACTCGTGACCCCTGCAGCCGAGATCTGATCTGGCCAGCTTGTCTAACTACAAATTATTCTTCACAATCTAAAAATGGGGTGGCGACAGTATGTGTGTATGTGCATACACCCACTTAGAAAGGAGACAAAGCATTCTCTCACCTTCACGAGAGTTGGCTAGCGCTTGTCCTCTTTTTTCATAAAAGGTTGGAAACAAACAAATGCGACATTAGCAAGGGGTCGCTGGGTTTTTTGCTTTCTGTTTTCCCTCCTACTGGCCGCCAGGCGTACTTCACGGTTAATTTTCTGGTTATTGAAGATACCTGCAAACTGACAGTCTTTCCTTCCGAGCGATGATCAGCTGATTTATTTTTCTGCTCCGCTGCAAACATGCTCACAGAAGCGGTCCCGTGAACACATGAGAAAGCAGACTTGCGACCCACAGGACAGCGTGCACAGCGCAGGTGTGCAGCGGCACGTCTGGTGAGGCAGGTGAGGCTGTGCCGAAGGTGCCGGGGTTCTGTGGGCCCCACAGATCACGCCTGGATGGAGAGAGGTGATGAGCTACACGGCGGGGCCGCACTGGAGTGTTTACTGTGAGAACCAGATATTTACTGCGTTTGCAAGGACACAGGAAACATCGGCAGCTGCAGGGAAAGAGTGCTTCCTGCTGCTCCTGGGCTTCCCACCGCTCTGGGGAGGAATCCCGCACACACGCGCTCAGATACACACGGATGTGACCTCGTCTTCCTCCCGGGAGTCAGAAGGCCCGCAGCTCCACCCCCACTTACAGTCGGGCTGCACGTGCAGGACACGCCGTTCTGCTCACAGGGCTACTTCGTGACTGAGCGGGGCTTTAACGCCAGACCCAGCTCCTGCCAGCTCATCAGGGTGAACCCTTCCTGTGGAGTCAGGATGACCCCAAACTGTGGAGTGAAAACACGGGCAACATGTGCTCAGGGAGAAAGTTAAATGTGAGTTTTTGAGAAATTGTGGAAAGGATTGCACACGTGGATGCACTGGTGGGGGTGTCCGTGCAGGGCCACCGGCAAGGATGGACAGACCACCTGAGGAGGAGACCACTTGGGGACCGCACGAGATGCCCCTTCTCATCCTCAGATGGTCATGAAATTACTGGGACCTAACAAAGCCTGGGGGACACTTGCCCGGAGACTGGCCATTTGGGAAACTGGGCATGTCCTGTGGGAAAGAGGTCCAGAGGTGCACCTGCTGTACGCTAAACTGCAAGATTTGAATCACCAGACGCTGTAGCAAATCGAACCCAAAGCTGTGGAGTTACATATGCATAAATAAGTAAACATACATATTTAATACAGTTAAACACAGGAGGTGACTAAAAATGTCAACAAATAATAAGGGCCCTTAAATAAGACAAACAAACTAAGGAGAAACAAACAGAATGTTTAGAAGCGAGAAACAAAGAGCTACAATTAAAAAAATCCAGTTTAATTCAATCGTAATTGTGAATCACACAGCTTAAGAGGCAATTAGCGATTTGAAAAATAAATCTGATACAATATTATAAATTGTAGTGACAGAAAAAATGCAACAGAGCAAAGAAAATTCAAGGAGCCTAATGAAGGGACAGCATCCTAGATTCCATCCGTCAGAATTGGAGAAGGGAGTTGGAGGAGTGAACCCGTGAGGCTTTTCCAGATTTGTTGAAAGACACCAAACCTCAAGTTCAAAAGCCCGGTGTCAGGCAGGAGAGAGTAAAAAAAGTCCACAGCTGGGCCCCTCAAAATGAACTTTTCAACAAAGAGAAGTTCCTGAAGCCTCTTGGCAGGAAAAGTGAGGCTCTTCTCAGAGGCACGACCGTAAGCCCCGAGCTTCGGCTCCAGGGCGACACCAGGAACCAGATGCACTGAACACGCTTCATGTTTGCAGCAAAGAGAATGTAGCAAGCAGCCCCACTGCATCCTCACTGAGACTGCTTTTCAAGAATGAGTGTAAAACAGACAAGAGCTGAGTGCATCTGCCGCCCACAGAACCCGAATAAAGGGAAGTTTTGATTCACAGAACTTTAAAAGGTTAACTTAGAGCACCTGACAAAAATATTACAGACATTCATTGTTCCTGAACCCAGGATTGTGCTGGAGGAGCGGAAAGATACTGATTACACTTTGACTTCTTTATGAAAACCATTTAATAATAAAATGATAGATACGGGGGCTATAAATTAAACTTGGTAGACATTAAAAAAATGGAGTTTTGAAAAAAAAACTTCAATAAATTCAAAAGATTTCAAGAAAGAGGTAAAGCCAGAAAAGAAGCACAGAGCAGGCCGTGAAACCAGAAGAGCACGAAGCGAGACGGTGAGGGAAGTGCGCGTGTGTCAGCGCCTGCGGGGTGTCGGCCGAGCCTCTTCTCCTGACCGGGGTGGGGGCGAGTGCACCTCTCTCTGTCCTAACGGTGCTGGGGGCCGGGCAGGGCTGCTGGGGGCTCTGGTCTCCTCCCCTCTAGGCCGCGGCCCTGACTCCAAGGTGCCCTCTCAGCTCAGGATTTTGGAGTCAGCAGGACGGGGGACAGTAGTGGGGACCAAGGCTGCCTTTTTGACGCTGTGACCCAGCTCCCTGGGAGCTGCCTGTGTTCCTTGGCTCCGTCACACTGAGCTGGGGGGACGAGAGAGGGTACCATGGGTCAGAGGAGGAAGTGGACAAGGGACGCTGAGGGCACCAGTTAGCACTCTCCACTGCAACTGTCAATGTAAGTGGACCAAACATTCTGGCTAACCTGCACATATTTTAACCAGATTTAAAAACACATAGCTAATTGCTGTTTATAGGAGACACATCCAAATTATGACAATTTAGAAACCTCAGGCATTGAAAAATTTTATTCTTTTAAACTGATAATATATATATATATAAACTTCTAAATATGTATGTATATTTACACACATATGCATATATAAGTATTCCTTTAAATGTCCACACACACACACATGCATACACACACATACACCAGACAGATACTTAATAAAGGAAAGCTGGTGTAATACTATTTCATCAGGCAGGAGAGACTTAAAGGCAGAAAGCATTACTAAAGAGAAAGAGGGTCATTGTATGACATAAATGCTTCCATTTCCCAAGGAAAATGTAGCTAAGCTTAGGTGCACCTAATAACAAAGCACTGAGAGGAAATAGTGTTGAAGCTACAAGGAGAAAATGATAGCTTTCAACATTGTCCTGGGAGATTTTTTAATACAGCGGCGCTGGGCTCGACTTTCCAGCCATGTGATGTTTGGCTGTTCTTTAAGCTGTCTACGATTCTTAGTGGTAAAACAGCACAATAAAATTATAACAGCTTCTTAATGCTGTACTAAATGAACAGCGTGGGTGATGAACTTCGCAAAGTATCTAGTGCCAAGGAAATGCACCGTAAAACCAAATGCTACTATGATGATGATGATGATGATGTTCTTGAAGGCGGCAACGTGAGAAAGCAATAGGGGAGGAAAAGCAGTTCTGATCGCCCTGGATAATCAGACAGGAGACAGGAGGCTCTGCAGGAAGGGTCACTTGGGGCTGGGGGATCTGGGAGCCATTTTCAGATAGGAAATAATAATCTTTTCCTTTCAGTTGCTGCTATGACCGCAAGAAAATAAAGGAGGCAATGATGAAAAACAAACAAGCAAAAAGCTATTTGACGGTGGAACTTATTGTTCTATTTGTCTTGGAGGCAAAACACATTGCAAAAAAATACGTGTGTCCAAGAGAGGCTAAGAGGCCTCCAGATTCTTCCAATTTTTGTCTTTAAATAGTTACTGCTATGAAATCCTACTTTTTCTTTCCCTGCCTGAGTAACACATTGGAATGCAGCTCACCCCTTGGGTTTTTAGGTCGCTAACCTGAAGCTCTCTAGGTCGCCGTGGAGATGTATCGAAACGTCATGAAGACCAGGAGCATGGCATGAGGTCAACTAAAATAAAACTCTCCCTCCCCGCCGGCCTTGCCTGCGGGATCCAAACTGTGTCCTCTCACTTCGTGTGGAAACGTTTACTGTGGTGACCGGCTTCCAGATGATGGTGTAAACAGATAAGTCCACGCTTGGGTTATGGCTACAGCATCGTGCCTGTGACCCTGCGGGCCTTTCCAGCTGCTTTAACCGTCTGCGCGTGACAGTTGGGTTCCGGATGAGCTCAGCGTCTTTGACTTAGGTACATGCAATTGTCCTGGAAGGAGCCAGTGTCATCAGTGTCACTTAACTGCACATTGTTTCTAAGTCTCTTTGAAAAACTTGAGACACTCAGAAAACACGCCTTCGCCCCTGAGGTTTGTCAGCTAACAGCCCTCCTGCTTTACAAACAGAAGGTGGTTAAACAAGCATTTTTCTAAAAGGCATACTTGGTGGCTCTAAAACAGAGCAATAAAAGTTGCACAATCGGAGGGAAAGAACAGTTTGTTTTGCCCTGTTTATTGCCAGCTAAATGCTAGAAGACTTTTAAAGTAACAGCAACCAGTATAAAGGAGGGGAAAAAATCAAATAAAAATTTTATGACCTTGAGATAAACCTATTGCTCTCTCCCCTTCCATAGTTTTACAAAACTATCTCCACCTTTTGGCACTAGAAACTACATATAATGTTTCACTCTGCAAATGCCAGCAAGGCCTCATATAAAATTATAGCTGGAGGAACAGAGGTGCTGTAAAATGGGGCAGGAAAACCGAAAATTTCGGTGCAGAGTGAAACAGTCCATGTTACGTTCACTCCAATAAAGCGAAATTTATTCTAAGAGGAAAAGAGTGGAATTGAATGTATGCTTTATTTTCCCCAGACAAAACCTTTTAAAAGTAGAATTATAGGTGGCTCTCATTTTAAACAGAGCCTTGCGTCTTGCACCCTGGGTCTGACCGGACCCTTTGCAGCAGGTCTCAGCCTCGAGGGCGCCCTGAAATCTGCAAAGCTTCAACGTGTGCTCGTCTCGGGGCCCTGGGGGCCCCGATCTGGTGGGTCTGCGGTTCCTCCTGGATGTTTCCTTCTGGGAATTTCCAAGTCTCCCCTGCTGATTCCCATGGACAGCTAAGGTTGAGCTCCTTAGCTTTAGAGCAAGGCTGGCTGCGATGAGTCCCCTTGGATGGTAGCGGAGGTTGAAAAATCATCATCAAGTCATGAAGTGGAATGTCTCCCAGAAGAAGCCCACAGCCCACTTGCCGATGCCCAGCACTGGTGCTGTGGCCCTGATTTTAAAGAACTATAAAGCTACCTCAGCCACCTGGCCTGGGGCTCCGATCTCACGACCAATGGCGAGTCCCACCCCAGGTGAGCGGAGTCATGGGGGGTGGGGAAGAGGAGAAAGGAACTCCCCGGTTCCCATCTTCGCCCCCATCTTGCATGGTGACTGTCCCCGGAGACTCTGTGATGGCCTCCCGGTGCCAGCCAGTGGGGCTCTTTACTTGTATTTGTATTTTGGTTTGTTTTTCCTGTGCAGCCATCGTAGCTTCCTTCCTGGCTCCACAGCTTTGCTTGGGACTGGCCCGCAGAAAGGACAGAGCATGCATGTGCTGAGGGGAGGCTGGGGAGAGACGGGTGTTGGGAAGGGGTGCGGGGCTCTGGGATGGCGAGCAGGAGGGGCCGGGGCGCAGCCTGCCCCGGGCTGGGACCAGGCGGGCTGCTGGAATCTGGAGGCTGAGGCGTATTTGTGACTTACTCTGCACCTCATCTTAGCCACGGCTCCTGGCCTCCAGCAAAGCTGGGAGAATCAGACTGACTAGAGGTCGAAAATATTCTCCGCTAAAACTTAACGGAATACAAAGTGTGTCCCTGTATCTATCTAGAAAAATGTCATGGACAAGATAGACTTGGAATAGGAAGGACGGATCCCTTCAGTTCAGAAATGTCACTGATCCAGAACAGAAGGTGCTGTTTGCTGCCCGTCTCAGAATATCCCGTGTATGTTATTAATAAAAGCTGCATCCAGAGTGAGAACCGTGACAATAAAAGTTACAAAAGCAGTAATCATGGCGGTATTTTCTAGGCGGTACAGAATCATCCCAATGTACGCGTTCATTCACTCCTCACGGACTCTTCCAGCAAGTGTTTACTACCTGGCTTCCAGGGGTTAAGCACTGTGATGTGTGTCAGACACACAGCAATAAAAATAGAAAGGGTTCTGTCCTCGGGGAGCTTGTGGACGAGTGGAAGCCAGGCGTTCAACAAGTGAAAACCCGCATGGATATATTACTGTGAAGTAGGCGGACAGGTGCCATGAGATAGTTTACCAGAAAGGCCGGCTTTGGTTTGAGTGTTCCGTTCAGAGCACACCCATTAGGGAAGTGACGTTTAAGCTGAGTCTGGAGTGATGAGCAGGAGTGATTTTGGTTGGGACGGAGGGAGTTCATTTGGGGCAGAAGGAGACAGTGCTGTGTGCAGGTGATGCAAACAAAGGGGGCGTTCGGGGTATTCATGCAGGTGCACGCCCCTCAGAGACAGGCCGCCTGCCACACACACAGGGCACAGTGGAGGAGCTGGACGTCACCTCGATGGTGCTACCCCCTCCCAGCAAAGATGGGACAAACAGCTGTGTCCAAGGACCACGACTTTCAAGACAAAACAGTGGAAAATTGAGCGTCTAGGCAGATAACCTATTCTGTGACCTTGAGCTGGTGAATTCTTTCCAGAACATTTATCTGGAATGTCTCCCAGACTGGCTACGTGGAGACCTTCCCCTAGTCTTCAAGGGAGAAGGTAATCTGGTAGATCTGGGAGGGAAAGGGCCAGGCCGAAGGTGGGCGTCACAGAGGACGTGTCTGGATCTGAATGACGTCGTTCCTTGGACCAGGAGACAGGGCTCGAGGTGTTACTGTGGTGGGTGGTGGGGGACAGTGAAACTGAGCCCCCTGTTCCGTGGGTCACTTCATCTATTTTGTTGTATTTTTCTTGGTGGTGCCCATAGCTGCCCTTTTCAATAGACTGAAATGCTAACGCATTCTGCCCCGAACCTACAATGAAGTCATTAGTTGTGACTATCTCCTCCCTCCCACCCCGTTCCACCCCCTTGCTTCCCCAAGCCCTTCCTGGGGCATTTAGCCCTACACTCACTTCCGCATTCTCCTCCCTTCATGGGCGTGTCTGCCTGCACTGCTGGGATCATCTCAAAATCTGCCAGAGTTTCTAATCTGCTGAGTCTGTCCTGGGGTTGGTTGTATTCTCGGTTTTGATGCCAGAACAGACACAGCCTCGCAGGGAGAGGCTCCTGTGGGGTCACTGGCAGGGGTCTTAGTCCCCTCGGGTGATGGGAGAGAACGGAGCTTGAGAATGACTGACTAGGGGAACGCAGACTTTACAGGATTTGGAAGAGGAAGCAACGGGAAGCTGTCTGAGAGGACAGAGTGGTGCCAGAGGGCAGCTCAGGGCTGTGAGGACTCGAGGGAGGGTCCGCACTTGGAGGGTCTCCGTCCTGGAGCACGGAGGCAGGGGGCTCCTTCTCCTGGGCTGAGAATGTGTGAATTATTGGAAGGCAAGGACGGCTTTTACAAGTTTGGGGAACTTATTCCTGGTATTAAAACAAATGCTTTCGATGGGCCTTTCATATATGTACATATAATTGTGGGTGTGGAGGCACATTTGACTTATAAAAAATGAATAACAGAGTAAAGAGTTTTTAAATAGACATCTGACTTGAGAGGATTATCATCTGATCACAGAACAGCGGTGGCTAAGAGCTACAGAATAATGTTTGTGTCTGTTCTGGACCACGTGCCAGCCCCCGTCATGTGATCAAACACACCAGTGGCCGGGGGTCTCCTGGCTCCACCAGTCCGTCCGCCCTTCTTGGTCTGTGTTCCTTGCCCTCGGGGGATTTGGCTGAGACTGGAAGGCGAACTGCGGGCTGTGAACTCTGCTCACATCACCATCTCCGGGAGGAATCCTTACTTCTGGGCTAGGAACTACTGTGTCCTTTTCCTTAAAAATATTAAATGCGTAATAGATACTTTTTTAAGGTGAGAAGCTATTTTAACAGACAAGTAGACAAATACAGCATTTTCAGGTATTTCTTTTAACGGGACAACAGTCTGAAGGAGACAGAAAGGTCGTTTTTCTTACATGGTCAACGTTTGTCTCCACTGGCCCCAGGTTCCAGTCGGGCTCCACTGGACGGCAGTGTTCAAGGCTTCCACATGCAGTTGTTAAATTTAGGAGAAGAAACGTCAAAGGGACTCTGCCTCTGCCCCGGAAACCCCTCTCCTGGAAAGGCAGCCCGGTGACGGATAAACAAGAGGACTGCCTTCAGTAACGGCCCAGTTTCTATTGGGAAATATCTTTACTTCCACTTGAGAAGGACTCTGGGTGTGTGGCTGTAAAAACCTGGAGAAGCATAACTGGTTTTCTTCCGGGCGTCGACGCTGACTGATCTGAGCACCTCGCGCTCTGTAAGCTGATGGGAAACGTGTCCACGTGGACGTACGTTATACCTCTGTGAGACCATCCTCCTTCTCATTTTCTCTCCTCTCCTTTCACACCCACGGCTCTCCCTCCTGTGACGTCCACACAGGGGCTCACACAGCATCTTCCATCCAGGTGGGCCTGCATCACCATCCGCACCTGCTCAGGGCTGACCATCTCCCGTGGGCCCAAGGATGAAGCCGAGACAGAACGCTGCTCCCCGCCAGTCTGCAGGTGGGTGGGGGAGTCACAAAATATCTCTTCTGGTGAGAGCAGCGTCGGCTACAGCCTGAAGCCTAGGGATGCTTCAGGTGCAGGGCAGGTGGGAAGGCGTGTTCCTGGCACACGCGTGAGGCACCAGCGTGCTCCACGTCAGGTGGCTGCACGGGTTGAGGCACACGAACCGGAAACTGGACAGTCAGTGAGCCTGAGCTCAGGGGGCAACGCGGGACTCGGGAGCGAGGGGGATGGAGGGGGGACCGGGCTAGGTCATGAAGGGCCAGGCAGCAGAAGGCGTGCAGAAGCGTTTCAACTTTATCTGAGGGAAATGAGAAGTAACCCAAGTGTTTTAAGCAAGAAATTGCTTGGTTGGATTTTTTCATCATAAAACCCCTCTGATTTCAGTGCTTCCTAGCTTGTTTTCCGTTCTCTCTGGGTGTCTAACGGTGCTCTGCTGTGTTTTCTCCCCCCTCGTCCCCACCCGTCTTTTACTTGGGACGCCCTAAGAAGGAACTACTCTCACTGACTCAGATTCTCTGAAAGGATGGCCCATTAGCAACAACTATTTCCCCAGATCCTGCTGTGTTCTCAGCAAATCCAGCCCCTTGGGGATCTCGTGTGTTAGAGAGAGAGTGCTTTATGCTTTCAGGTTTTGAGCTGCGTCAGAGAAAACACGCACGGCTTCAGAGCTATGAGTAGGTTTAGTGTTTAGACGCAGCGAGTGTTTCTCCCTGGAGGCCCAGAAGTGATATTACAGTCCCTAATCTTCACACAGGTCAGCCTGAGACTCAAGTCTCTTACATGACGTGCCTGCCGATCGACTGTCCATCCCAACCGGCATGCTCTTCAGAAGAATCGGAAACCTTCTGGAGGAGCTTACTTTCATTTTCAGATAATTTTACCCATTCTAGAAGGTCTCTTCTTGTAGTGGGCGGAGAATCCACTTTTGTACAGCCTGAGCCATGACCCCCCGCTCTGTTTTGTGGCCCCATCACCACTGCTGTCATGACTACAGTCCGTGATCTGAAGGCATAACTCATGTCCCTCTAAATCTCTTTCCTAGATCAAAAACTCAGATTTTTTTTTCCCATCCATCCCTGGTAACGCAGTTCCTTGTCCCCTCCATACCCTGTTAGTCCCTGGACATGCTGCAGGGTCAGGGCCCTGACCAGACTGCACCGTTCAGACACGAAGGCGATACCTCACTGGCTGGCTGAGCGGTGCTAGTGGGGCAGTGACATCCCCTCTCCCGTCCCAGCGTCTGTATTTCCATGGATGGGGCTCTGCCGGCAGTGAGGATTCTGGTGCCCACAGCTCAAAGTCTGACTGTGGTGTAGCCCAGACCCGCACCTGTAATTACGGCTGGTGAGGTAACACCCTGGCCGGGATCTGAGCAGCAAGCCCCAGCGTTTAAGGAGTAACTCAGCTGCCTGAGTGCGTAAAACTTCCTCACTTAGCATCCAACCTACTCCAACTGGAAATCCGCAACAGGCTGGAACAGGGCTGTGAGCCAGCCCTTCTGCACGAAAGAAAGCGTCCCATGTCTGCTCTTTCCAACATGGCAGCCACGAGCCACTGTCTGTGGGCCACTCGGAAGAGAAATTGAACCTTAACATCTCATTTAATTTTAATGAATTTATATTTAAATAGCCGCACGTGGCTAGTGGCTACTGTCTTGGGCAGTGCAAGTGTATCAAACCATTCCATGGCCAAACGGGAGGTAGAGGTGGGGGTGAAGAGGAGGTTGGAGAAAGAGAGAGAAAAAGTTTCCAAGATAAGTGACTGTGAGCCAATCTTGTAGACCAAGTATTGGAAGAGAATGAGATCCTTACTTTCTAGTATTAATAGATCTCATAGGCTAATTAAAAACACGATAGCTATACAAACACAAAATTTTACAAAAATTGGTGAGTTAAGCAGTATTGATTATCTTCTTACAGGTAAGTGTAGGAAAATTGCCTAACTGTGTGCACACACTAAGCAGGGGAGCCTGAATTTTAATTATTCATATGTATATTTATCATACACATTATGGTATATACATATTTTAATTATATATTTATATCTACTTATTTATATAGAGTTTATCTCACGCTTTTGATGGCATCTGCGTTGTCTATGATATATTGACTTCAATACACTGTGTATCAGCTGTGCGCGCAGACCTGTACATGTGCGTATGTGTAGGATGTATGTACCCACGTACATCTGGATACATGTATGCGTTCCCATGCATTGTGTATATTACCTGTAATGAGCTGGGAAATTTCATCGGTCAGGAAGAATATTTCTAGGTGAGAAGCTTCCTTTCTGTACAAAACAAGGATGGTGAGCAAAGTCATACGATAAACTTTGAAAAGGGCGTCAGCATAGCTGTAGAAATGACACTATTATATGTATTTTTGCTTCCTTTTGGAAACTGGTCATTGATCAACACATTTTGTCCCCCACAGCACGGTAGCACCATGAGGTAAAATAGAAAACGTCTCTTGTTCGCCGACAGCCGGTCTTTGACATTTAACTCTCCATCTGGTCTCTGGACTTCCTCTCCAGACAGTGGCTGCAGCCAGGGTGAGCTGGTCTGGGCACCACTGGAGTGTCAGAAATCTGGGCCGATGTTTTAATTTCGCTATTTTAAGTGAGGTCTTCAATCCCGAGTCATGAGTCAGGGATGGAAGAGATTTAGAGACTGGACCTAACTCCTTAACTGAGAGACGAGAAGCCAAAGCCCATCGCAGGGCAGTGACCGCTCCGGCCTCAGGGCGACTGCCTGTGGCGGCTCTGGTCGGGCTCTCAGCAGCTCCCGCGCCGCGTCTCCGCATGCGTGATGAAGTCGATCTGTTTATCTGTTGGCTCGGATTCTTATGTGATTTGTGATTGATACTTGTCTTCCTCGTTCAATTTTACTTCCTTCCTCCTTAAAAGAGAAAAAATAAAGTTGAAGAAAAACACCTCTGTAGATAATAATAATAAAATTTCTGCAAAAACAGGAAACTTAAAAATGCAACACCCTTTGCAGCAGTGAAGTAAACAGGAAGTGAATAACATAAGGTCTGTTGCGAGTGGCGTAGGTGTGTCACCTCTGCCCGTCAGACACACGTTTCAGGGCCAGGCCCGATGCCGGGGTGGTGACAGCAGTGGTCCCCGTAGTGTCTGCCGCGTCCTGAGCCCTGACTCCTCTAAGGCCACTGCCGGCTTGCTGGGGCTGCACACGCAGCACACAGCCGGAGGGCAGCGGCACAGACATGTCTTTTCTCACAGTTCCAGAGGCCAGAAGTCTGAAGTCACGATGCGGCGGCGGGGCTGCCTCCCCAGCCGCTTCCCTGCTGGCTGCGCAGACGCCGTCCCCTCCCCATGTCCTCGCAGAGGCGCCCCTGTGCTCCTCTGGGTCCTGATCTCCTCTCATAAGGACGCCAGTCACGTGGGGCTAAAGCCCGCCCCAGTGGCCTCGTTCTCATCCGGCTGTGAATCAGATGTTTCATTTTCCATTTTAAAATAGATGTTTCATGTTGTTTCTAGAAAATGGTTAAAGTAAATTGTTATAGATCAATTATTCCAATTTGCATTTCAGATTTTATGTTTCCATTAAAGCTGCAGCTTAGGATGGGATCTCTTCACAAATCTTTAGTTTAAAAACAAATTTCAAAATAAGAATTTCCCAGTGCTTATTTATTGTAGGATATTTGGAAAATGCAGAAAAATGTACAGAACTTTACAAAGCCCAGCCCCACTCTCCGTGCCCAGAGATGAACACCAGGCACGTTCGGATGTGTGGAATCTGTGTTAAGAGATGCAGTCCTGTTATTTCCTTTGTCACTGAGGTTTATCGTGTTCTCTGTACCTCCTTCACTCTGAGCTTTCCCATCCCAGACTCTGGGTCACGTGGGCTTTGGCTAAGAATAATAGTCATGCCAAAATTAACATGCCCCCTCACCTACTATGATTATTTACCATTAGTCTCCGGTCGGGGAGGGGATGAAAATGGACCTTTTAGAACCAACTTTCCCATCAGCGGATCAAAGGCCTGGCTGAGAAGGGAGAGCCTAGGATGACAGTGTACAGTCTGGACAAGCACGTCTCTCAGAGCAGTACCTTCTTTCCTGTGGCTTTCCCTTCTGTGGCTTCTGTGCTTTTCTGAGCATGTTTGACAGCCTTAGTGAGATGGAAATCAAAAGCCACCACTGCAAATGATGTTAAGTGCCAGTTGTGATGCGGGTGTCATTTTTATGACTATTTAGGAATATTACTATTATTATTACTGTCAACAGTAGTGATGGGAGTTGAAGTCAATGAATGTGATTTGAATGTGATTCGAAGTACAGTGGGTTTTGAAGGCTGCTCTTACAAAGAGGAGTGGCTGAGCACAGACGCAGGAAACCACCGGCAGCAAAGACTTTGTCACTGACCTATGGATCTTGGTTTTGGAAGCTGCCAGAGTCATTTGTTGTTGAGATCCAGATGAGAAACTAGCGTGGAATGACAGCGGACAAGTAGCAGACGGCTTCGCAGTAGCAAACGCTAGTATCTTGTGTTGATACATCTTCTGGGAATTCACAACCTTCTCCAGACAGAGGGCCAAGAGATAAGCACCAGAGCCTTGAACTAACTAAGACTGAGGATGGGGTGGGCTGTGTGTTTTGAAGTGTGTTTTCCCAGCATACTGAAGGGCCGTCCTCCCTTGGCCATCGGGAGGTCTATGAGCTGAGTGTGGGGATAGCCCTGGAGGTTGGCACGTAGGTTGGGTTGAGCTCAGCTCTGGCCTGAGGGCTCCGAGGGAGATGACTTGCTCAGTGCACCATCAGCCCATCTCAGCTCTTGCTGAATTTTGCTGCCATTGGTAGCATAGGAGAGAGATAAACAGACTTCCTCATCTGCATGTGCTCCTGCCAGCACTGGGATGTGTGGTGATCACTTCTCCCTGGATATGACATTGATCATTTCAAGAGCTTTCATGTATGTGGGATAGGCTGACACTTTGCAAGGTCTATATGCAATCATGAGATTTTATGGTAACAATGAGGCGGGAAGCCCCATAAAAAAGCCCCAAGCGGGGCCCCCAGGCAGGGCCGCTGCTCTCCTGCCGGCACCACCCGGTTCCCTGGCCCAGAGGCTCTAGCTCACTATTTGCCTCTGAAACGGCTTACTTACCCCTAAAATTCTATTGGTTCCCTGAGCTCACTCCTGATTGGCTATTTCTCTCCCTCCTGATTGGTCCATTTCTACAAAGCTTGTTCCTAATTAGTCAACTTTTGTTATACCTCATTTGCATATGATGTTGCAAAGTGTAAACTGACAGCCTATAAAAGCCTGTGTAAACCTGCAGACGGGGTCCAGAGCTCGGAGTGTTAACTCTTATGGACCTGCTGATGTAATAAACCTGGGTTCTCCAGCTCTCCGAGTGCTGCTTGGTCGTCTCTTGCCCGGATCCAGGTTGCTGTCACAACTGAGCTATAACACGTTTTTCTGCAACAACAAGAGAAAATTCTCCAGGATGTCTAAGTTTCACCAGCTGCTTATAATGTGACAGTTTTGTGCTTTATCATCAGTGAATATCTGGTTGCTTGAAAGCTTGTTTTTAAACAACAAGGCAACACAAATGTAGCTTGAGTTTCTTCAATTTCTGTAGCTTTCATATTTGTTGGCTTATTTACCCTAATGAAAAATGAGTTAGCTTCTTAGCTCATTTGTTGAATACTTAATGAAATAAGAAGTAGAGATTTGGATAAGTTAATAAACTTAGGGCTTATGTTTTTCAAAGCTAATAATTATTTTCTCATTTAAAAAAATTATTAGCACCATGCCACGAGGAAAGGAAAGAACAGGAGAATCCATTGGCTTAAAGAAGAAATTATATTAAGTGTCTTCTTGGCCATGTATCATGAAGTGACTATAGGCTTTGGATGTGTCTTCAAAAGTAATCCAGCTTTTCCAACTATTTAGGGCAGAAGAGATGTCTATATATTCTTGTGTTGAAGACTCAAAGTATAGGTTGGCCAGGACTCCCGTATATGAAATTAGAAGGGTACAATGGTCCCACAGCAGTGTCCCAGCACTCGGAGTTTTACCAGTCTTGTCCCTGACATAAATTCACTGGTGATGTGTAGAAATCAGTGGCTTTGAAATGTACTCTGGAGGTCTTTACTCCCTCATCTTCCTCCTATAATTGAGACCATTAACAATACCACTGCCTTTATCAGGCTTCATTATGATATAAAAGTACATGGAAATGAGAAACGCCTCCATTCATTAGTCTGAGCCTTACCAGTGCTTATAAATCAAATAACATCTGGCACCAGGCAATTCAGATCTTTTGGCAAGCATTTTTTGTGCCTTCATGTTTGGCCAGGTTCTAGGCACTAAGGGGGATGTAGAAAGGATGCAGAAATGTCACTCACACATTTTCCATAGAATTGATGTGACAGGATGAATACGTAACATTTCAAAAATGATGCTTGGTGGGGTGTGATTCAGTGCCAGAAAACAAGGCATCCATTGAGGCCACGGGCAGCGAGAGAGGGGGTGGGGGATGCACACGGAAAGGGTGGGACCGAGAGAGGCCGGCTGACAGTGGGACAGCCTGGGCAGAGGACCGGGAGGAGGGGGACCCTGTGCACAGAGCCGCTGCTCTCTCCTGCTCCCGCGGCCCTTCCACTAACCTTCCCTTCAGGCACTCATTCACCACGTTGCCAAGCCCGCGGCAGCCTTAGAGGGCAGAACTGAACCAGCTGGTGGAAATGACCAAGAAGCACAATTTAATGATAAATTAACACTTTCTGATATTCAGAGTTTCCAAGCGGTGGAAGAGGCTAGCTTGTGAGGTAGGCAACATCACTGGAAGTTCGATAAAAAATTGTCAGGAGAATTTTGGTGACCACACCTGTGTCTGGTGAGAAACAAACCCCCTGTGATAACTGAGAAACCTCAGACACAGTGTCTTGTAAGAGAAGCCTCCACGTTTCCCAACCACACCCAGAGGGGTCGGGATTCTGCTCCAGGAATCCAGGGAGGGGCGCCTGTTCTAAGGGACTCCAGGGAACACAAGGGGAAAGGGCAGAGTTTCAGACAAGCTGTCGGCTTTAAATTGGAGACGACTTGCCCCCCACCCCTGCTCCGCCGGCCCCGCGGTTCCCCTCAAGGGAGGCTGGCACAGTGGTCTCCAAGTCTCGTGAAAATCCTGTTTCTACGCACGAAAGGAAGTTTGGCTTTGGGGAATAACCAAGGAAGGAGATCTCTGACTATTACGCATTCTTTAAATAAACACTTAGAGGTTATCTGTGATGTACCAGGTACTGTGTTAAATGCTGAGACATAAATGCAGATAAAACGCCGTTCCTGTTTTCACCAAGAACACACTCTAGGAAAGGAAATGAATGTTTAAAAATAGTTACAATTTACAGAAGTGAAATTTATGATCATTTTGAAGGTAGGAGGACCATGAAAGAACGTAGCTTCAAAGGGTCATGGAAAGAGTTAAGACATTTAAAGGTCTTGGCGAGTGAGAGAAAGAACCTCACCAGCCTTTCAGGAGAAACGGGGATAGTCTGGGCGAGGAAGAGGATTTGCAAGGCCCGGAGACGCGCGACAGACTGGAGCAGGGGCCGGGCCGAGGGGCACGAACGCGGGCGGCGGGCGGCTGCCGAGAAGCCGGCCGGCGGGGCGTGCCGGGTCAGGTGAGGGCCTTGTTCTCCCGGTGATGGACACACGTTCCAAAGGCCTGTCAGCAGACGCGGTGAGATCTGCGCCGACAGCAGGAGTGGGGGAACGGGAGCATCTTTCGGGTGAGAATGACGAAGCCGGGCCGGAGGCGGAGAACGAACGCGCAGGTCCGGGTGAGGTCTGCGGGGCCCCGCGGACCCGGCCGCCGTCCGGGCCGCACCTGCTTCTCCGCCCCGCTGGGGGCGCGGAGACGCTCGGCCGGCGGCCGGAGGGCTTGGCCCGGCTGACCGCGCGCCCCTGCGCCGGCGCGCGGCCGGGTCCGCGGGGCGCCACGCAGGCTGGGCCCGTGGACGCTGCCCTCCTTCGGGTCAGCGTAAGGCTCCTGAAGCTTAATGTGAGTAACCCCTGTGTAACTAGGTGGGGATGACCCAGATGAAGTTGTGAAATCTGGGCCAAGTCCAGTTTCATAAAAACTTCACGTTCAAATACATAGAATCGATCTGGAAACAGGCATGGCCCCCTCCCCACCACCAGTGAAGTACCAGCTCGGTTCAACGAACACTCTTGACCCTTTCCTGTTCCATGCAAAGTTCACCCGTTCACCCGAACGTCCGGGACCCCCTGCCGGCCTCTGGCCCGCGCCTCGTCACACGCACGCTGCACGAGACAAACCGAGGGGACTTGGCCCCGCTTCCAGGTCAGCCCGATGGGGACGGCTGGGGTGGGGTCCTCATGACGGGATTAGTGTCCCGCTAAAGGGGCGCCAGAGAGCCCCCGCCCCTCCCTCCGAGTGAGGACGCGTCTGGGAACCGGCCTCACCCGGCAGAGCCTGCCAGCGCGCCCACCTCGGATGCCCGGCCTCCAGCACCGCGGGAGGTACACGTGGGCTGCTGGTGAGCTGCCCCGTCCGCGCTGTTTCCACCCGCAGACCGGCTGGACGGAGACACCGCCGAGCGTTCCCTTTCTGCTCACTGCGCCCGAGCGGACTGCAGTTCCTCTTCCTCATGCAGTTTTAGTTTCTCTGCGTTTATGTGTAAGTACAGATAATGAATTTGTGCCAGATTCGTCTCTATGAAGGAAACAGATGAATCCGATTACATTTTTTTCTAACATACAAAGAGCAATCCTTTACTTGGAGGCTCTGCTTGCAAATCCAGCCTTATTGGAAACATAAAAACCCTCCCATGTCTGACTTCCATGTGGAACCCCTCCGACTGCCATGGAGGCAGCCCCCCAAGGGGCAGTTACTGTCTCTGTGGGGGTCCTCTGTGAGCTGTCAGGCCCTTACTCTCCTCAGATGACACCACCTGGGGGTTTCTCCCAAGAACTGTGTGAAGGCAGCCGAGCAGCTGCCCGTCGGGATGCGGGGATCCGGCCCCAATGTCTGTTGGGGCAACAGTAGTGAAACTGGGAATTCCTGGCAGCGGGAGGCAGGGGCCAGACATGGGCTGAGATGGGCAGGGACAGATTTTAATTCTGCATTGCACAGCACGTAAAACCTCCATGGGTTGCCTGCAGGTTCTGTTTTTTAAAAATTTGATTCGTTTTTCTTCAAACATGAGATCTGTCCAAACCTCCGCACTTCACCAAGCTCTCGTATTTCCACATTCTCTTCTGCTCTATGTTTTTTCTTTTTGCCTGAGCACATCACCTCCTAACATACTGTACAGTTTACTTGTTTAGTATGTTTTTTTGATTATTAACTGTCTTACCAGGAAGCAAGTTCAACAACGTTAGGGATGTTTGTCTGTCCTGCTCTTGGTACATCCCCAGAGCCCAGGGCACTGCCTGCACACCGTAGGCGCTTCATAAAAATGTGCTGAAGGAACACGTGACCCCTGCACTTATTCTGGGAGGTGTGTAAGTCACCCGTGTAAGCAGTAACATTGATTAGTGGCGTTACATGATCATCTGAAGGTAGCGCTCTATACAGAATAGATAAACAATCAGGTCCTACTGTGGAGCACAGGGCACTATACTCAACAGCGTAATAACCTAGAAAGAAAAAGAATATATAGATGTATAACTGAATCACTATGCTGCACATCAGAAACTAACACAACACTGTAAGTCAACTAATTATGTGTCAATAAAAAAATCCCTCCCAAAACAAAACAAAACCCAAACCACAAACAACAAACACCAGAAGCAGCCTCAGTTACTCCCGTCAGAGGATTTCCGTGAAGGAATTCGGGACGGCGTTTCTGTGCTACGGCCCTGGATGGACTGGATGGCGACCCAGCCGTTCACAGCTCATGGGAGTGTGTGGTGCTGGAGTGCGTCCCGTGTCCCGCGGTGAAATGACTGGTGATGTCCAGCCACGCCAGGACCGTCAGAAGGCGCCTGGGCTACAGGGACCGCCACAGCTGTCACCCTGAGGCCGGTCCTCGCCGCCACCGCGGCTGGGAGGAGCAGCTGACGTTGCCTCTGTCAGGGCTCTTTCCCCGGCCTTCCTCACACTCGGCAGGTCACAGGCTCGCCAGGAGCTCTCACTGGTTTCCCAGAGACCTGGCTCCCAGGGCATCCGGACGCAGAGCCCCCGGTGCAGTCCCGAGGGAAGGGGATGAGTTAAACGTGGTAGCAGAGAGTTCCAGCTTCATAAAGCCTTTCCCATAGCATGATCAGAGCTTGTGGTCTGGCAAAAACAGTGATTTCTTATTTTCATTTATTTTTAAAGGTAATGGTGATGCTCTGGTCATAGATGCCAAGGTCTACAGGAAGTCACTGACTTGTAATAATCACTTTCGTAACTGCTAAACGTGGTAACTCATCAGGTTCAAAAGAGGCAGTGTCACCAAGACTTTACCTTGGACAAAGTCCACAGTGACTCACGAGCAGGTGGATAAAACGGTGAAAACACCCGCCTCTCCCACCAGCCCCTGGAGGTAACAGGTCACTGCTTATTCGATTACCCACTCAATAGTGCTTTTGTTTCACATAGTTTTGCTTTCAAATCCAGTCCTGTAAACATGTAATTCAAGAATCCACATTTTAAGAATGGACTGCAATTGAGAAATAGAATGCAGAAAACCAACAGTGTCGAGATCAACATTTTAATGTGATTCTCATTCAAACTGGGGGAAAAAATCACAAACAAACCCGTGCAGACAGTCCCAGGGCCGCTCTAATGTAAGAGGAGCTTTTGGTCATCACCTTATCAGTTTTTTATGTTTTGAAATTTTGCATTATCTTGACTTATTTGAAGACTTCATTTTCGCTGGGGACAAGCCATTTGGTATTGTTCTGGTGCCTTGGTTACACGCAGCCATGGAGATTTGAGATGGGTGAACAAGCCAGAGCGTTTTAAAGCTATGACTGGAACCCCCCCCCCCTTAATTTGAAGACAGAAAAATGTAAAAGTTCCTCTGAGGTTTTGATTCTGGTTTACAGTATCAGAAAGTTCTAACAGCTCAAATATTTTGCATAGAAGTATTTGAAAAGTATTGAAATAAAATTTCATATATTTTGATTTTTTTTCCTTTCATGGCTGAAATGTCCACTCAAATTAAAAAAAAAAAACACTTCCAGCAAATTATACAGTCCTTTGTTAACTTTAAAAAAGTTATTCTGGGCACTTCTCCAAGATAAACTCCTTTTCTTGAAACAATGTAATTATGGAGAATTTATCGGGAATTTCAGAATTCGAGAGACATAGATTTGAGGTTCAAAACCCAATGAGCGCCGTGATTTACAAAATACCTATCTCACCTCTTAAAATGATCCTTTGAAATGTATTAACTTCTTTCTGAGCCTCAGTTCTTGTGTTTTTCCCTAAATGGTACATCTCCTACGTGGGTTCTTGTGGGCATGCAATAAGGAGGCACGTGTGGAGCGGTTACAGAATTCCTGCAGGAGGCGGGGCTGGGAGCCTGGTCCTCTCCTGATCACTCCAGAAAGTTGCTTGGTGAGTTAATCGCAAGGTATTTTTGTGACTGTGAGGCTTCTGTAATAATAGCATAAAGATGGTAACAGTATAATCTTTTCCAATACATTTCCCAATGGCCACAAAGGAAAACAAAATGATTTTTTTATTGCTGAGGTATAGGAAAAATACTGATTTTTTTCTATCTTTATTATGCAACTGGCCATCTTACTGAACTCCCTTGCCACCATTTCTGTCAATTCCAAATGTATGTTCTCTTCATATTTAATGTCTCTGAAATCAAGGCATGGCTTATAATCAGTGTCACCCACAACGCGCCCTCCGCAGCTGTCACGGGAGGGGGTCAGTCCCGCAGAGCTGTCTCCGCTGGCCGCTTGCTTTCACCTGGGCTTAGATGACGTCCGTCCGTGTGGCTGTCAGGTGGGCTCTCTGCATTGGTACCGTCGATGCAGTTGAAATTTAAATTAAATTTGGGTCAGAAATGGTTAGTCACCTAAGAAATGATCACATGTGAGAAAACCAAAACAGAACTGTATTGTGTGTGCAGGCAAAGCTTCCGCGCACCACTTTTAATGTGGTCCTAATCTTTATGTGTCTCCAACAGATCGTACAATTTTTAAATTCAGAGGTGCTGTTGTAACAGATTCATGCATCATGTGAGGTTATCACTGGGTACTAAATACCTGTCTGAAGTTCCTACATGTCTTCCGAGAAAAAGTTCATTGACTTTTATCCCTATGGAAAACAATTATGAAAAAAAAAACCTACAAATTTTGACCAAACTAGAAGTATAGACAAACTGTAATTCTCCTCTGTAATCCTTGAAATTATAGTGTCAAGCCTAAAATTTACGAGTGCAGGTTACCAAGACCAGTGAGTCCCCATGAAGACAGGCGTAATGGCCAAGCACCATTCAGAAGAATGTCTATACTATGAAATGAACATCCCTAGACTAAAATGCTGATTACATCTTCAGGGGAAGGCAGTATATAATTGTATGGATGAAAATTTTGTTATTGCCTCCCTGGAAAAAGTATACAATTATTTCAGTGTTTTATTTTTTTCTGTAAATTGCTATCACTAAAGTGATCCAACTGATTGCATTTTAGAATCAAGAAATGATGGCAGTTTTGATTGCTGTCTTTTTCCGTCCTTTCGGCTCTGTAGACTGATTGTCACATCACCAGCCTGCAGAGAGTTAAAAACATGGACTCGGGAGTCGGGATGCTGCATTTGAACCCTGTCTCCATCATTCACTGTCATGAGCGTGAGCAGTTCACATTTTGTTTCATGTGGCTCTTTTCCCCTGATAACTAGCGTCGATTTGGTAACACCCATATCCCGGATCACTGAGAGGGCAAATGAGGAAACGTACGGGGTGCACGGGTCACATCGTGTGACTCAGTAGCTGTTGAGGACTTTAAATACTTTTTATCTACCCTGGATTTTCAGGGCTCTTCCAGTTTCAAGAAATAGAGCCTGACTCTCACGTATGAAAGGATTGTAACAAGGGCTCACAGGAACCTAAGAACAAAAAGCCAAGCAGGGATATTTATTTCCCGTGGAAAGTGGAAGTGTCGAGAATGAGGGCTGCTTTCCCGAGGGTCTGCCCCACTTTTCTCTCCCTCTGCTCACAACTCCCTCTCTTCCTGTTTCTCTTGCTTCTTTATCTCTCTTCACTTTCAGTGAACACAATCAGCTCTGTCTTCCTGGGAAGTGAACATGATTGGCTCAGTCATTTTTGGAGCTGTGCCGCATAAATGAGACACTGCCAGCCAGGCTGCGGGTGGCTACCCTTGAGACAGGTGCCCAGTACACCTGGTCAATAAACTCAGGCTCAGTGGGGGTGCCAATGGGTCAGATGTCTTATAAAGGAGATGCCTGAAAGATGGACATCAAAATGTATTTATAACATCTCCTCTCTTACATCTATATTAATTTTTTCTTGTCTTGTTGCATTTACTACAACTTCAAAGGAATGTTGAATGATGACACAAAATGGATGTTCTTGAGAGATACGTTCTGTAGGTCCTGAATGGACATTAACTACTGTTGCTTCACAACAGAATGCCCTTTTTAGTTTCAGGAAGATTTAGGTCAGCTAGATTTATTAACTCACTCTCTGGCACAGTTGTACAAATTCCGTAATAGTTTCACTCCCTGATTCCTCCCTGTCTAGTCCCCAGAATGGCCACCTCGTTCTTATTTATTGAAGATTTCACCAGGTACATGAGTGTAACTCATTAGGTTGTCAGTTTTGTAATTTTTTAATTGATAAATTTTATTAGATTTTTCAAAGCTAAATCTTCCTACCTCAGACTTGTGAGAAAATAACTTGAGCTAAATTTTGGAGACAAATAATCTCATTCTTTCTGTGTGTGTGTGTGTATGTGTATGTGTGTGTATGTGTGTGTGTGTGTGTGTGTGTGCATGTGTGTGTGCACGCGTGCAAGGGACTGTTTGGATGAAATGAACCATCAGAAGAAAGCCTCATGCCAGTATCCCAAGAAGAGCGCCGTCACTCAGCACCCCCCTTTTTTGGAGTAAAAACAAAGGTGTCCTACTCCCAGCAACCTGGATTATAGCATGTTTTCCAGCCACAGCATGACACGGTGCCACACGGTCGTGCATTCTTGTGTGTGTGGCCAGATAACAGCCTGCAGAGTGACTGTGCCCCTGCCCTGTGCTTGGAAACTCACTGCTTTCACACTCTAAGACAAACACAGGGGACTGCAAGCAGGCGAGAGCAGAGCCACACGGGCCCGTCGCCGTGTCATTTTGCTGGGTCACTTGAACATAGCAAGGGAAGGGTGAGGGGCGGGAACCCACACACAGCAGCCCCTGCAGTCATTTCAGGGCCCTGGGGTGGGATCTGGCCACCTGGAGTGACCCGCTGGGCGCAGGACAATGGTTAGCACTGGGCAGGCCCAAGCCTTGCCTGGGGCTCCCCATCTTTGTGCCACTTCCAACTTCTGGCACGTGCCTGGCAGGGGCCAGCCTCCAGCACCAGGGGCTGAGAACGCCCCGCCTTCCTTGACCAGTTCCCCTAACAATATGCCACGTGGGCCGACAGACTCAGCTGCTTCTTTCTGGGGTGTCCGTTTTGCTTGTCAAATTCAAAGCTTGGCAACCACACACTTCTGAGTCTATCTTTCTTCTCTCTGTGTTCAGTACAGAATCATCGGCCAGCTCTCACTCTCTGCCAAAAGACCCCGTCTATACCCTGCTCCTCAAAAAGGTTCTCGGTACTGAGGGAACCAAGTAAAAATGGATTGAGTCAGATAATCACATCACTTCTCTCTTTTTAACGTTTGCCATAAATATTTTATATTACACATTTTTTTATGAGCTTATATCTGAAGTGTGAAGTGGAGATAGATTTCAGGTTTCAAAGAAGAAAATGTTACAAATATTCTTCAAAGCTACATCAGTATACCAAGGCTCTCTAGAGTCTCACCAGGGCTTTTGAACTAGAGTTTAAAAGGAATTGCGTTTGTCTGAGCTTTCCAAATTAGGTTATCATGTCTATTTATGACCGCCAGTTCCTGTCATGTAATATGATTACGTGGGCTTTATCAGAAGTGACACATTGGATGATTTATATGATGTGTCAGCCAGCAAGATACGAAGGCCGATAATTTCCTGTAATTACTTTTGAAAGAATTTTGAAAATGGACGTTAAATAAATAGTATGGGGGCTTCTCTTTGAAGTAATTTTTAAATCCCATCCCAAGGTATTACAGAGAATGAAATAATTGAAGATGCAGAATGTGAACGAGGGTTTGCTAACTGATTAAAACACTAAGGAACAGACCTTGCTGGTGTTTTTTTAATGGCATCTTTTTATGGCGACAGATTAGTAGGTTTGACCTGGAAATCGCTCAGTCCTCAACCGGCAGAGAGCGATTTTGCTGCGTCTCTCAGACTCCAGACTTGTCATTGTTCATCTAATCCGTGGGTCATTTGTGCCCCTTGCTTTGGATTCACCTCTCTCTCATTTCCTACCCAAATCCTCCGCACATTTCACAGCCGAGGGGAAACAGTATTGCCAAGGAGGCTCCCTGACAATGGTCACTTCCACGGATCCCTGTCTTTTTAATAAGGGGCTCCTCGCCAGCCTGCTCTGAAGGCTCCGAGTCCCCGTGACACCCTGCCCCGCTCCGCGGGCCCCACGCTCAGACACGGCTTCCTGCCTCGACGTGCTGTGGCCCGTCTGCAGCCCGACTCTTGATGTTTTCTCAGTCCCACTTTTGACCCGGTGGCTTACTTCATCGTGCAGTTTACTTCTCCAGAGATCTGACGTGAAGGCACCCAGGAAAAGGGGCACCCCCAGGGCCTCCGGACGTCTTGGACACCCAGGCCTGGGTGCAAAGCTCAGGTCACCCATCCGCTCTCTGAGGAATCTTGAACAAGCCATGTACCTGCCCCCCAGGGTCCCTTTCTTCAGCTGTGAAGTGGCACCTGGAGTGCTTACCTCGCTGGGCAGGACCAGCTGGCTGGGCCCCAGGCCATTTCCCTGCACCCCTGCGATGACAGGAACTTGCACCCGGGCCACTTCTGGATGTGTGCGGTGCTCAGGGTTACCAGCTGATGCAAATCTTGGCCAGGGTGTGACTTGACTTTCATCCCGGCTGGTTGTTCAGATCACTCACCTGGATGGCAAGCCTCCTGGGGACCTGAGTTAGCATTTTCCCCAGTTTAGCTGGTTGCCCCAGTCCTTTACCAACAGTCCGCTTTCCTGTTCAGTTTGTTGCTTCATAATAGAATCGATTTATCACTTGTCCATTTAGTTATACCATTTCTCCATTTTTTCCCCCAGTTAGACGATGATTTCTTGGTGCTCGACGTCCACACCTTTTCCTGCTCGGCGTGCTCAGGATGCAGCAGGTGCTCACACTTTACTGATGAAGCGGAGTGGCGTGCAGGGGGTTGTCAGAACAACTTTTTTCCTATTCCTGTTAATCTGTAAAGATGTTGGAGAGGGAAAGAAAATCGGTGAATTGATACGTTGGTGTGTATGTTTCACAACACTGAGCTTCAGAGGGCAGGCCTGGGGTCTCCTCTATCATTGTGTCTCAAGGTCCTAGAGTCTCAGGGGCTTAGCAGACAGTGTGACATAAATGATGAATGAATGAGTGAATGATTTCACAGAAATCGAGATTAATCATTCATCCCTTTGATGTATATCTCTCCTGACATCACAGGACCTGAACAAATGCTTTGTCAGAAATTGCCCTGCCTGTAATGTCTTGAAGAGTGGTTTCTAGGCAGTCAAGGGCCTGGCTGTTGGGAGCTTGGCTAGAGTTTACATTCATCAGGCCATTAATTCATTGATGTATTATAAATCTCTACTTGTGGAAGTGGGTGTGCCAGACAAGGCAGTCTTTCCTAAGTTGGTTTCAACACCAGAAAATTCTTCAAAACCAAAGTTAATTTCTGTTTCTTGTTTCCTCAACCTCCACACCAGGAACTTGATAAATCTCACCAGGTAACTGATCCATGTAAATAAAACCAAGCATGTTTTAAGGGCTAAGCATCTTTAGGAGGGCCACATGTTTTCACTAAAATTCAAAGGTTCTCTGGAATGTGGAGCCATCCTGGGCGATGAGATGACTGAACTTGGGACTGTCATGTGTGCAAACGTTCAGTAACACATGGAAGCTACGGACTTCGGGGGGAAATGCAGTCATAACCAGAGACTAACACAACATTGTAAATCAACTCTACTGCAATGAAAGAAAACAACAAAACAAAGAAAAAAACCCTGTTTCTTAGGAGCAAGAGAATTCCTTCTTTAAAAAGGGGTAAATTCTGTACCATATTGGGAAAGAACTGTTCTTATTCAACCCCGTTTATCCTAACTCACTAAGACACCAGGGGTCAAGATGAGATTCTGAAACGTGTTGTTCTGCTGGCCTTGGACATCCTTGTTCAGCGAGAAGGGTCTGGGTGGATCATGGAGGCTCTTTCCTGGGTTTCGTTTGTGGATGATCAGAACTCTCTCGTGACTGACACTCTTCCCACAGGAAACCACGGGACACCTCTGCCCAGCCGTGAGGGCGCGTACGTGCAGTTGTCCTCAAGCGCCTGCAGCATCTGCCCCACCTGCCCCAAAGAGCACTGCGCCTAGCGCACAGCCGATGCCTCTGTTATTTACTTAACCTCCACATCCTTATTAGCAGATGTAGAAAAGCAAAGATTTATTCCTCAATACAATCCAAAGACTCCATTTACCAAATTTCCATTCTTTACTTTCATGAAATTTGTCTGTAGGGCTTTTAAAGTTCATTTATAAAGTTAGAAATATATTCGGCTCGGCTGTCCTGGAGATAGATGGCCACATTATAACTTGTCTGTCAAATATAAGTAGGGCTGTTAATAATGGAAAGACAGCTGCTGAAGATTCCAAACATGGGCCTTGCCTTCAGAGGGAATGGCACTTCTAACCTCTGAGTTCCTTTTGGAATCAATTACCTGACTTTGCAAGTATTGAAATGTATGAAATACCTTACTTCTTAGGAAAAAAAGACATAAGTTAATGTTCTTCAAAGTATTTACCAAAAAAAAAAAAAAAAAAAAAAAAAGGCAAATGAAGCTTAAGAAATTAGCACTGAGAGGATACATGACATGCGTTCCAAACAGGGACCGGACTGTTCTGTGTGTTTCGTAAAGGCCAGTCTCAGCTCCCCGCTGCCAGCAGGTGGATTTACACATCACGCTGGAGTTGGGGCAGGAGTCAAAACAGTGAAAAATTCTGAACGGCTGTAAGAAGATGAGAGCTTCTTAACCTACATGTAATGTATCGGTATCTATATTCAAAGGTGCCTTCCTTTCCCCTTACCCCCACAGTGAGTCCAAAAAGAGAATGTAATGGGAGAGCCAGTGTTAGGATACATTTGAAAACGGATTTCTCTGGGTTACACAGTCCAGTTTGTTAAATGTCCACGTAGAAGTACAGCCAAGTCCATGCTTCAGGCATCTTCGCCCCTCTGCCGTGGTGTGAACCGGCAAGCCGGCACAGCCTGACACCTTCCAGGTATGAACTGGAGACGTTATGGCACTCAGCAGTGAGGACTCTCAAGTCAGAAACGTTCATAAATTTTGTCAGTTAATATGCGTTTACCATGCACTGTTCTTACTGTAATGGATACAGCAGTAATGCAATGCTTTAAAAAAAAAAAAGAAGGAAAGCTTAAAGTTGATTTGAAAACATGAGGATGGCATTCAGAACACTACGTAGTGCTAGGAGGCACACCTGGGTCTCCGCGGGAAGAGAGGCCATTGTGGCTTTGTTGCCGCGGCCGACGTCAAGTAGACGGTGGACGGGGAGTTGCACCCGGAAGACGGGGTTGACCAGATGGCCTGACAAGGATCGCAGAGGACTTAGAAACGCTTGAATTATGTGTTTTCTGCTGGAGGGCTGGCTCATCAAGATTGAAATCAAGGTCTTTAGTCATTTAGTTGTTAAAGGACGGAGGTGGCTTGTGAAAATTTCCTTTCAGAACCTGTTCCTCTGGATAGGTTTCAGATAATGGGTGAGTTAAGACTTCACTGGTGAGAAAATAAACAGCAAAATGTACGTTCATTTTCATACACTTCAAAAGATAGCATGGAATAAATACCTTGAAACTCGGTTTTTCCAGGTGGGGGCAAAGCTGTTAGGATCTTGAAATATGTGAACGTGGACGCGGTTCAGGAGTGTGACTGTTGTGTCGTCCATGTCGATCGTCTCATGAGATTTCGGTTTGTGATTTCTACATGATGACAGTCTCACTCATCTGGGGCACCGCTGGGAACTGTGTGATCCACGACCGCTCTCACCATTCTGTGTGTCCTCAGGGCTTGCTAAGGAGCAGCTGTGTGCTGGACAACAAAGAATTCTGGCACTAAGAGACAATGTCTTATTTTTCTTTAAAATTCCTTATCCTGGCAGGGTTCCACTGCTCTGTCTGGAGGCGGAGGAAATGTCGTGCCAGAAGAATAATTGGGGATTTTCATGTAGTTCTTAAATGTACAAAACCTGCGCTTGGTGAGAGAGAGAAAACCGCCCTGTGTGCGTACATCCCTGAGAAGCATTAAATTAAGCAGGCTTTCGTTAGCACTGCTAGAAAAACACGTGGAAGATGGAAGTCTCCTCTGGAGTGAAATCTCTTTTGTCTCTGGAGAATTGAAAGAATATTCATTCATGACTGATCTTTATTCATTTTTATCAATTATTTAGTGGTTAACAGGAGTTAACTTCACTGGCTCACGCAGACACTTTCAAACACACTAGGGCAGCAGTATCGTTTAGCAGTTAAGAACACTGGCTTTGAAAATGTAGACATGGTTTAAATGCTCTCTTTCATTTTTCAGGTGTGTGCCCTTGAGCAAATCGCCTCAGCCTTCTGGCTCTCATCTTCCCCATCTGAAAAATGGGACAGTAATTGTTCCTGCCTTATCCCATTGTCTTGGAAAGCTTGTAGACTGCCCAGAAGAAGGCCCCTGCTTAACCGATCATTGACTGGTCTCCAACAATATTAGAACAGGATGCAGGTGTGTTTCTTTACAAACATCAGCAAGACTCTTTCCCTTCCTTTCCCACTCTCTTTCCAGAAAATAAGTCTGGGAAGCACGTCTGTCTCTGTTCCTGCTGAGAGGACAGCTGGCTTGGTCAGGAAAGCTGGCAGCTGCAGGGACCACTGGATGCTCCGAACCTCTTCACACACATCCTGAGCCCTGGCCGTGGAGTCTGATTATGGCTTGTCAGTAACCCTAGAGTTTGTTATCTCCTTTGATTTTCTGAATGTCTTTGCTGAGCTGGAGTTTCAGCATTGAATTTTTCCTAACTTCTGTCAGATTTAGGTTACGGGTGAGTACACTGGAGGGAGATCTGATTCCGTCCTCTTGTTCTTGGCTTCATCAACATGGAAGTATTCTGTTTCAACACTGTTACAATGACAAGCTTTTTAAATTCGCCCTCAGAGGGAACATAATTTTTGCTTGCATAATCTTCATATTCATATCAAATGGATATGATTTTTATATTAGTGTTAATGTGCTTGGGAACTTACTGACTAGCATATTTGTGGAAAAGCAGAATTTTAAAGATGTTAACCCAAAATATGTGTATTTCTTGGACAGGGTGCATACTGAATCATCCCCACATAGCATTCCTGTACTATAAGCTGAAATCATGCGGTTAGTATTTTCCAGTTAATTGAATATAATCTAGTTTTGGAAAATAAAACGCAGTAAGGCACCAGTCAAAGCAGGGATCTTAAGGCACTAATTCAGACCCTCTACACATTTCCTGCTGTTCGTCTGAGTCAACACCCGCCTCTCGGCTCCTGGGCGCCTGTAGTGGGCGGCGCACACAGTGGGAATTCACCCCTCACAGCTCTGGAGGCTGGAAGCCCAATATCAAGATGCCAGCAGATCTGGTGTCTGGTGAGCACCAGCTTCCTGGTCCACAGATGCATCTTCTCCTGTGTCCTCACGTGGGGGACAGTGGTATCTGCTTTCCAGGGTTGTCTTGGAAATTGTATATAATATTTGCACATAATGCCAGAAGAAGGCTTTGGTTTAACCAATTATTTTGTTGGTGTCAAACAATGGTAGTCAACACCATGAAACTTTTTTTTTAAAGGAATTATCACCTTTTCTTTCATTTTCATATTCTTTTTCACCATAAGTTACTACAAAATATTGAATATAGCTCCCTGCGCTCTACAGCATGAACTTGTTGTTTATCAGGAATTATTACCCTTTAAAGTCAGTTGGTTTATTCTTCTTTTGCATCTGTCATGTCACAATTACGCAGGCAAGAGGAAAACTTGTTACTAAGTGAGAAAGTAGTATATTTCTGGTGGAAATGAGGCCCTGAGGGTGGATGATAAATCTCTCTGAGTGACTTTCATTGGATTTTTTTTTCAGAAGTAGAAAAAGGAGAAATTATTGAGTACAGTGTGAGAATTAATTATGCTTAATTTATTAACTAAAAGCACAGTAGAATCAAAAGACTCAATGAAGTCTGTGCTTTCATTAAAAAAAAAAGAATCAAAGGAATAACTTTGTTTAAGCCATTTGTTTTGCTAATGAGCCAGGCAAAAGCATTCATTAGAGACTTAATAAACTAATTAAACAATATAAAATTTAGAAGGCGCAGGAAAGCAAATATTTAAAATAGCTTCAGTGACCAAAGGTGAAAAAGGTGAAACTATTATTCTCATTTACTGTTGGTGTCATTGTAAATTGGCATAGCTCTTTTGGAAAACCTTTGGAGTCAGAAAAATAAATATCTCCTTGGACTCAGTAATCCTATTTCTGGGAATTGATCCAAAGAAAATAACTGAAATGAAGGCAAAAGCTACATGAACACGTACTATTCGTTGCATCATGTTTTCTAAGCATAAGCACCGGGAAGATGGGGAATACACAAAACCAGGAAACAGATAAATAAAGGATGGGGCAGGTCCTGAGGGGAAAGCCATGCTCCCAGTAAGGGTCGGGGAAGACACTCCACACAGAAAGCTTGTGCGAGGGCTGTGTGTGCTCTTCTCTGTGGTCAAGTCAGCAGGCAGAGAACATGGAACTCCTTCCTCCCCTTCCTGAAGTCCCCTTACAGTAATAGGAAAGCAGCTCTAGGAAGAATGTTCATAAAAGCTCTGCGAGGAGAAAGGGTGAGCCAACAGCCAGTCAGTAACATTGATAAATATGTAGAATGTGGAAAACACTTGGATGTATTTATTAAAAAATCAGAGCTAACCCTAGTCTGGACTGAGCATGGGAGGTAGCATGAGAGGAGGGGCAAGGCACCCCCTGCTGACCTGTCCCCAAGAAACCCTTGTCTTTTGCACGTAGCTGTCCAGTTTTCTCCATCGTATGTTCTTGCCCCTTTTTTCATAGATTAGTTGACCATAAGTGTGTGGGTTTATTCCTGAGCTTTCTAGCCTGTTCCATTGATTTATGTATCTTTTTTGGTGCCAGTACCATGCTGTTTTGATTACTGTAGTTTTGTAGTAAAGAATGAAATTAGAACATTCTTTAACACCATATACCAAAATAAACTCAAAATGGATTAAAGACCTAAATGTAAGACTGAACACTCTAAAGCTCCTAGAGGAAAACATAAGCAGAACACTCTTTGGCATAAATTGCAGCAATATTTTTTTGGATCCGTCTCATAGGGTACTGGAAATAAAAGCAAAAATAAACAAATGGGACCTAACTAAACTTAAAAGCTTTTGCACAGCAAAGGAAACCATAAACAAAATGTACAGACAACCTACAGAATGGGAGAAAATATTTGCAAATGATGCACCTGACAAGGGTTTAATTCACAAAATATACAGACAGTTCATACAGCTTCATATCCAAAAAAAAAAAAAGCAACCCAATCAAAAAATGGGTAGAAGACCTGAATAGACATTTCTCCAAATAAGACATAGAGATGGATGGAAAACAATATGGAGTCCTTAACAAAACTAAAAGTAGACTTCCCATATGATCCAGCAATCCCACTCCTGGGCATACGTCTGGAGGAAATTCTAATTTGAAAATATACATGCACCCCAATGTTCATAGAAGCACTATTTACAACAGCCAAGACATGGAAGCAACCTAAACATCCATCGACAGATGACTGGATAAAGAAGTTGTGGTGTATTTATACAATGGAATACTACTCTGCCATAAAAAAGAATAAAATAATGCCATCTGCAGCAACATGGATGGACCTAGAGATTATCATATGATACCACTTACATGTGGAATCTAAAAAAAAAAGATATAAATAATCTTAGTTACAAACCAGAAATAGACTCACAGACATTGGGAAAGGGGGTGGAGGAATAAATTAGGAGTTTGGGATTATCAGATACAAACTACTATGTATAAAGTAGATTAACAACAGGGATTTACTGTACAGCACAGGGAGCTATATTCAATATCTTGTAATAACCTATAATGGAAAAGAATCTGAAAAAGAATATATATATGTATATATATCAGAATCACCATGCTGTAGACCAGAAACTAACACAACACTGTAAATCAACTAGACTTTAATTAAAAAAATTTAAAAAAAAAAGAAACCCTAATCTCGTTTCTTAAAAGTATGGAAGTGAGAGTGGAAAGTGGGGCAGACGTCAACGTCATGAACTGCAAAACTGTCAATGGACGAGCAGACAGACAGACAGACAGACACAGAGCCTTCCCGGGGTGGCACTTTTCTCGAGGTTAATGAGATGCAAGTCCACTGGACACAGGAAGGGTGAGGGTTGCCCTTGTCGGTGTTGATGCCTAGAGTCAAGCCTTCTTCATTCTGTCCAGGACGGAGATGAGGGACCCAGAATTCCTGCCTGCTTCCCATGCGGGCAACCTACGCAGAAACTTTCCAATCACCACAGCTCACCCAGACGAGCAGAGGTTACAGCCAACCTAGCTCCTCACAGAGAGGACTCCACAGAGAAAGACCTCCAGGGTTGCAGAAGAAACTCTGAGCAGCCTTCTAGAATTAATCTAGTCTTTCAATTCACAAACATAACAATGTTTAAAAACACTCAATTCTAGAAATTTTAATCGATCTTTGTTTTTTCTAGTCACTCAATTAGTCTAATAGAACGATTTTTCCCTTTGTTGAAATAGGAGTAAGAGATATTGCGAAGTAAATTTGCAAGGGTTGGGGTGAACGCTGGATGGAGTATTTCCATCTCTTCTGGCAGTTACAGGAGCAAAGCGTTGACCTTAAAGATGGCTCAAGCTCTCCTCCAGGGCTCTGTCTTAACTGGCGTCCCCTGGACCTCGTTTCTGGTAGTCACCACGTGCCCAGGCTCCAGTTCACTCCCCTCTCCCCATTCTTTCTTTCCATTGGCATTTAATGTTGCCACTGAGCTTGATTTCCCATAACCTTAAGGGCCATGAATCAAAAAGGAAGTAAATATTTGCATTAGTATGGGAACTTTGTGAAAGAAAGCTATGCGGAATCCAGCTGACACTACACTTCCTGGCGGAGAGGGCTCCAGGCTGGAAGCGCCCCTGCGTTTAAAATGCATGAAGTGAGGCATGCCATATTTGAAAAGGGATTACATTTTGTCATAAGTCAGATGTAAGGTCATTTCAGACAAAGGCTGCTAAAAATAGACTTCAAGAACAGTATCTTTCATCTTGTTAATAACTCACTTTAGACAAAAACCTATTCTTTGTGTGGAGAGGACCCTCTGACACTGTTATCTAGGAATGAAATTCCGAGCTCATCCAAGTTTCCTGAGAAAGCCTACCCACGTATGTAAGGACACCATGGCTCGTGCACTTTAAAACTCACGTTAATCTAAGGTCGCAACACTCAGGAGAACTCCATTTTCTCTCATTACCACTTGGAAGATACTAACAGCAAAAATTCCACCCCATTAAACATTTTTTTAAAAGATAAATTTATCAAGGGATAAGAGCCTGAGTGCATTACTCTGCAAATAAATGGGAATGACTTGTGACTCGGAAACTCCCGGAGGACTAATAAACTAGAAGAAATAAATGAATGTAAGTATGTCTCAAAAATTCTTAAAAGCATACATTTGTTTAAATGTTATTTATTTTATTTATTACTTACTAACATTTCAGATGATCACTACGCTGTTTCTCACCACTCTTCGTACTTCTATCACACCCAAACCACTCACAGATTTTTCAAATGCATAAATATCTGTTTACGCATTTCCATGACACTGAGCTCTGAGCTGTCGTCTTCCCACCTCACGTTGCAACTCAGACTTGCCACTGTTAAATGTGAGTGTGGAAATGATGGTGAAATTACTTGTGTCTCCTTTCAAGCTATGAGTCTGTGGACCATGTTCAGGTCTCCAGCACATGCTTCACTAGAGTAGCAAATGCATTCTGCATTTTGTTTTGAAATTCCTTAGAGCAGAGGTGCTTCTTCATTACGTCTGGAGAAATCAGCTTGTCAGCCGTGACCAGAGGAAACTTCCAGTTTCTCCTCCTGGTTAACAAACCGCCCCCGGCGTAGGGGCTCTCAGCGGTCAGGGCAGGGCTCCTCTGGCCTGTGTGTGCCTCGCATGTGTGCATCACAAAGCAGCTGGCGCCGGTCTGTGGGCCGGGCAGGGGGTCGGGGGGGGGGGGGGGAGTGGTGGGGACAGCGGGGGGCTGGGAACCTGTCTCTTCTGCAGCCTCAGAGCCTCCCTAGGAGCTGCCTGGCTTCCTCACAGCACGGCGGCCTCGGCACAGGAGGACATCTGACACAGGGCCCAGCGCCCCAAGGTCGGGGCCCGAGAGACCTCGGCAGAGCAGAAAGGCCTTTTCTGCCCTAGAAGCTACCGCACCCGTCATTCAGGTCCACCTGGATTCAGGCGGGGAGACGCGGGCCCCGGCTCTGAGTGGGAGGAGAGGCGAGGTCGCGGGATACAGGCCCACGTGGGGCAGGGGATGCTGGGTCACCGTCCTGGGAAAATGCAGCGTACAGGCTGCCACGGGAAACCCGAGTCTGTCCTCTGAGGGAGAACCATGCTGTCCACCTGCGTGTTAAGCCCTTGCGTCTCCCCTAACGCACAGCTGGCGCATAGAGAGAAAGGCCGCCGGGGGCTAGAGCGCGGCGCCCGAGGAGGAGAGGACGCCGCGCTTCAGCAGCAGGGCCCGGGGCGCCGCACTCCAAGGCATACGAGGCCTGGGACCTGTGGGCCCGTCAGAGAGTCGCCTGAAACCCCCCTGGTTCTGGAAAGGACAGCGCAGTGATGACAGCAAGACCGTACTTCTTGGCCTCATTTTCATTTTGATCAAATTTTTCACTGGGAACAGCAGACACGGCTGCCGTTCCTTTCAGGCGCTAACGCCGAATGGAAGCCCCTGCACGAATAGTCTCTCTGCCAGAGGCTGCTGGGTCTTCATACAAGTCTGGACCCCAGGTTTTAAGCTCTCGGTTCCACAATTGCCAAAATCTAAATTGTGGCAACAACCTGAATGGGTCTAGAAAAATCCCGTGCTCTGAGTGAGCACACAGCCTGCCCCCGTCTCAATTTTAGCCTTGCGAGACCCCGAGCATGAGACCAGCTGAGCCAGGCAGGCTTCTTTCTGGCACCAAACTGAGAAGGGGGCGCTGTTTTAACTGTTACTTATGTGTCCGTTTTTACACAGTGAGCTAATTCATGTCTGAGCTTGAAGTTAAGCTTAATTAGTCTAGAGGCAATTGGAGCGAGAACACTTCGCCCTCCTGCCCTGTCTTCTGCCGCCCCCCTGCTGCCTTGAATGCAGAGTCCACCACGCTGGACCCCGCGGGTTTGGCCCACCCCTGGGAAAGGTGCAGAGGGACTGTCACAGCGCTGTTAGTGGAGCTTGTTGACAAGCTGGGTTTGTCCTAATGCAAGTCACCCTGCTCCAAGTCAAATCAAAGAATCAACTTTTTAAAATGAATGCTATGATACTTTGGTATCTAAATTGGTATTTAGATGGTTTTTCTCTTCTATAGTGTACACACCCAAAAGTCCACCCACTCGGTTCCACAGTTTACAAACCGCGGTCATCAGCAAAAGACAACAGAGGGGAGACTCCTGGTTCCTATCAGATCATTAACCCAATGGACAAACCCTGTATCTGAGGGATGCTAATGTAATTAGCTGCCTCTGCGAAGTGAACAAGAGGAGGTCTGATGCCTTTCCCATCCCCGGCCTCCAACCCCCTCCCTCTACGGTGCATGAACCCAAGTGTGGATATATTGCTTTGGATCACAAAGTTCTGCTCAAAGGGAAGTTCACAGCCACATGTCACTGAATGATAGCCATCAAAGGTGAGCTTGTGTCCTCTGATGGAGACGCCTTCTCTGAAGCCATCCACTACAGAAGTAAAATTCTGTCCATGTGTAACAAGGGGAAACAAACCAGCAATTCAATGTGCCACCATCACTTCTGCGAATTCCCTGTGTTTGCTGTTATTTCTGGAACAGTATCCGTCACAAAGGAAAAGAGCACGAGGGGGAGCACTGGCAAACTTGCGGGTTGTAATGAGATAATGATAATCCAATAAGGAGGCCGCTGGATCATGACTCAGAAAGTAAACATTGTAGAATGGGAACGGAAGACCTAAAACATGCATTTCGGCGCCCTGACCTCAAAATGATCTAAAGGCAGAATGTAACTGCAGGCCTGCGGTGTGGGACACAGCCCCCTGTAATTTATATGGCGGTCTTGGACCCTGAGAAACAAGCTGTGACCCCCATGAGCCATGCCCTGTGGAATCCCCTCCTCCTGCGCGTGGGCAGGCCCTGTGACCGGTTCCTGCCCAGGGGAGGACCAGAGAGAGGACGAGCGGCATTCTCTCGGTTAGGTTGCAGTGCACGGCTGGTGCTGGGGTGCTGGGCTCCACAAAGCTTGGTCTTGGGCTGGAGAGAGACTGTCCTGCTGGCCTTGGAGCTACCACAGGCAGGGGCCCCCGGGCCGTTGTCTCTGGGACTTGAGGGCACTCATCTAGTTGACAGCAAGTTAGAAGCAAGGGGCCCCCAACCTTCCAGCCAGAAAGAAAGGAATTCTGTCGGCAACCTCAAGGGATGAGTCAGCATTCGCAGGGAACCAGAGCCAGGAGGACAGAGACAGGAGAGGAGGTTTACGATGGAATTAGCTCACGTGGCTTTGGAGGACAAGACGCCCCACGGTCCGCTGTCTGCAGGCAGGAGAACCAGGAAAGCCAGGGCTGTCATCCAGTCGAGCTGCATGTTCTGGAAGCCCGGGTGGCCACCACGGTGACTGCTGGCCCGAGGCCGAGGCCTGAGAACCGGGGTGGGAAGGTGGTGGTGATGTAAGGCCTGAGGACCAAAAGCTCTGATGTCCGGGACTAGAAATGATGCATGTCCCAGGTCAAAGCAGAGAGCAAGGTCGCCCATTCTCTGTCTCTTTGTTCCGCTGGGGCCCTAGGTGTTTTGGACGACGCCCGACCGCACAGGGAAGGCCGTCTCCTTTACCCGCTCTGCGGAGCCGAACGCAGTCTCTCCCAGAAGCCCCCTCACAGACACACCCAGGAAGAATGTTTCCATTTTCCAAGTAATAGTTTTGCTTCTTAAACTAAGTTTACCATCTTCTGCTCTGAGGTGAAAACTTCTGGCGACTACATTTTGCAAAGCAAGTGCCATCACAGACGGGCTGCAAAGCCAGGGCCCGCCTGCGTGTCCAGTGTGGCCCCCCAGAGTGCCGGGGGCGCTCTCCTGGCGTCACCTCTGCATTGTCTCGGGTCCCCAGTGGGCAGCAAAGTGGCCTGCTGTGTTTTCTTTGTGTTTGTTTCTCAGGTGCATGCGTGTAAAGGGACCTCAGGAAGAGTTCGTGGACATTTAGTGCAAATCAACAAAGAATTTTGAAAAGCTCTCTCTAAACATCTCTTGACTCGTTCAGCTTTCTCTCCTCAGCCTCCAGGAAGGACACTGGTTACGGTTTTTGTGCTGAGGTTTATTTTTAGGTAGTATGAAGCTGCCTTAGGATCTTGTGGCGCATGACAAGAAGCAGAGAGAGGCCGAGAATAAAAGTAATTCTATTTCTGAAACATCTTCTGTTGTAAATACACGTCCGTTTTCCAGAAGGGTCAAAGGACATGTGTTCTTTTGTAATATCATTCCAAAGCTCTTTGAGTTTTGTCTCCAAACCCCGTGGCTTTGAGGCCCTTTGTGTCTGCCTGGTGGACCGCACCGCGTTCTGTGAACTCAGCTCAGGTTTTGTGAGACTGCGTGTGTTACATATGTCTTAGCAGGGACTTAATGAAAATGTGCTAATTAGTGGACAGATAGGGAAAGGGGACAAGAAAAAGTATAATAAAGTATCATATAATATATCAACGTTAGGTTTTACAATAAAAGGAGAGCTAAATTTAGAAAACTATTATACCAGTTTTAATACCAGCCATTTCCCCTCCATTAAAGCAACCCGAACCCTAACTTCCTATTTCAGCGTGCAGTCCACACAAGCCAGCAGATTTCAGATCTCAATTCCATGTGCTTCAGTTCCTCAAAAAAAATCTCAGCTCAAGTTTGTACTTTCAGTGGAATTTTAAATAATGCCAAGAATGAGACTAGCTAACACCAAGCATGAGATATTAGTAGAACAGTTTCATTTTCAATAATGAAATGAGATGTCAGTTAAAATTTGCAGATACTGTGAAAGGGAAAGTGAAGATGTATCTGCATCTTATCAAGATAAAAAGACCTGCGCTTAACTAAGACACACAGACACAGACACGGCAGACAGACAGACAGACACACAGAAACACAGACACACACAGGAACAAATGCAGCAACACACACACGAACAAATGCAGCAACACACACACACACAGAGACCCGCATGGACACACACAGGCACACAAACACGACGACACACACACACTCACGCACGCACACACAGAGACACACACGGAGACACATGCACACTAAGCCATCAGGGTGAATGCTGTTCCACTGCCATTTCATGGTAACACATAACCCAGTAATTTCTTCAACACATCAGCCCACTGTTATGTTCAAAAGTGAAAGGAAGCCATTCGCATCTAGTTCACGGCTTTTGGGGTTCCACGACCTTTTCATTTCTGCCTTAATAAATCTGCTTTCTCCGCTGTCCTTTTCTCTTCCGGGGAAGGAGCCCGTCCGGTGGAGGGATTCCCACGACTTGAACCTTGATTCTTTTGCCTGACAAGTCACGTTGCTGGCCTGTGGGTGGAGCCAACAGACGATGGCACATGGCACGTGATGACATAGGCTCTCTGAGAGCCACTCGCAAGGAGATTTTCCAGAGAATGATTTTGACATCTACCTTGAGTGATCACAGTTCGTCTCTTACACAATGTGCTAAACTTGGGGGCCAGATGGATAGAAGTGAGCTCCATGTTTTCAGCTTGTCGTTAAAGGCTTGTACATTTATCGAGCACCTCTTATAGGATCTAAAAATGGAAGAATACAAAGATGAGTGGTCTGTATCCCTCCTTCAAGGAGTTTAATAATTAATTGGATTGAAAAGACATATATCTTTTTAAAAATCCTCACAATGAAAACACTGAAGTAAACAAGGACTAAAGTACCAGACAGTCAGAAGAAATAACCTACTGCTGGAAAATTCAGCAACTGCTCAATGACTGTGGAGAGGTTTCTCCCACAAAGCCATTCAGTGGTTTAAATGTTTTAAATTCGGCATGCGGGAACCATTCAGAAAGGTTTCCCAGTGTTGCATCTAACTTATTCTGAGCATGAATGGATTTGAGAACCTTATGGAAGATACAATGTTTCTTGCTTTGTCAAGGAACTATGAAGCATCTGCAAGCAGAACATACCTTAATTCTTCAAGGGCCATGCATCCTAAAAGCTAAAATCTTTATTTAGCCATCAGGTAGGACCAATCGAAGTTTCCTATCATGATACCAAATCCTTAGAGATACTTTTAACCTTGGGAGTTTCTTAAGTGGAATAAAAATTATCCATGTTTGTGTGTATATGTGTTGTGCATGTATGTACTTTACTATAGTAAAATAAATATGGGGTTCTGGCATTAATTTTTCCCTTCAATAAAATCACTGATACATCCTAAGTCATGTTGACAATAGAATAATCTCAATTCTTGTACAATCTGAACCCTCTTCTCTGTGCCCCAGATCACCTCCCCTGGAATATGAATTCATTCAATGGATACTACTGAGCACCTTCTGGCCTGGTCTTTATTCCAGAAACTTGGGAAAAAACAGACAAAAATCTCTGCCCCATGGAGCATATATTCTGTACAATTAGCGCTGAAGGTAACCGTTAAGTAAATTCCATGATGTGCTAGAAGGTGACGAGACATAAGACAACACGTGTCAAAGTAAGGCAGACCTGGACCGCTGGGTACTGGGGGGCTAGGTAGCAATTCTGAATAAACTGTCATGGTAGACCTCACTGTTGAGGAGAATTTGCTTTTGCAAATTCTGGAAAGAGGTGAGGGTGTGAGGCTGCCCTCCCTCCAGGGAAGAAACGTTCCGGCGGAGGGGACAGGTGCTGGCTCTGAAGTGGGAGCACTGCTGAGACAAGCAGGAGGCGCTCTGGGAACAGACTGGGGTGGGAGCAGAGCAAGGACAGGAGAGGACGTATGAGGTGAGGCCAGAGAAGAGAAGGGAGTCAGTTAGCTCCGTGTGAGCCACTGTAAGAGCCTGAGTTTTGTGCGGCATGAAGTCCAAGCCACTGGAAGGTTGGAGGATAGGAGCCCCATGACCTGGCTTCCGTGTTGGGAAGCAATCTGGTTACTATCCTGAGACAGAGAGATGGGCAAGGGGGAGGCTGGGAGACCACATAGCATGGTCCATGTGGAAGGCGGTGGAACCTTGGACAAATACAGAGACTTTCAGAACATCTGAAGTGGTCAGGCCCCCAGCACACTTGAAGGGAGCGACAGGAGGTTCCCAGCAGTTTAGATGATATGAAAGCGAGAAAAAGGAGGTAAGAGTGGCATCAAATGACATCAAAGGGTTTTAACCTCATTAAACAACGGAGCCGTGTTTTGATCAATGGAGTGTGTGGGGTAAGGGCTTCAGAAGGAGAAGGGGGAAGGTATGGGTGGGGGGTTCGGTTTTTGTCTGTGAACTATCGAGGTGGAAAGGGCCCCCCGAGGGCTGGAGTCCCGGTCCCTCAGAGAGGTCTGAGCTGGAGCTGAAACGTGAGAGTCATTGATGTGTGGATGGCGTTTCAATGCGTGAGATCTTGAACGGAATGAGTGTGGATGGAAAGGGCAGAGGACGAAGATCCAGGCCTGGAGGCACCGGCACTTAAGGGGCCCAGCAAGGAAGACTGAGGAGGTGCGATCAGCGAGCTCAGGGACAAGACCCAGGACTGGGCAGTGCCCTTGAAGCTAAGTGAGAGAAGCCTTTGAGGTAAGAAGGGCTAAGCAAGTCTTTGAATGAGGACCACTGTGTCCCCGGGAGCAGATGCGTGGTGCCCGGGACGAGACATTTGGTGGAATGTGGGGGTGGGTGAGGTGAGAGCCTGGAGGGAGGGGGTTCAACAGAGAACAGAGTGAGAGGAACAGACACAGAAAGACAGGCAGCTCTTTTCAGGAATCCTACTGCAGCGGACACCTACATCACTCTGGTTCTAAAACGTCTACTTGACCTATGCCAGGAACCTTGCCTCTCCTTCACTGTCAGACCAAGTAAGGCGTTTTCCTCAGCCCGTAATGCCCACTCGGTGCACACTTTTTAAAACAACCATTTCCTTTCCTCATTACTGCATCCCTTAGAAACATCTACTAGATTGTCATTAATTGTTCAATCGCCCACTTCCCTCATTAGAAAGCAAAGCCTTTGAAATCAGGCTTATTCACTGTTGTTTCCCTGAAATAAAACCCCTCTGACTCTATTTCATATCATCCCTAAAAATTACTTCCAGGTGAGTTACAGATCTGTGTGTGAAAAGCGAACAATAAAACCCCTAAAGGAAATATGGCGATGCCTTCGTGACCTTGGGGTGAGTAAAGAGTTCTTAAAAGGAAGACAAAAACACCGAGTATAAAGGAAAACTTTATAAACTGACCGTTATAATTAAGAACTTTCATCACAAGATGTCATTAGCAGAGTGAAAAAGCAAGCCACAGACCAGGAGAAGGTATCTGCAGTGCAAATGACGCCAAGGATTTGCATCCAGAATATACAAAGAAGTTCTACAAATCAATAAAAAAGACAGACAATCCCACAGAAATGCACTCCAGAGAACCGAACAGCCACTTCACAAAAGAGGCTATGCAAACAGCCAGGAAGTACACGAAAAAGCACCCACTTCATTGACCACAGGGAAGTGCAGCTGGAAGTCACTGGGGTCCCACTGCGCACCGACCAACCGGAAAGGCTGAAACGCAGGGTGGGGAGCAGTGGGAGGCAGTGGGGAGGACAGGGCCCCGCGTGAACTCTCAGCCACTGCTGGTGCAAATACCCACGTGTGTGACCACTCGTGGTTCCATTCCAAAATGGGACACAGGACATACTCACGCAGTGTCACCAGCAATCCCACTCCTAGGAACGTATCCAACCAAGACGAGGACCAGCATCCACCCTAAGATACGTCCAAGAGTCTTTGCGTTGAAACTCTTCATAACAGCCCCAAGGGCCAACCCACCAACGCACCTGGCGCGTAGAAGGTGTAAACGGACTGTGGTATATTCAAAACCGGGACAGCTTCCCAGCAATTTTAAAATGTGAAGACCCATCTCGGGTGTTAAAAGCTGAAGGCAGAGGCCTGGGGGAGGGCAGGGCTTGGGGACGTGGGAAGGGTCTGGGTGACAACAGTATTTTACTTCCTGATCTGCGTGGTGGTGACACAGGGGCACTTGCTTGGTGAGAATTCTTCACTCAGTGCACTTCAGTTGTGCACATTTTTACAATTTTGTACACTTTTCAGCACGTGAGCTACACTGTAGCAAAATCCACTAAAACTACGTGCTTGTGTTCAATGGTAATTAAACGTCTACAGTTATTTTCTACGTAAAGAAATGATAATGCCATGAGCGACCAGCGGAGCTGGGTGTCATGAACAAGAGAAGTGTGAGAGCTTGGCGACCTCCATTTGTGCACAACACGCCCTCCGTCGCCCTGGAGGGGTGCAGTGTGGGTCCCATGCTGACGAGACGTGCCAGTCTGAGTGTCTTTGCACCACCATAGCGCCCTTCATGATGATGTGTTACGAGACTTCCTTCCTTCACTCCTTCCACGGCCGGTAAAGACGTTGACATTAAGAGACTGCATTGCAATAGCAAAATGAGCTATAAGAGCTCAGGCTGGCTGTGAGCTACAGCAGGTCCGCGGCCTTACAGTATTCACCAGTCACCGCACACCTTGCTCATTAATTTGCCAAGCACTTTGCGCCATCTCAACTCTGAAAAGTGCTGTGTGAGTCAAAATTCTCTTCTCTTCTCTATTAATCATATTTGATGAATATCATTTGAAATATTAAATAATTTGAATGCAGGTGTGTGGACTAAAGCTACTCTAGAGCTTTCCTGACATAAACATGGGCAAAGTATGTGCAAATTTAAGTTTGTACAAGTGATTAATCTGCTCTTCTGCAGTTGGAATTAATTAGTACCTTCATATTTACATGACTAGCTCTGCTCACTGTCGTCTGCCCCAGATCATCTTTAAACTCAATATTATATATTTAATATACAACAAGGACAAGGAACAAGAGGGAATCAGATTAGAACTCTAATCTTCTGTGTCTTAGACTCAGGTTTAGCTGGATAATTCTTTTTTCAATTTTTTTTGGTGAGGTTATTAAAATATTTGATTCACGCTGTCTTCACAGAAGCCTCGTAGGGCAGTATCATTGCTTGAATTACATGGACCAGCACATGCCTTCCCCAAATGGCCCCGTAAATGTTAGCATGACTGACTTATGAACGTTGTATTTGGAGGGTCCCATTTTCTCTTCTAAGCTCTCTTACAGGAGTGAAGATAGAAGGTCCCATATGCTCGGGGGGAATAACCCAAGGACCAGAGGGCTGAGAGCCACCTCAGACGATCTGTGCTGTCTTCTTGCTGCTGGGAGGGTTCACCGGCACCGTGTCCGGCAGATGGGTGTTCACCCTGCTCCCCAGGGGAAGAGATTTTACAACTTGCCTCCACCCTGTAATGCTGAGGCACCTTAGCCGTTTGAGTAACTGCGGGCACAGCTGGAGCAGGGATGTCCGCTCACTGGGCGCCTTTTCGGTCCTGAGCGCTGTTTGAGGCTCTTCACGCGCAGCGGCTCAGGGAAGCGCGCCTCTGTTAGCACGTTTGCACGTATTGTCCTAAACGGGCAGGTCGTTTAGATTTGCGCTTCTGTGAACTGCTTCTCCACGATGTTTGCCTGTTTTTCTATTGGGTTGTTTTGCCTCTTCAGATGAATCTGTCACTTCTTTGTATGGTTATATTATTAGCAACCCCCCCCCCCCCCCAATATGGCTTTTCTGTTTACTTTGTTCATGATACATTTTATCATACAAATATTTTACTTTTATGAAATGGAACATGTGTGTCTTTTCTTTAGAGCTTCTGAGATTCCAATCATTCAAGGAGCCTGTCCAGTCCTTAGAGGACACCTGTCGTCAAGGTGCACAGACACGGACAGTCTACTGATGCAGCACAGAAAAGGAAAGGCAGCTACTCTTGTCACCTGTAACTCACAGAAGAATGGGGACACTGCGTCCCTGCCGTCCCGCAGAGCTGTGGTCAGAAGAGTGTATAAGGACCCTGGTCTCATTCTGCATGTGGGGGGTGGGGTGGGGAGCAGCCAATGCTGGTGTCACAGGAGCCGGGGAGCTCACTCCTGCTACCCCCAAGGAGCACTGACTTCCTGATAAACTGCGAAAAGCAGGGAGCTGAGCTTCTGGGACCACCTGAACTTGTCTCCCCCCCTCAGCTGCTTCCAAAACCACATTACCTCATTGTTTTCTTTCAAGAATTTCATCACTCAGAAGTCGTTTTTATACAAAGCAAAACCAAGTGTTCACATTTTGTCTTTTTCCAGACATGCAGCTCCATTTATTGAAGAGTCTATCCTTTTCCCACTAAGTAGAAATACTATCTTTATTATATACGAGCCTTGCAGCTTTTTCATTTATCTATTTGAATTCGTTATGCCAATGACATATTAATTTTATTTTAATGGCTCTCCAGTTTTTTTCCCCTTATACCTAGGAAGTCAAATCACTTCCTTCCTAGTTTTCATAATTCAAAATTATTCTGGGCTATTTTTTGACATTGATTTTTCTCATATAAATTTTATCATGTAATTTTAATGGAATTTGATATAATAATTAACATATATTACATTTGAAAAATTTAACATAGTATATATCAAAGAGTTCTCATTCCAGAATAGTGTATGCTTCCCATTTGTTCATGTAACATGTTATACTGTTGAAGAAGATATTCTATTTCTCTTAATATTCTGTTCTGTTTCCTTCTTGCTAATTTATACTTAATAAACTTCTCATTTTTTTAACATTTTTTATTGATTTATAATCATTTTACAATGTTGTGTCAAATTCCAGTGTTCAGCACAATTTTTCAGTCATACATGGACATATACACACTCATTGTCACATTTTTTTCTCTGTGAGCTACCATAACGTTTTGTGTATATTTCCCTGTGCTGTACAGTGTAATCTTGTTTATCTAGTCTACAATTTTGAAATCCCAGTCTATCCCTTCCTACCCTCCACCCCCCTGGCAACCACAAGTCTGTATTCTCTGTCTATGAGTCTATTTCTGTCCTATATTTATGCTTTGTTTTTGTTTGTTTGTTTGTTTGTTTGTTTTTTAGATTCCACATATGAGCGATTTCATATGGTATTTTTCTTTCTCTTTCTGGCTTACTTCGCTTAGAATGACGTTCTCCAGGAGCATCCATGTTGCTGCAAATGGCGTTATGTTGTCGGTTTTTATGGCTGAATACTATTCCATTGTATAAATATACCACTTCTTCTTTATCCAGTCACCTGTTGATGGACATTTACGCTGTTTCCATGTTTTGGCTATTGTAAATAGTGCTGCTATGAACACTGGGGTGCAGGTGTCATCCTGAAGTAGATTTCCTTCTGGATACAAGCGCAGGAGTGGGATTCCTGGGTCATACAGTAACTCTATTCCTAGTATTTTGAGGAATCTCCACACTGTTTTCCACAGTGGCTGCACCAAACTGCATTCCCACCAGCAGTGTAGGAGGATTCCCTTTTCTGCACAGCCTCTCCAGCATTTGTCATTAGTGGACTTCTGAGTGATGACCATTCTGACTGGTGTTAGGTGATACCTCATTGTAGTTTTGATTTGCATTTCTCTGATAATTAGTGATATTGAGCATTTTTCCATGTGCCTTTTGATCATTTGTATGTCTTCCTTGGAGAAAACTTCTCATGCTTTTCTCATTATTATGAGTTTTTTTTTTTCTCATTTTCCTCTAAGTTCTCATTATTAAACTAAAATAACACCTAGTGGCTTTTATATATTTATCTTATATCCACTCACCTTACCAAATTCCTCTATTAATTCCATTTGTTTAGAAAGAGCCTTTTGGGTTTTCTAGTTATAAAATCATCTCATAAAAAGGAGGTATGTTTATCTTTTGAAAATGTTATATGTCCTTGAAGACAATATTTAACTATAATCATAATAGTAGAGATACATGCCTAATTTCAAACTTCAGTTAAAATAGATTTTTAATTTTATCATTTAAAATAAGAATTCCAATTGTCCTGTAGAAATAGTTACTGTTTCTTATTATACAAGCAGTTCACATCTACTCCTTTTTAATTAATTAATTTTGTATTGTAGTTTTTTTTTATTGTAGTATATATTCCTTTTAAAAACAGTTTTAAAGAGGGATTTTATTAAACATCTTCTTAACACTTTATATTTATTTTCTTTTTTATGTTTGCCTAATGGATCTTATGTGACCAAGCAGTGGTTCATTTTTCTGCCTCCTCCTCTCCCACACCCACCAGGCTGGATGTGGCCAGAGAAAAATGAACACACGGGAGGTAAACCCCCCATCCCATATAATTGAAGGGTCCTTGCACTCCCCCTCCCACCCTCCTCTGTCCTTGGGCTCCTGTCCCTTCTCCCCCATCCTCACCCTGGTTGACGGCATTCCTTTCAGTCTCTTTGAGGAGAGGGGAATGGCCTGAAGAGGATGTCCACAGACTCCCCCCACCACACACACATGCACACATGCACACACATGCACGCACGCACACACGCACACTGACCACCTATGTGCACCTCCACATCCTCTCCCACCACTCTTAGCCAAGCCGCCTCCCCTCTGCCATGTGCGCTAGATCCCGCTGCTCCAGCTGCTCCAGGGACATTGCCCCAGAAATGCTCCCTCTTTCTTCTCATTAATTAATCTTCCCCATCAATATGCAAACATGCTTTTTCCCCCCTGAGCATCAAACAAATTAAAAAATTCTCTTTACTCTATTTTCCTGTCTAAGAATTGCCTCATTTCCTCCATTCCTTGCAGTAAAATTCCTCTGAGTTTTCTAAATTTCCTTTCCCCATTTCATGTCTCCCTCTGACTAGGGTTCTGACCTCCAGGGCTCCACTGAAACAACTCAAATTTTGAATGCCTCCTTGGACGTCCCCTTTATCTATTTAAACTGTCCTGGAAATCTCACTCAATGTCACAGCTTTAAGTAACAAGCATAGCTCCAGACTCCCAATCTTCTATTTCAAGCCGGGAGCTCTTCCTACGAACTCAGATCCCGAGTATCCAGCCTCTGTTTGGTACTATTCATATGTCTAGTAGCGTCTTAAACTTGATGTCTTCAAAACTTAGCTTGTGATCTCTCCCCACCGTCACCCAGATGTGTCCACCCGACAGTTTTAATAAGCTCCTTTTCTGGTTATTTTTAAATGCAGGCTTCTCAAGTCACAATCCTTGGAGTCATCCTTATCTCTTATTTTTCTTCCTCACATCACACATTCAATCATCAGAATATCCTTTTGATTCTATCTTAAAAAAAGAAAAAGTCCATGGTCACACTGTATCTCATCATGTTTACTGTCATCACCACACTCCAAGGCCCCCCGAGCTCTTGCCCAGATCATTGCAAAAGCTTCCCTGTTGGTTTCCACCCTCAGCCTCCGTCCCCTTCAGTTCAATCTCAGCACAGCAGCCGAGCGGTACTGGTAAAAGAGAGGTCAGGTAGAGCCAGCTCTGCGCTGAGAGCCCTCCAGCAGCTTCTGAAACGACACGCTCACGATGGCCTGTGATGCTCCGTTTCCTCCCTGACCACATCTTTCATCCTCTCCTTGGGGGGAGGATCCGGGTGCAGTGTCTTCACGTGGCTCCTGAGGACTTGCACTGACTTTTCCCTCTGCTTCTTTTGGGGTGCACCCCATCTCCCCAGCTCCACACAGCTGGTCTGGTCTTTACGAGGAACCTGAGGGGTGCCCTCTCCGACAAGTCCAAGTAGATCACCCTAAAAAGCCAGTTCCTCCCAGTAGCCCTCTCTGTGCGCATCCTCTTTAATTTTTCTCCATTTTCACTTACCAGCATCTAACACAATCGTCTATTTACTGATTGGCACCTATTTATATATCGTTGTTGTGATGTTAGAGTTAACGTTTGTTGTGTATTTATTTTGTTTGTTGTCATGGAACATTTAGATGCTCATCAAAAAATCGTTCCCAAATTAAGGAAATCATGCAGGAATATAATTCTAATAGTTCAATAATTTTTGGTCTGCATTCATAAATCAGACCAATGGACAACGTCCCTTCATTGCTCTATTTTTATCGGAGTTTTTAAAGAGCTGTGTTGCCTTTGTAAAGTGAATCGGGAGCCCTTTCATCCTTTTTCTGAGGCCTGGAATAATTTAACTTTGAAAAGCGCTCTATCTTGAAGGTTATATAAATTCATGTTACATAAACCTCAGCTGGGACTCCATCTGTCCTCGGTGCCTTTTTCAACGGTAGATCTTTAAGTGTCTTTTTCTAAACTCTCTTATGGTAACTGGTGTATTTAAGTTTCCCCTTCCTTTCTTCTTGGGTGAATTTTGGCAATATATAGTTTGCTGGGAAATCATCCACTTCCTCTGAATTTTCAAATGTCTCGTCAGAAAGTTTTGTACATATGTGTATTTTTATGGCTGCTTTAATCACGTCTGTATCTACAGTTTTTCCTTGTCTCTCTTTCCTAGTCTGGTGCGGCTTTTTGCCTTCCCTCTTTTTCCTTTAAACAAGCTCATGAGCCATTAATATAAATAAACCGATGTAAATTAGATTTGAGTTTTTAAATGTCTGCTACTTTTAACATATTTCATTGATTTTAGCATTTGTTATGAATTTCCATTTCCTGCTTTTTATTTACGTTATTTTATATATTCTTAGGATGAGTACAACTCTCTTCATGCTTTAATTTTCTCTGTAAATAATGGTAGTTCATGACAATTTTTCCCCTTCTATCGACTGCTTCCATTTTGTCCTGTAGGTCTAGCTGTGAGGAATGGCTCCTTCACGACTTTTTACAGAGTTATAATGTTCCTTTTGATTTTCTCTTTGACTCAAGAGTTACCTGTCTAGGAATATTTTTTCTTAATTCTCAAGGGATTCTGATTTTGGACCCCTTTATATTATTAATTATTTCTGATCTTATTAGATCATATTCACAGAATGAACCTCCAAAAGATTTCATGTTAAAAAATGTACTTAGGCATTCTTTTGGGCTAAGAATGTGATTTATTTTGTGAATGTCCCATAAACATGGGAATAAAAAATTTCTCTCTCCAAAGAGGGTAAGATTTGGTGTACACCAATTAAACCACACTTACTCATTTTCTTATTATTTCATGGAATTTTTTTTTTTTGTCTTTTCAACCTGTCCAGATCTCAAAGAAGCAGATTAAAATATCCCACTAAAACTATAATAGTAACAGTTTCATTTGTGCTTTATTTACTTAGGCATGCATGGTTTGGTACATGATGAAAAACAGAATGTTCCTCTTTATTTCTTTGTGCTTTTAATTCTAAAGTTAACATTCTCCCCGACTGTCATTCTGACTTCCATTTTTGTTTGCGTTTGCAGAGTTGCCGCTCTGTCGCTCACCCAGGCTCACTGTTATAACACGTCTACTGTTTGGGGTCAGTATTTCCCAGAGCTCTTTCACGGGGAGCACGAGGCTGGTTTATGTCCCAAATGATTGCACAGTCACAGTGTCTTGGTTTTGAAAGGTAGGAGACATTGCTCATGTATTATCTCAAGATGTTGTCCCAGGATCGTCTAAAAGAATCCCTTTGATCATAGATTTAGGATGTTTTAATGTCTTCTCCTGCTTATTTCTCTATTTGCTTCTTCATTTCTTAAAACTCATAGCATCATTTCCCTTATCTGAGGCATATCTGCGAAACCTCACAAGTCCATGAATTTCTTCTCTTCCTTCCTGTTTTCCTCGCAGTCTTCTCTTGGGCTGCCCTTCCTGGTCTCTTGCCTTCTGCCCATGATTTCAATGCTACAGTTCTGTTCCATGCTTGGAGATGTTGCTTCGACTTGGTTGTCCAGATTACTAATTTGGTATTCAGCAGTAACCACCTTGGTCTTCAGTTCATCTAGAAGACATTTCAGCTGTGCTTTTGCAGTTGGCTCTGAAACAGCCTCTTTAAAGTTGTGGTCCTTAATACTTTTTCATCAGCTTGGCTCTTTTCAGAGAAAAATTTGTTCCTCACTGTTGAGAGCATGAATGCAGAAACCAATCAAATGACCAGTTTTAGGATAAAATATTTTCATCATCTGATTGAAATATTTCTCAAGAGCGTGAGTGATTTCGCTTGTGTTAACTCTGATTATCGCTGAACACATCTATGTGCCTGTATGTGCGTGTCGGCTTTCTCCTTTAACATTGTATATGTTGGATTTCAGGATTACCAACGTGTCACTTACGCCTACGAGTGAAGTAGACCTTTCCATGAGTTTCCCTCCTGGAAGCAGCAGGCGCGCCAAGGGCACATGCAAATGGCCTGAGGCATCACGGTCCACTGATCTGACTGCTTTTCTCAAGTTCAGCTTCACTCGGTGACAATCAAGGCCCTCAAATATTCTTTGAATTGTCGTTTATTTCAGGATTTCATGCTTCTTGAGGGCTTCATCTAATGCCCAGTGAACTGACAGCGAGAGAAGCGACATGACGACATAGGAAAACTCGAACCTCTCCCACTTCCGTTGTCTATTTCTTTCATTGATGCCTCATGCGGCTGTTTTTTGGTCTTTCTCTGTCTCGTTTATTTCACTTAGCACAGTGCTCTCCAGGTTCATCCATACTGGTTGCTGCAAATGGCAGAGTTTCTGTCTTTTTAACTGCTGAAATACATACACAAATATCACATTTTCCTTATCCATTTTTAGGCTGTTTCCATATCTCAGCTATTGTGAATTACGCTGCAGTGAATGTGCGGGTACAGATAATCTTTCCAAGGTAGTGATTTTGTTTCCTTTGGAAATATATGCTTCTAGAAGTGGGATTGCTGGATCATATGGTAGTTCTATTTTTCACTTCTTTTTAAAAAATTTATTCTTATTTTTGATTGAAATGGAGTTGATTTACAATGTTAGTTTCATGTGCACAGCAAAGTGATTCAGTTATACAGATACATACATATATACATATATATATATGTATTTTTTTTTTAGATTCTTTTCCATTACTCATGCTGCCTGGTTTTAACATGTAATTAAACAAGACAACAAAACAACCCTGAGTACCAACTAATTTGCTTTAAAATGATTTCATTCCAGTAGGATAAACAAAGTGCCTTAATAGTTGTAATTCCATTAAAAAAAATCCACGCTGCTTCCTGTTGCCTAGACCGCGGCCCCTGGGCCAGCTGGGGAGGAGGCCACGCTGTGTCACTGGGGGAAAGTGGAGCCCCTTCCCAAGTTCCCCATGTGAACTGGTCTAGTAGTAGAGAGTGATGGCTACTGGCCCGCCGAAACAGAGCTCTGTGAGCTAAGGAAAGTAGACACAGAGAGCCATTCAGAGCGGGCAAAGGGGGAGCCCCTGAGGGGCAGGAGCCCCGGGAGGGAGCAGCTGACATTCATACCCACACCGGACAGCCGGACGTTTTGCTCGCAACTGCTACCATTGTTTGGGGGAGCTTGAGAAAGACTGCACATTTAGCGGCCAAAGATTTAATAGCCCAGGTCTTTCCAAATTACAGGCAACAGAGAGACACACAACTTTGTCCGTGTTAACAGTGAAAGTAAACACAGCTACCATTTATTAAACCTCTCCCACCCACCAGGGGCACACACACAGGTACTTCCTACTCCCACAATGATTATCTTGCTTCTTACCAATGCCTGCGAAGTAAGTAAGAAAACGGCTTCAGAGAGAAGTAAGCAAGTTAAGAAATGTGAAGCTGAAACTAACACCTTGGTCTCTTTCTTTTAATGTTTCACACAAAAAAAAATTGAGGTGAAATTCACATAAAAATGTTAACCATTTTAAAGCACACAGTCCAGGGAGATTCAGCACATCCACAATGTCATGCATCTACTCCTCCTGTCAAGCTCCAAAACGCTCTCACCACCCCAAAACTGAACCGGCACCCAGGAGGCAGGCCCTCCCCCTCCCAGGCAACCACGGAGCATCTTCACGTCGCTATGGGCTTGCCTGGCCTGGACGTGCCGTGCGATGGAATTATGCATCAGATGCCCCTTCATGTCTGCTGGCCCTGGTCTGACCCCGAGTTCCATGTTCCTTCTTCAACAGTGTTCTCCTGTTAGAGGCTGCAGTCTTTTTTACTCTTTGTTTGCAGAAATTACTTCTGAATCCAAGGCTCTAGATATTATTTTTTGGGGGTTTGGTCTTTAGTAATCTGTTCTCCCATTTTGATATTTACCTATGACATTTCTTCAGGGTGTACTTCATTTTGATGCAACAGAAGAAAAGTTTTTCCTTTTCAAGTTACTTAAGAACTCCTCTCCTGACCCTAAGGCGCGTGATAAGGAGGCACAGGTTCTCTAAGTTTCGGGAGGGTGGTCTGGGTAATTTCTTCCGATCAGTCTCCCAGTGCACTCTGTCCCCTTTTCAGTTTTGTCCAATGTGATGTTACATCTGTTTAAGGTTTTAATTTCAATTAGCATATGTTTTCTATCTAGAAATTCAATTTGGTTTAAAAAAAGTCTGCTTGACCATTTTGGTCTCTTGTTGTTTGTTTCTACTTCATTAAACATAGTCTACCTACTTTGTTTCATCTTTTGTCTACTAGTTCCAAGCAAAACAACTCTCCGCCTGTCAGTTTCTGCGGTCATTTTTCCCCACTGCCTGCACCTGTCTGTGTTTCTTCGGCCTTGTTTCCTTGAAGGAGAGGAGGCCTTTGTAACTGGATCTGGGCTTGTTCTCTGAGCCTGGGGTTGAGTGCGGGCCGCGTTCCGTTTCTGCCGAGCGCCTGGCCTCTCTGGGGCCCTGGGCCACTCTCACATTTCGGGGTGCTCCCAAGCGCCACGAGGACTGAGCTGAGGGCCCAGCTTCCCGACAGACATTGTTCTTCCTCCCCCTCTCAGAACCAGGGTTCCTCAGGGCCCCTGCTTCTGAGGAACCTTGCTAGCAGGTGGCTCTCATTTTGACGGCTGTCCGGGAGGTGGAGGAGTGGGCGCTGTCGCCAGCCCTGGGGAAGCCTGGCCTCAGGCTCATTTGACTTGGCAGGACCTCAGGGTGGCCGACCGTGTGCCCTGTTTCTTGTTCCGCCCCCACACTCAACTGTTTGACTTTAGCTTCTGTCCTCCTAACTTGCTATACTTTTATTGATTCTAAAAGAAAATTTCAATACCTTATTCTTAATTTTTTATATTTTCCAGTAGGATTAGTTAGGAACCCTGCTTCTCTTCCCGTACACAACTTACCAACTATGAAAAAGGTAAAGCTTTTCCATTTTTTAATCTCAAAGCTAAGGCTCTGAATGACAGGGCAGTGCCCTCGCTCCCCGCGCTGGTCTTCTCAGTACAGGTGACGCCATTGCTCAGCTCAACCAGCTTTCTTCGACGCCCCGTTCGGTCACTGCCAGTGACCTCTTCTCCTGTGTTGCTATTCTGACTCGACTCCACTCAGCCCGGCAGGTCTGCGTGTGCACCAGGCCGCTCGCCCCTCTTCCAGCACAGCTGGGCAGTGCAGCCTCACTCCCTGTCTAGTCAAGCCATCCTTGCTCCGCAAGGTCTTCCCCAGCTGGGAGCCACATCCAACCCGCGGCCCTGAGATCTTTTTGTTTTTAATTGAAGTACAGTCAGTTACAATGTGTGAGTTTCTGGTGCACAAGCACAGTGGCTAGTCTTGCATATACAGACATATATTCGTTTTCATATTCTTTTTCATTAAATGTTATTACAAGATATTGAATACAGTTCCCTGTGCTAGACAGAAGAAAGTTGTGTTTAATTTATTTGTATATATAGTGGTTAACATTTGCAAACCTCAAACTCCCAAATTTACCCCTTCCCACCCTCTTTCCCCAGTAACCATAAGATTGTTTACTGTGTCTGCGAGTCTGTTTCTGTTTTGTCGATGAGTTCATAGTGTCCTCTTCTTTTTTCTTCTTTAGATTCCACATGTGATATCATACGGTATTTTTCTTTCTCTTTCTGGTTTAAGATTCTCTTGAATAGAGACACCAGGGTGTCAAAGTATTAAACTCTTATCCAGTCTCCCGACCAGACTGTAACCTGCCTGAGGACAGTCACCACAGCCCGATTTACCTGTAGATTCTCGGCAGCACCGTTGGTTTGCTAAATAACAGGTGTTTTCTACGTCTGTTGAACACGTTTCTAATGTTAAATGGTTCTGTCTTTGACTTGGGGTATATCCTCAGTATCTCACGTATTTTCTTGGGGGCTCAAGGCAGAGCTGTCATATTCCATTTGTCTTTGATTTGTGCCTCCTTTTGGGGGATTGCCACCAGATTCTCGGTTCATGACTGTTCTGTGATTACAGATAATCAGGTGTCTTAATTTCCAGAAGGGTTAACTAGAAAATTAACCTTCAACTTGAAACTTCAATTATGTACATAAAATCTACATACCCTCCTAATTGAGAATTTTAGTCAACTGAAGTCAGTCTTAGATTTAATAATTTTATTAGTATCTTAAATTGCAGCCAGGAAGATGAATTATGTTAATAATTAGAAAGTTGAGCATTAACTTCCTTTCAACAGAGTTGCCTTCATACTATGATATTTCATTTCAGTAAAGCAGTGTATGTGCAAATGGGAAATGATTCACTTCCTTGTGGCCGAACTTATGATCTCTTAAAAAATGGAAAATTTTTGTAAAGACACTGAAATCACAGTTTTATTGACCAACCTCAAAATAAGACCAAGGAACACTGCAGAAACATCAGGGGTTTCCTGTTTCAGCTCTCCCATCAGCTGATACGCAACATACCCAAAGGCCCCCAGAATTCAGGAGACGGGATCAAGGACACAGGAAGGCTGACCTTCCCGCTGCATGTGCTCGGTGCACTGGGCGTGTGTCTGTCCTCTGCGCCCACCTGTCCTACCCTCGACTCTCCAGCCCCGGCATCCAAGTCATCACTTCTCCCACGTTGGTGCCGAGACAGGCGCAGCCTTCATGAGCCCCACCCTTAGCCCCGCTCTCAGCACGGGCCCTCGTGGGGTCTCTGGACGCTAGCTGCTCAGTCCTCTCTGCTGGAGCAGCAATGGCGAGACGGTAGGGCCACAGGGATAGCCTGGGTGGGGAGTCTATGTTTCATACATGCCTGGGTTTGGTCTTGCCCATCTGCATGGTCAGTGCGAGTCCACATTGAAGCCTGCCTGCCTCAGAGCCGAAGGGGACTTGAACTTCAGGGGAAGCTGCATGCTGCCTGGGTGTGTTACCTAGGATTCACACCGAGCGAGTCATTTGGGGGGCACGGCAAAAACACAGGAGTGAGGAACGTAAAAACGAACCCAAGGTCAACTTAAACGTCAACTAACGCGATGCATGGATAGAGCGGGAAACAGAGCTTTCTGTCACGGGACGCAGGCAGGCACCACGTGTCTGTAACTGAGTCAGAACAGCTTCTGGAAGACCAGAAAAAGCAGAGGGAGATGAGGGTACAAGGAAGGCTGTCACGGTTTCCCTACTGAGCTTGAGCGTCCCATGTCCCTGCCCCATCATGAAGACAAGCGCCGGGAAAACTTTCACCTGCTGCACTCCCAAACCCCCTCCATGGAGCTGTCTGCGCCCTGGCCTCCTAGATGGATCAGAACCTCTGTTGAAGCTTTGTACATTTCATCTGGAATGTAGAAAATTCCACTCACACATTAGCCATCTGGAAAATATTGATCAGAATGTCCCATTAAAAAAAAAAAGAATTTTCAATTAGTGTTCCAATCACTGTACCATTAACACGGTCTCGGTAAAATCAATGTCTCCTTTAGGCTTCGAAGATGTCAGTTTGATTACTTTAAAAACAATTAAAATGAGCTGCAATTTTTATCAGTCTCTGAGCCATATGTGGATTGATGAATGTTCTGAAGTCATCACACTTTAAAACGCAACCAAACAGGTAATTATCATATACCATCAAATATAATTATACGTGCTAATCTCCATAAAACCCTACACGTTAATATCACATATTAGCAGTTAATCATATAGTTTAAGTGGGTCCATGATGCATTTTTATGAACTTGCTAATCTGCATCAAGAAAGACACGTGGAGCGAGGCAGAAGGAACGCAAACGAACGTTCAAGGGAAAGAGGATGCGTGTGGAGACGTGTTCCACTTGTCCAAGAAAGCAGTCTCATCCGGGAGCCCGGACTGAGACTCCGGAATCCCATCAGCCCAGCTGGTGCCAGAGGCACCGCCCGGAGCCTCGCTCATCCTCCTGTCCCCCAGTCTACTCTGGAGCCTCCTGGAAAGCCAGACCCAAGGACTCTCTCACCACCCCCTTGCTTCTCGCCCTGCCTCTCGTCCCCACCCCTGCTCAGCTAATGGCAAGGACATTAAGAGACGTTTCTCAGTGGGTTTCCTTTGACTTAGGAGCCCTGGTGATGCGGTGATATGCAGCTCCGTGACATACCCCTCCTCTGGCTCCCGGGAAGGTAAACCCGTCCGTCTGAGCCCTCCGGAAGCGCGCCTCCCCGGCTGCCTCAGCCCTTGGGGTCTTGCTTCTCCTCTGCTGAGCTGTGAGGCCCTGGATGCAAGCTCTGGTTGAATATCCTCCACTTGTCCTCAGATTCCACATGGAGGCTGTGCCCATGTTAGAACTTTCAGGTATTTAAAAGAAGGGTTACTACTTAACAAGAAAAAGCAGCAGCTTTGATGGTTAAGGAGACCCAGGCTGACGCGGCACCTTACAAAGTATGTTGTTCTGTCCTCAAAACAGGAGGGAGGGGAGGGCTGGTGAAGCAGCGGAGCCTGCATATCACATACTAGGACGGAACCCCCGCTCCCCCACTCCCTGGGGTTTGGAACAAGCCAAGAGAATTGAGTGTCACTGAGGGGTTAGAACTGAACAGGTGAGCAAGCTGGGAACCTGGAGGCAGCCCGGGCCCGTTCTGTGGAGCAGTCAGATGGGACAGGAGAGAGGCAGAGCCGAGGCAGAGGGAGAGAACCAGCTGTGCAGAGAGAAGGAGAAAGTCAGAGGCCCTGCTTCCGTTTCTTCTTCATGCTTGTCTGCGTCCAGAGTCACTGGCTGCACGAGATGTCCCACGTCCTTAGAGCAAACTCCCACTTGAAGCTAAAGGTTTGTTTCTGCAATCAGAGGCTCCGACCAACACCACAGTGCAGCAAGGTGGCTGAGCCCTGCAACGGCCGGGCAGCAGGGACGTTCTCCGCAGAGGCCGCTGCTGGCAGGCGGCCCTCAGGTGTTACTTCTGCAGACTGACAGTGTTGCAGGACTGAGGCTTGGAATTAATTCAGACTGACCCCGTCTTTCGTGCTCCTTCTCTGTCTAGTCATGTGAAAGCAGTTTCATCCATTTGTCATGCCTGCACATAAAGATTCTGGAAGAACCCCTGGAGGTTGAAATGAGAATTAAACGAGCTAATATTTGAAAGCCCTCGGGATCCTGGCCACAGCGAGTGGCTTAGTAAAGGTCAGTTCACTGCCTCTGAGCACCCACGTGCTCCCTGCCACTCCCCAGGCCCCTCGCCTCTGGTGGGGACAGGTGGCTATTTCTGGCCAACGTCCTGGGAATGGAGTGGCGTGAGTCACCTGCAGCCTGCAGCCCAGAGGGCTGGGTTTGTGCCCCTTCTCTGCCAGAGGGCTCGCGCTCCAGGAGGTGAAGCCCTGGGACGTGAGAGCTTCTGTCAGACCTGGCTCTCGAGTCACTGTGAGGACCAGAGCCCTCCTCTGAGAGGTGCTGTCCAGGTGAGGAGGGTGAGGGATCAGCCCCGACTGCATTACGCTTCTGCACTTTGGGCCCCTCCACAGCACAGACTAGCCTCTCCCCTCAGGACACAGCACCCCTATCTCACGACGCTTGTAGTGTATCTACCAAACGGAGGCCGGGTGACATTTCATGAAGAAACAGAATTAGAACTGAGGTGGGAAGCCCCATAAAAAAGACCTGCAGGACCCCTGGCAGGGCCACTACTCTCCTGCCGGCACCGTCCGGTTCCCTGGCCCAGAGGCTCTAGCTCACTTTTTGCCTCTGAAACGGCTTACTTACCCCTAAAATTCTATTGGTTCCCTGAGCTCACTCCTGATTGGCTATTTCTCTCCCTCCTGCTTGGTCCATTTCTACAAAGCTTGTTCCTAATTAGTCAACTTTTGTTATATCTTATTTGCATATGATGTTCCAAAGTGTAAACTGGCAGCCGATAAAAGCCTGTGTAAACGTGCAGACGGGGTCCAGAGCTTGGAGATTTAGCTCCTCTGGGCCTGCTGGCGTAATAAACCTGAGTTCTCCAAGCGTTGTCTGGTCTCTCGCTGGGGATCTAGGTTGCTGTCACAAGTAAGCTGTAACACTGAGCTGTAACACGTTTTCGTGCAACAGAACGACTCTCCCCTGAAGCTGGTGGCTCTGTCCGCACTCTTCCTCTGGAGTTCTCTGCCTTTCTGCTCTGCTGACATCCTTAACCACAAAGCAGACGAAAGCTTCAGGGGAGGCATGTCTGGAAAATGTGTGAAGAGAGAGACACGGGGCTCTGAAGCCCCCGTCCTCCCCTTCCTGCCACTGGACCCCGTGAGTCTGTTTCAATGACCTACATCCCTTATCTTCAGGAGCCTCCCAGGGACGCAGCCCTGGGGAAAGCAGCCGTGTCTCAGTGTTGTGAAGAGGAAAGGATGGGCGTGGGTGCCACCGCAGTGCCTGGTATGTTGGATGAATGTCAGCCACAGCGGTTGGGAAGCAGGGTCACGGATGGTGCTTGTGAAATGGGCCAATGTGAGACCCCTGTGTGGTGGCCTTGGCCCCCGGGACCCCCACCATTGTGAGGGGATGTTCCTGAATGGGCATTTCTCATGCTGGTGCTCACCTGAAGGTGGGTTTTGATCACTGAACTTTCCACGCGTGTGCAGGCGTGTATGTGTTTGATTCCCTGTAGAGGGAAGGCCAGCGGAAGCTGGGAGCAGTCCAGTGGTGTCCTCTGTAATTTGCCCCGGCCACCTGCACAGCTGGACTAAAGAAACTCTCACGTCTCACCCAGGTGGTGAGCACTGAGCGAGTTCGTAAGCAGATTGTTTTTCAGTACCGAGCGTGTGACTGTCCCGCCCGGCCTGATCTACCCCACCTGCCCCCGCGTGGAGGAGGGCGAGGTGGCGGGGCCGGCAGGGCATCCTCTGCCTGCTTCTGAATGCACAGCCTCTCTGGCTGTTTACCGGAGCAATGGCAAGTTTTCTGGGCGTGCTGAGAAAAAATGGCAGGAATCTGCCTGCAGGGAAGCGAGAACTCAGCAAAGTGACACATGACCCAAGGGAGGGCAGTTCACCAAATGTTCTTGGCAAGGAAATGCTTGGGCCTTGCCCAGAAACCAGATCTTAGAGTTTCAAGTGTTGCTAATTTGCTAAGAAGACTGGGGCTGGGCCTTGTTGCTAAAATAAAGACCAGTGTTTTAATGAAACCTTTTTTTTTTCCCTCCCGAAACCAGAAGGCAGGTAGGGTGTGACCATGATCTGACCAATCTTGGGTTAGGTGGGTGTTTGCAAGTCAGAGTATGTCAAAGTGGTGTGACTGTGGAGTGAGGTGGCAGTGAGGGTTCCTACTAGAGATGAGTTGATGTTTGCAAAACAATGTAAGGCGGTGTGTTTCTTAAATTCCCAAAGCCCCTGAGGTCAGTGGTGAAAATGTGTCTCCATCACCTGAGAAACACGGCCAAAGCAAAACCAGAGTGGGAGCTCTCCGTTCTCCCTCTGCTGCTGTGTGCGTGGAGCTGGTTCTAGATGATTCTAGAAGACGTTCATGTTTATTTGTCTCCCTTGTTATTGTCATTATTGGCAAAAACATAGAACAGGCCTCTCTTTCCAAATCTGAGTATTAGCTAGGGACATACTCTGCTCACACCTCAGAGACCTGAAGGTCACATGCTGTGACCATCTCTCTCGGGATCCTCCCAGCCTGTCTCGGATTCACCTCGGCTCAGTTCAGCAGAAAGTCAGTTCTGAGGATTCCTTATTTAGGAATGTCTCAGGGAGCCCTGAACCTGCCCCCTCCCTGGAAACAGCTTTACAAGTGCCCAAGTTGAAACATTTACACTTTTTTTTTCTCGATGTGTCTCATCCGTAAAATCAGTCAGACACCCTGAAATGTACGCTGTTACTGCCAACAAGGTAAGTGCCCGGTGGGGTCTGCTGTGCAGGTCCACCAGCTACGTCGTGATGTCTCTTCTGTTGTTCATTTTTGACCAGAGAATTCTGACAGATGAACTATAGGGACAAGGAACAGGATTTTCAAGGGACCTCAGGAATCTGGACATCTGGTAGACATCGCCTTCTACTAAAAATAGAACTGGCTTCCTTTCAGGCCTGTCCTGGCTTGGGAGGCACCCAGACCAGTGAGACTGGGTCACATCATGTGCGGATGCTGCCTGCACTCTCACTGAAGCAGGCTCACGGGTCCCTCTCCCCACGGGGCCCCGAGATACTTGGGGGAAAGCTCCTTACGGGGGAGACGTTGCTTAGGGTCCTTAAGAGCAAGGCCACCAGGATCATCTTCATCTCCTGCTCTTCCCCACACTGGTTCTGTGACTTTAGGAAAGTTTTGTACCTTCTGAGAGCCCCAGTTTTCTCTGCTCTCACCTCTTGGGACACTGGAACAATTAAGTGTCATAGGAAGAAAAGATCTGATGGCCTGATCTTACTGTTCGGCAAAGGAGTGCTCCACTTCACCTTCCTTCCACTAAACCCCCGAACAGAGTTGCGTCGTCCACCCTGTTCACCTGCTTCCCTGCTGTGGCACCCAAGTCAGTCCTCCCTCCCCCGGATCTCGTCTCCTCTTGTCCTCACCAGGAAGCCATCGCCCCAGTGGCTTGTCCCTCCTGAAACATCAACCTCAGCCACCCAGGATCCTTCTCACATGGGAACCACAACTTGGTATGTTTCAAACAAAACCAAACTGAAGTCAACAAGCCCCAAGTTCTCTCTTGACTCATATCCTCCAGGTCCTGTCACACCTCTCAGCTCCCTTTCTCTGAGCATCTCCCTTCAACTTTGTCTATGGCCGGTCCCTCCATTTCTTCACTCTCTCATTTTCCCCTGTGGTTAAGGATTGTTCTGTGACTGTGGTCCTGCGATGCTTAGTTTCCCAAGTTCTCCTTATACACTCATCTCAAATCCTCTCTGAGGGTGTCTGCCTCCTCTCAGGGTGTTCAGGTAATTCGGGGCACCTTGTAAGAGATCCTCTGTTGGAGCTTCTGCACCCATCTGGTCTAGGCTGGTGCCACCGTTGGTGGTCCACAGCCCTCATCCTGGGGTCTCCTTTCAGCATCACGTGGAGTGGGTCCTCATCTTTCTCCTGTGTTGGATCACGTTTTTGCATTTCCAAGGCTGCCTCCTTCCGAGCTGACTCCTTCTTTGGATAGAGTAGATTCTCTAAGCGCTAGCTGAAGACAAATGCTTGGACAATCAATTTTTTGGAGCCTTTTAGCCTTCACAAGGAATAGTCGGGTGTAGGATCTATCTTAGAAGTATTTTTGTTAGTTTTGTTTTGTTTTTAGGATAGTGAAGGAATTCATCCTCCGTTTCTCAGCTGGCAGAGCTGCTGGGGAGGAGGCCAAAGTCACTCTGGTCTTCGAGCTGCTACACGTCACCTATTTTTAGTTTTTTCCCTCTGGGATTTTGGCGCGTCCTGTCTTTGTTGAAATTTCACGACAGAATTCTTTAGTGTAAGTATATTTACACCTCTTACTGTGGTGTTCATTGCTGTCCTTTTGCTCCATAAATCCCTCTACTCTCACAAATATTAGTGAAATGTTCCTTTAATATTTACTTACTCAGAATCTGTTTTTTTTTGCCTTTTGCCTGGTGTTCTTACTAACTACGATCGGGCACCACACCCTAAGCAGGTTCTCCAACTTTCTTTTTTTTTTTTTTTTTAAATCTTTTTAATCTTCTTGTCCCTCTGTTCAGTTCAACTGCTCTTTTTGGGTGAATTTCCTAAACATAACCTGGAAACATTCTCTTGATGATCTGTTTTATATCATGCATTTAATTCCTAGGTGCTCTTTCTTTGGTCTCTGAATATTTCATACGTGTACATATCACATGCTTTTGCGTCATCGATGCAAATTTTTTAATCCCTGAGGATTTCATGATTTGCTTTTGTTTGTTTATATGTTTATGAGTTTCCCTCTCCTGCATAATCTCTGCCTCTTCTGGGTGCCTTTCCGTTTTTTGTTTGTTGCTGATTTTCTTTTCTTTTTTCTTTTTCTTTTTTTTTTTTTTTTTGGCGATTTATTTTTGTTTGGGAGGCTCTATTGCTTTCATGTTAGAGGCTTTCCCGGATGTCTGGTGATTCTTTTTTGTCTGATCATAGTTTAATAAGTAAGTAGCTAATTTTAGATTCTGTTTTCTCGGAACATGGTGGTTTCCACCATCCAATTGCTCTGAAGCTCCTAAAAGTGTGCTGCTGGCCCTGCTCTTCACAGCGCCCCTTTTTTAAGCTATCACGGGAGCATGACTTCACATTACTTTCAGGTGTGCAACCCAGAGATTCGATATTTGTATGAATTGTGGAAAGCTCACCGCAGTAAGTCTATTTAACATCCATCGCCACGCACAGCTACACATTTTTTTTTCCCCTTCGATTGAGGACTTTTAAGACCCATTCTCTTAGCAACTTTCAAATACTCGGTACAGTATTGTTAACGGCAGTCACTGCGCCGTACACAACACCATTACACCCCCGACCTGTCTATCTTACAGCCGGAGTTCGCACCTTTTGACCCCTTGCACCCATTTCATTCAGCCCTGGCCCCAGCAGCCTCTAAACTGCTCTCTGAATGTATGAGTTATTTTTTTTCCCTTTTTAAAAAAGACACCACATGTAAGTCACATTAACTTTTTAATTATGGGTTTGTGTCTAATAAAATCCCTTTTTGTTTCCGATGGGAGAAGAGGTGAGAAGTCTGTGTTCTTCCCCCACCATCACCTGGAATTGTCCTTCCACTCCTCATCCCCTGAAATGCTCTTCCCAGACTCACTAAGAGTTTCCGGATCCTCATCCAATGGACGCCTTCCTTTCACTGGCTGCTATAGTGTAACCACTCCCTCCTTCTTAAAACACATTCCTCTAGAGATCATCCCACTATGCCTTCCGGGTCATTGCCACCCAAAGAAGTTCTAGCTATCTGTCCCCCTCAGCAGACCCCAGTGCTTTCACACACGGCAGCACCAGCCATGGGGTCAGCCTCAGATCATGCGTATCTGTGTCACGTAACAGAACCTCCTCCCTCCCTCCTGCCACCCATCCCTGCCATTGTCTGCTGGTGACGTTCAGCTGGGGAGAGGGAGACCCCCTGTGTCCCGAGTCCATGGCTGGGGATCGCTCCCTCAATGGAGTGGAACCAGGAGCCACACCCCACATTCACTGGCTCTGAGCTGAGCATCAGAAAGAAAATCTAAAAACAATATTCCTAGGAGATGACTTGTGCTTCTGGCATTGCTATCAGAAATGATGATGGCTTGGCATGTATTTTTAGCAAAACCTGCTTTTAAAAGAAAAAAAACTCCAATAAACAGTCGTATGTGCCCTGATACGCCGCTGCAGTGATTTACCAGGAACCAGCACCGCAGCGTCCCCTTGACGGTCAGGAGGTCCGTGCCTGCCGCGCGCCTCCCTTTCACGAGGGCGGTGCAGCAGTCGTACCGGGGTGTCGTGCTGGCCGGGCACTGGCGCCCTGTGCTTCTCACACGTGAGAAAGGTGCACCCAGACTCTCACCCATCCTAGCAATTCACCTCTGCCTTTTCCAATTCAGAGAGTATTCTCTTCGGGGAAGGAGACTGAAAACCTAGAAGATGAACACTTTTGCCTTTTCTTTGTCACACGCGGTGCCTCACACGTCTTTCCCAACGTGGTCTTGCTGCAAACCTGGTGACCAAAAAGAATGAGGTCTGTTTGTTCATCTAGTGTTTGTGACAGGCCTCGTGTTTTCCGCAGTATTCTCCGGGTCCACGCCTCCCTGCAGGGGACGCAAACCTCGTGGGAACTCCGTGTGTACGCTCTGGGGGGTTTAATACGCCCCTCTCCCCATTCTCCTGCGTTTTGGATTTTTCATGTGTTGAGTGTTATCTCATTTTGGATTTCTTTTAAAAGCTCCTTGCTTATCTCATGAGGTTATGAGACCCATTTTCAAGGAGGAAGAACCATTCTCAAAGAGAATAATCACACCGTAACAAAAGTCACCATGCCCAGAAGAGGCAGAGCAAGAATTCAAATCCACTTTTGAGTATTTACAGCCCATATGTGTTTGTAGGTGTTGGGAGTGAGAAATCAGATGGGGGTGCGTTTCTTCTGTCCTCCCTCTGGGCGTGGCTTTAGACCAAGGGGTTCCAGTATGTGATCAAGTTTGAGAACCACTGCCCTGAGGCTTCTCAGGCCATCTGAAAGCAGAGGGTCCCGTTTGAGAGGAGGACACGACTGCTCCACAGATGTCAGTGTGACCTTGAGTTGCAACTTCCCACCTAAGGAAGGAAGGGCTGGGCAGATGAGGGCCGCTGTCTCTGAGAGGAACCAGTGACCACAGCCTCAGCCGGCCTCTGATCAGCCTCTTCTGTGGTTGCAAATATGACTTGGTGTCAGAAATAAATGCCCACAGGGACTCCAGTCCAGCAGGATGGGGGGGAGGAGACCTGGAAAGAGAAAATACTAAGGCAGCTGAAGGGGACAGAGGGTCGCTGGGTCTTGGGCCACAAAGCACTGATGGATGTTTCGGAGACTCAGAAGCAAAAATCTCAACATCAGAGGAAAGTGAACCCCGTGGGGGTCCAGCTGGGACCCCGTGGTCCCCACACTGCAGGAGCCTGCTGGAGAGTGAATCAGGCACCCTCTTGCCGGCCTCCTTCCCACGCGCTCTCTCAGGCTGCAGGACCACAGAGATGCCGGTGGACTGAGGAATTCTCGTTCTCAAAGCAGAGGGCACCGCTGCTCTGCCAGCTCTTCGGAGCAGAGACGCAGGCCTCCGGGAACCGTGGGCAAGAGAGGGAGGTGCGGTGGCTGGGCTATTTCTAAAGAGCCACCAGATTAAGGTCAATGGGGAGCTGAAATTTTGAAAAAAGAGACTTAAAAAAAAAGACTCATCATGAATTTTCTGTTAAAAGCATTTTAATGAAGAAGCCAAACTGGGTGGGGAAAAGTAAAAGAACTGTGTCCTTAAGGAGCTGGAGTTTTGTAAGGGGAATAAAAGGGCTTGCCCTGGACTTTCCGTGTGTGCGCATGGGTGTCTGTGCGCACGTGTGCACCTGAGTGTCCCCTCTCCTGCAGCCACAGAGCTGGCGTTCGGGTGACCTGAGGCGGTGCGGGCAAAGCAGGGCTGGTAGAGCCCCACTCCTGGGACAGGGAGACCCGGCTGCAGCGCGAGCCTGCCCAGTTCCACGTGGTTCGAGGCCCACGTCAGCATTGCTGTTCGACTGCAGTTAATCCCATTTCATGAAAAGCCTTCCGAATTATTGTGTATTAATCGTGCGGCTGTGCTTGTCTCTGTAGGTACATTATTTTCTTTTCTAGGTGGGATTTTCCCCGGATCTGTGGCAAATAATTCTATGGTTTAACATTTGAAACCAAGCGTCTCCAGGTCTCCAGTGGAAACAGCTGTCCTGAGATGTTGAGCAGAGCTGGGCTCAAAACAAGGGAATCTTTAACAAGAGATCACAGTGACCTCCAGACTTTTCTTTGAAGACACTGTTTCTGAAGCCACTCTTTTAAAATACTGTCTCATCTCGCTCACCCACTTCATGTTATAGAACGGATGTAACGTTTTATAGAGGACAAGCCCACAAGAGGAATTCTATTGCCATTCTCTGCAGTAGCATAGCACAACATGAACTGGTCTAAGTCGGAGAGAGCCAGCCATTTCACATGGACGGCGGAAGCATTTCCTGCCAAAATTCCACGACTGCCGTTTATTACTGACATAGAGAACATTTTCTTACACAATCATAAAAGCACTTTCCAAAAAAAAAAGAAAAAAAAAAACCACTGGGGCTTATGAATTGCTTTCAAATACATAAGTGATTTAAAAAAAAAAAGAAAATTAGGAAGTCTCTATACACTGCCTCTTTTGGAGTGAAAGCAATGGTTTTTCTTAGATTTTTTTAAAACTTATATTAAAATAATAATCATTTGATGGTTCTAATTAACTCAAGTTCAATTCTTTAAAAGCTGAGCACTGCTTTACTGATGAAAGAAATATGCAGTTTGTTTTGGAAGCAGGATTATGTGTTATTTAAATTTTAGAAAGACAAAAATGAAATGTGGTATTCAGCAATATCTTGTGCAAATACGATATAAATGCCAGAAATCTTTATAACAGTTTCTCATACTAAGGGTGCTACTTGAGATGACATTAGTTGTGTTATAAAAACATTTTTGTATTATACAGAAGATAAAATTCTACAGTTTACTCATGTCTTATGCTAACGTCACAAAGCATCCTGCATTATAAAATTTGATGTGTAAATACAGTCAGTCTTGATTTAGAACTATTCAATGCTTTGTGTAAATTTAAAAATAATCCAGAAGGAAAAGCAAAAATTAATTTCTTTACGAACAAATTAAAAACATGACAACATAAAATTACAGTGTCGTTTGACACTAAAAATAAGGATTTGGATATTGTGAATTTGTGCACAATTTTTCTTGAAGGAAATTAGAATGTACTTAAATTGTATTATATAAATTTGAAAGGGGCATCCATTTGACATAATCAGAAGGAAGAAGAACCCACTATATTGATATTGTGCATTTTTACTGACTTTCAAATGCATGTGTCAATGGCTTCTAATCCCCGGGCCACTGTCTGAAACATGATCACTGGTGTTTCATTTTATTGTCAAACAGCATTTGTGCAAAGAGCTGTCCTTGCGATAACATTGCCACCTAGGCAACCAGTTGGGGCGTTAACTCAACAGTAGGGTCAGAGCAAAGTCAGCCCCTCCTAGGTGGCAAGTTGCAATTCACGTTCACAGTGAGATCGTGGAGGTGTCAGTTCTCCTCTTAAACCGGACCTTCTGCTTTTGGATGGCCCAGAACCCAGGTGCAGAGACAGGTGTCGGCACTCAGGCCCAGACGGGAGAGCGTCGGGCCGTAGCGAGGGCCAGTCCGCGTGGTGAGGCAGATCCCAGTGGCATCCGTGAGGGTTTTACTTACTCCAGGTTGGATGTAAGTCTGACAAGACATTACGAATGATGCCCTTTAATTCTCAGAATGTTCAATGGACAGTCTCTCTGCCCAGGGATCACCATGGCAACCAGACACATCACAACAGGACGTCCATCATGACGGGGAAGCAGGGTTCTTTCCACTGGCTCCCTCCAATTAGGACCATTTTAATTTGGCTTTCGTTCTCTCTCTGGAGCTGGTGTGTAAGTTTATTGGGAGAGTTGAATTAGAACCAGATGGGTTTTTCAGCTCAGCTCTCCTCCCTTTCCTGTTATTCTGAGAAAACAATCCCAGATCATGGGTGTGCCCAAGAGGAGACCATTTCCGTGCTCAGTGAGGACGACATTGTCCAATTCTAATCATGAGCAGAAAGTCCGAGAACTATAAGATGCTTCTTCTGATGATCTCATAATTAGTTTTAAGCATTGCTTCCTGAAGAGATTTGGTAGCTTCCCTCTTTTTCTTTCCATTCTTGTTCTGAATTTCCCTGACTTTGTAAAAGCTGCAGTGTCATCTTCTGGGCTGGTTGAGCAAATCATTTCTCAAGTGGGACTTAAGAATCTTTATTGTGCTAAACAACTCTTTCAAGTTATCGGTTAATGAAAATATTGCTGAGTCACCATGAATAGTCCTCTAACCGAGAAGTTTTACAGTATGAGTCACTTGTATTTTGTTTCTAAGATTTCAGTCAACCACTCAAATCCAACATTCTGTTCCTATTCCACTTTAATAACACTTTAATTATTGAAATATTTTCCTTTACACGTTTTTATTAAAAAGGAGGCAACTTAATAATATTGAGGTGTTTTTGCAGTGATGATCTTCATTCCTATGCATATACAGATCTACCTTTTTCTTAGGTAATTAATATATTAACAATCTATTATATATATAAATACGTAATAAACTAGTATATTAATGAATACATTTGGCTTTTTTCTTGTTCCTGCTACTTTAACCACCAAGTAAATGAATTATGATGTGCCATCCCTGTGTGCTCAGACAAGCCTACTGCCCAAGGTAACTGGCAAAGCGAAGTAAATTGTACCGCATCTGAGACACTGTACTGCCATCACCCTGTCAGTCACACCAGATCACATGGTTAGGGAACTGCAGGATGTGCAAATTCCTGATTAGACTGTAAGAATTTCCAAATCCAACTGCACTAAAAGCTGGGGACAACGTTAACCATGGGCATGGAGCTGGGTCGGGAGCTTGGCATTTGCCAGTGGAACCATTCCTCCCATGTGTTATCTGCGTGTATGAGCTGAGTGTGCTCCAGCAGCATCAGCTGGCTGAACGAAGCCATCCACTTTAGCTACCAGAGCAGAAAGTCTCCTCATGACTTTTAAGGACCAGAGCTGTGGACACTCCGCTACGCTGTGCTTCCTGGAGGGGAGTGGGACCATTGCACAAGAGCGGAGAACCATCTAGCCGACCGTTCACAGTGATCCTGGGTTTGGGTTCTACTAGTGGAGGGGATCCTGGAGCAAAGAAAGTGGTCTCTAACCCTGAACCCCATGTTCTTTCTGAGGTGAAACTGTGCCTCCCAAGGACATGACCTTGAAGATCTATTGCAAATATCCACCCATGTTCACGTACCGTAGTAAACCCTGGTAATCACTTCTTTGCAAGCACAGACTAAATCTCTTGGTAATTTAGGGAGCTGAGTGAACACAGCCCTTTTGCTTTATCTCATTTCACAGTCTAATCACACCATGAACAGGCTAGAACTTTCAAACTCCTGCCTTAAGCCACAGTCAATAGATGGTACTCATAGTGACCTCGTGAAAAAAATGAAACAGGGCGTTTGCCTCCAGCCTACCAAAGAAAAGGTGTGTTTTATTACATTTGGACTGCATTCTTTGGCAAATAAAGCTACACCACAGTTACACCGTTTACAAAGGGACTAAAATGCTGGTGAGGCCAAACAGCACACAGAGTAATCCTCAGTTAAGACTCATTTGTTTCTTTCCTAAAAGCTCTTTATTTCTCAATCCAGTACTTCTGAAAAGACGTCATGATTCTACCACCAACACTCTCTCACTACCAGGCTCTCTTTCCTCCCAAGTGATGGAAGATGGAAGATTCTATTGCTGCCTTTTGATCTAATGTGTGCAAGTGTCCAACTGTAGCCCTTTAAGCTCTGGGGGGATGAGCCAGGAGTGAGCATGGCTTCAGGCCCCAAATGATGGAATGTGTGATTTTTGCAGAAAACAAGGTTGAATTTCTTGCTAGTTTGTCTTGCCAGATTTCCGATAGGATTTTCAGCAATGGGAAAAAAATCTAAAACCGTTTTAGCCCCCAGCATCTGAATATCTCACCCAACAAAAGGGCATTTGTTGATGACGTACCTCTTTACAAAATACTCCCCCCAGGGATCTTTTCTAGCTCCAGTCCATCTCAGTGCTCACCCACCTGTCTCACTGCTGTCCAGATTTCCTTTAAAAATAGAGCTGCATTTTAGTTTTTCAGACTTTTAAAGATGTTAATGGAGAGAATAGAATTTCCTCTCTCACGATGGTGCCCTAGGACTCTCGCTCTAGAAAGCTGCAAAAATAAACTTTGAAGATCTTTCAGTGGTGACCACATGCCGTTCTGTCCCCACATCACACCCCCAGCTCTCAGCACCATGTGCGTCTTTGAGTAGCAGAGACGCAGCATGTGACTAGAGATGAAAACTCACCTCTGCGAAGTCAGAGGGGACCGAACAGGGCTGGTCACAATGGCCTGGGTTCAGTATGTGCTTTTTGGAAGATTATGATTCCATTTAACCAAACACCCAGGAGTAGATGTGGCCTGGCCGTGCCCACAAGAGCGACTGTGATTCTAAAAGGACCAAAGGTTCGAGCAGAACATTCTCACGGATTTCAGAGGCAGGGGGAGGGGGGGCTCATGAGCTGCAGGACCGTCACCTGGGAGCGACTAGACGGTAAAACATCGCCAACTCGTTCAGCAAAACTTGGGTTCCATTTCCAGCTGAGAGCTAGATTATAATAGATTCTTTACATTTAAAGCCTCCGAGAGGTAAAAGATAGGGTCATGTTGAATCAGCAGTGGTTTTCAGTTCCAGACCACATATCCTGTATTATTTCAGTTACCCAGGAATTGGTCTTTGTGAGAACAATGTTTTGATTTAGCTGCAGCCCAAGATGGGACATTTCTTTACTTCCTTACTTCATTCATCCTAGTGCTCTAGAAAGTATTTTTCCAACTAGGATTTTTGCCTTCTGTTTTCTTCCTTTGCCTCTGAAATGAAGCAGTCGTTAATCAGCCGAGTGAGCAAACACTGGTTTCTGCCAAGGGACTGCACCCTTAGTGATTACCCTGTGTTTTCTGTTTATACTGTATCCTTGCAGCATCGCTGCGAGTTACTTGATCAAATAAAGCTTGCTGGTAACTGACTCTTTGGATGGTCCAAGGTGTTGAGTATAAATGACTTCTGAATTCCTCCAGCAGGAGAGAGAAAGTTTTCTGCTACTGCAAAGACACTCCTCTCATTAGTATTTTGATAAAATGAAAAACACAGTTGCCTGGAGGCGGGCTCCCAGGAGACCAGAGGGATGTGAAGTCGGTGCGGGGGGCACCGTGTTGTACAGCTTTTGCCTGCGTTATCACGCTCGCCCCAGCTGCGTGCCGCGGCTCCAGGAGTGGAGGGACGGGACGTCTCTCCCCGTGTTCCCCATTCATTCACTCACTCACTCATGCATTCATTCAGCAGCACACTTGGCCAGGCAGCAGGCCAGGTGCTACAAAGGTAACAAAGGCAAACAAGGTTCCTTCCTCCTTAGAACCTGCCATCGGAGGGGAAGTGGGAGCCCACCAGGGATTCAGCCACAGGTCTGAGCGTCCGGAGGGGAAAGAGACAGACCTTGCCCACGCCTTTCAGCCTTCAGTAGTGACCGCCGCTGTGAGGAAGGAGCCCAGGCGCTCTAAACCAGTGCCTTTCAAACCTTACTGTGCACGGAGCTGCCTGCGGGATCTTGTTAGAATGCGGAGTCCCACTCGGTCGGTCTGGGATGCAGCTTGAGAGCCTGCCTTCCTAACAGGCTCCCGGTGGTGCTGATGCTGCCAGACCACACGCTGAGGAACCAGGACTTACGGTGTGTGACCAAGATGCTGTGCACGGGCCGAAGTGCACAGAGAAAACACCACACGAGTGCGAGCTTCAGGCTGACGCTGCAACAGGGCACCAGGACTCAGGCCAGGCTAGCTGATGTGCGGGTGGTGGATGGAGAACTCCTGGGGCAGAGACAGTGACACAGGCACGGATGGAAGGAGAGAGGAGGAAAGATTCACATTACGCTCCACAGAGTAAGTTTCTAGACTTGGATGTGAAGCCACCCAAGCCCCAGGGCATTCTGGGAAATTCAAAATGGAACGTGGAGATGACACAGGTTTTCGTTAATTTTCTGCAATTCAGCATGAGTTTCTTCCTAATTGTGAATTCTCCTTTTTTCCCACTAAGTTTGGGTGAAGAGAGATTTTATGTAATTGGCATCAGGAAACCGAGCCCACGTTGCCCATTCTGCACTCTGGGCTCTGTCACCGTGCGGGAGAAGCGACAGCCTTGTGCTTCCTGTGCAGGAACACCTCAGCGCCTCCCCACCGTGCCCTTCTCTCCTGTGAGTCTCCCTTACTCCTCGCACAGAACACTCACGACTCTTCACTTCTGATGTTTCTGGTCACCAGGTGTGTGGGCAGAGGCTTCCCCGCTCCCCAGCTGGGTGTCCGACAGTCCACTCAATCCTGACATCAGTCATCTGCAGAGAGTGTCAGATCTCACAGGTCAAGGGCTCAGTCCCACAGGACTGTCCACGCCACACACACACACACACATTCAGACGCCAGTCAAAAGTCTAGGTTGTCTCCTGTCCTGACTAACTGGCTATAGGTTGGATGTTTCAGCCACACCCTCTTTGGCTTGATCGATTTGATAGGGTGGCTCACAGAACTCAGGGAGACATCTAGTTTACCAGTTTATTAAAGAATATGGTAACGAATACAGGCAAATATTAGAAGGAAGAGACACTTGGTGAAGGATGGCCACATGGAAGGGCCATGGAGCTCACGTGTCTCCCAGGTGCCACCCTCCCAGCACCTCCATGCCCACCCAACCTGGAAGCTCTCCGAACCCCATACTCCGGGGTTTTATGGAGGTCTGGTCCATCATTAGCTCCCTTCTCAAGAGAAGCAGGGCAGGGCTGAAAATGTCAAGCTTCTAATCATGGCCTGGTCTTCCCGGTGGCCAGTCCTCATCCAGAAACCCACCCAGAGATGCCTCATTAGAACAAAAGATGCTCCTAGCCCCCAGGAATGCCGAGGGCTTCAGAGTCCTGTGTCAGGAACTGGGGACAGGGACAGCGACTCTCTTCTGAGATCTCACAGTCACGTTCCAGTTGCAAGGATGCTGGGTCGTGGGTGGGTGACGGAACAAGGTGCAGGGGGCACCGGGCTCAGGACGGTCCTGCGTCTTGTTCACATCCCAGCCCTTCCTTCTCAGCACGGGCATCAGACCTAACAGAACAAGCCTACTACGATCGGACCCTCTCGAGCTCATTTCATCCTTATCACCCTTCGGATTTTGTTAAATCAGTTTCCATGCGACACCCCAGCCCGGGCAGCGCCATCAGCGCTTTGTTTTATTTGTAAACCTGGACGGCCGGTACGCAGACTGCTGCCCGCTTCCCGTTAATCACAGCTTATTTCACTCCTTAAATGTGCTGTAGAGCTCCTTGGGAGCTGGCATCGTGTTTCCAATCTCCATTTCACGCGTTGGACACAAAAATAACGGGTCTTAAAACATGAACGGTTCAGGAGTGTCAACACGCACCTGTCACTGAGTAAGCTCTGTCTAGAGAGTAAAACCTTAGGGCATAAAGCTTGACTGCTGCGGCTTCAGCAGGGAACGAGGTGGAGGCGAACATCGCGGGCATGTTTCGGGCCACTGCAAATTCAGTTCCGCCTGCATGGCCACAGTGTTACGGGAATGAAACAGCTGAGGTGAATTTTCATTTTTCATAGACACTTTATCCCTTTGCCGATGTCTCTACTACCTCATGCCTGAATATGTGGCACTTTTAATTTTAGCAGTGATGACAGGTTTTATTGTGGCTGCAGGTTCCAGATTAAACAGTGAACATTCATTTGGGTTTTACTGCTGGAATGCATTCAACCCAGTGAGGTTTACCTTTGAGTGTGTGTGAAGCGGAGGAGCAGTTCTTTGTCATCGTTGCTTCTCCTGGTTGTCATATCTGGACCACTTGAAGATAGACTGCAAATACCAAATTCAGAGATGAATGGTCCGGGACGCAGAGTGGTACCGGCTTGGTGGGACGTGCTTTTCCTGGCAGGGGATCAGGAAGCTGTTAGCGGAGGGAGTCCAGGTGCTGAGGGACAAGGCGGTGTTAGTATGTAAGGATGTGCAGGCATTTTCCTGACACACGGTATTCGAAGCCACATCTAAATCTAATTTGATGATTAACTTACCTTCGGGCAATGTCTCTGCCTTTTAAATATCCCTTATCATGACAGATGATTCAACTTTTAAACAATTAACTGTCTACCTGCCTCTACATAATCATCCATAGTGTGGAACTGAAGTGCCTTCCATTCTCATGCCAGAGCCAGGGGAGAGATTATTGTCCCTGTTCAACTGGTGAGGACCCGGCTGGTAAGGCAATTTATATAATTTACTCAAGACACATAGCAGGTCCGTGGGTAGAACCAGATTCCAGAAATGCTGAGACGTTTTCTAGAAACCTACCTACTTGCATTCGGGCCCGGCTCATCCCCGTGCGGTGTGGACAGAGAACCAAGGTTCCCCATCCTCCCAGAGTCTGCTTTGGAGAAACCCAGTGGCATCTGTGACTGTGTCTGGCGGGCTGGCCACTGGCCTGCACCTCCAGAGGGAACACGAAGGAAAGGCCATGGGGCACTGGACTGCGCTCTCTGACCCCCGAGCTCCTCCCGCCACAGAAAGTCCGTCCCTGACTGTGGACGTCTCCCTGCTCAGGGACTGCTCCATGATTTTGCAGTTGGCTGGACCATCCTTCACTGCATCCCTGTGGACACAGACTGCCTCCTCAACAGCCCAGGTTGTGCACAAACATCAGGTCCCCCCAGTCACACGCATCGGTCAGAGCTTTTGTGGAATCTATTTCCAGCCTGTCCACGCAGGCCAACTTCTCACCCTCTGGGATCAGAACAAAGAGAGGCAGCAGATACCACCGACGCAAATTCTGGCACGTCAATGTCACATCCGTTTCCACCGCCAAAAGGAGGTGGTGCCTTCAAAACTCGAAACTGCAACAGGAACGTTCTCATCCAGGGGTTAACTTTAATGAATTAATAAAAAAAGAAAAACAGCAATCAGTGTAAACCAATAAAAAGGGCCCAAATTCACAAGCTGCTGGGATGATGACCACACAGAGCACTTTCAACTCGTCAAAGAACATTGGAATTAATGCCCAATTAATTGTCACCACATGCACGCAAGGTAGGTTTTACAAAGACGAAATGCAGAGACATGGAGTGACATGCCCGAGGCTGCCGGGGACGCATCGCCCGAGTCTCAGCCTCTTTAAGCCTCAGCCACAGGTGTGCGCGTCCCTCCGGGGCTTGGAGAAGCCTGGAACCCATAAAAGGCGATTACAACACCTGATGTTTCAGATATTTGTCATAAACCCACAAATAAAACCCTCACCCGTAAAGAGGTGTTACTGAACTGAGCCTTCTGACAATGATCTGTGTGCCTCGGGCGATGCCATAAAGCACGTCTTTGACACTCTGCGTTTTTAGCAGCTTGTGAAATACAGTAACATTCCTCCAGTGAATGGACAGGAGTGTGATAATTTATACACATGGAAGGTTGAGGACTGAAGCAGGAGGGCAGCCCGCTTGCTAAGGATTCTGACGTGGGTGGGTCTCCCCAACAGCCGGGCATGCAAACTGTTAAGGGTTATGCCATTCCAATGTAAAATTTTCTTATGGTTTCACACACACTAAGAATAAAATCCAAATTCCTTCCTTTGGCCCAAGGCTCCCAACGGGAGGTTCCCGCTTGCCCCTCTGATTCCGTCTCTTCTGTGCTCTATTATTTTGAGAGGTTATCAAGGTCCCACCTCTGGACCTTGGGATCTCTTCTCTGCGCTGGCTGATGTTTATTTCTGCATATTTTCACATGTCTGGCTTTTTTCTCATTACACAGGATTTGCTCCCAAGGCCCTTCTCCTGAGAAGACGGCCCCGAGCGCCACTGTAAGGCGCAAGGGTGCTGAGTGCTGGCATGCAGGGAAGATGCCAGATGCAAAGGGCGGGAGGTCACAGGGGCTGAGCACGGAGGGTCCCACGAAGAGAAGCTGTGAGTGAGAGGAAAACCTCCCATCGTCATTTTCACCTCCAGTTCTACGGGGACCGCGTCTCCACCCACACCCCACCTGTGTTTCACGATTCTGCCGGTGTCCCCATTGTGTATTCCGCTGTGACGGCCAGCTGACTCCACAGTCCCTACCACAGGCGCCCACGCTAATGTCTGACCACAGACGCGTACGCGGGAGGGCGAGACCGCCCAGCACCAGGGCACATTCCACCATGTGAAGACACAGCGAGAAGACGCCGTCTCTGAACCAGGAACGGGCCTTCACTGGGCATCAGGCCTGCTGGCGCCTCGACCTGGAGCCTCCAGCCTGCAGCGCTGGGAGGAGGACGTGTCTGTGGCGCTTTGCCGCACCAGCCGGACTGCCCCAGACACAGCCTCACTTGTATCAAAGCGCCGCGCCTGGCTTCCACGCCCAGCGCTGCGGGTGCATGGCTGTGACAAGGACAGACGGACAGCAGCCTGCACGGACGTGCTGCGTGCAGGGGCCAGAGACGCCTGGGCACCCCCGTCTGCTCGGAGCGCGCAGGTCCGCCGTGGGGGCTGTGCTGTCTAGGGACCCTGTTTGGATGTCATCCTGAGTCACTGAGGAATCTGCTGATGGCGCTGCCACCTCCTTGCGCCTCCCGGTCACAGTGTCCCAGCAGCAGCAGAACAGCGGTCAGAAGCAGGAAGGGCCGCTTGGGTTTCTTGGAAATCAGAGCCGACCGTTCACTGGATGAGTTAGCAGCAGCCAGGATTTTCCGGCGCTCAGATTTGCACAGTAGTCCTCTGATGTAGGTGCAAGCACTTTAACATGCCGACGGTGGTGACGGGGGACCCTTCAGTCCATGAAATGTGCCTAGGTTCTCCCCTGTTCTTGAGTGGCCCATCTCTGCCTATCACCCCCGTTTTATAGAACAGATTCAGTCAACCTGGGTTGGATAAATGAACGCAAAGCAAAGCCATATGGTGGTTTCCTAAAAACGTCCCCCCTGGAAACTTGTCAAGCCAGCTGCACATAGTGACTTGTATTCGTCACAGTTACTGACTGCTCCCTTAGACTCATCGGCAATTTCCTTGCACTTCAGAGGACCTGGGTGACCAGGTACCTTCCTGTTCCTTTTCCCAGTCTGACTGCGTCCACTCCCACTGGTATTTCTAGCTGGAGCCTTGCCACCACATAAAAAGCACTGCACTCGGGCAAGAAAGTACCTGCATTCCGTTTCTGAATTTAGCTAACTGTGTGGCAATAAATGAGCAACTTGACTTTTTTTGGTTGTAATTCCTTCAACTGTGAAGTAGAGAAAAAAAAAAAACGTGTGGAATGAGATTCTTCCTAACTTCACGAGCAGCTCTGACATCCCGGGATTTTTAGCTCTGCTTGTAAACCCGGCCGCTCACTGCGCTATGTTCTTAATCATGATCGCAAGTCTCCTCTTTCCCAACTCATCCTCTTTCCCCTTAAGTCAGAGGAGCCAGAACAGGGCTACGCTCCTCCTCCGGTAATTTGAAAAAGGGTTAACTAAACATGGAAGCATCACCTTGTCCTTCTGAGGGTGTCCCCTCCCATCACATAGGCCAGGTTAGGGGTGTTTGTCTAATGGCACTGGTGTGATAGACCTGTCACCCCAGAATTTACTTAAGCCTGGCGGGACCCATATTAAATTTCAGCCTATTATCTTTTCTCGGTGAGCTAAGGGCATGCTGATCACGACGCTTGGTTTCTCAGAGCCTCCTGGCCCCGGAGCAGAGGAAGCCAGCTCACAGCCGCTTCCGCCCGCAGCACTGCTAACCAGGAATGCTCACGGGTGTACGTTCACAGCGTTGCTCACTGGGTACCCCTGGCTCAAATAATTACTTATTTTAATAAAAGTTCCGGAAACGCTGGTGGAAGAAGCACTGGGAAGGCAGGATGTGTGGCAGGACATTTACTACAAAACAGCACGTAGTTTAATTTCACTGTTGCGAAAGCGGCGTGTGACCTGTGATGAATCACGGAGGAGACGTCCGTGGTGAAGGGCCAAGCAGGTTCTCGTTCACCAGGTGTCGGTGCTTCGATCCCTTAAGGGAGGTGTTCAGTGCGCATCCTATTAGGCAGCGTGCAGCCCATCAGTCAAAGCCAACGGGTGACCGATGGCACGCAGCAAACCAAGCGCCAAAGCATTACTCGCCCCTAATATCTGCGCGACTGCACCCTGTGAGTTTGCCTGGCATCCCCCCATTCGTTAAGGAAGAACTGACTTATTTCTTCAGTACTTCTTGAGTCTCCTTGCTCAACTTTCATTTAAAATTCTGAATTCCAGCTGGAGGACACCCAAGGAAATGAGCCTTCGGGATGAATACAACTGGAATGAGGAGAGACTAAATTGCACTGCAAATTGCTGACTACTACCAGGCTGGCTGACTGTGCAAAACGTGACGGCACAAAGAGGTGCAGCGGATTACCGAAAGACCTCAGGATGAGCAGGCTTCTCTTGAATTTGCGCTGCTCCTTGTGCTGAAAACGCCCACGGGTTAGACCCGAGCACTTCACGCTATCCTGATGTAGAGGGATGAGGTTGTGGCCCCAGTTTAGGAATGGTTATGCTGCACTGAGAAAACACCGCTGAAACAAGGCAGTGCAGTGCAATCACAATCAGAGGAGCTCCCGTGCTGAATGGGAGAGCTCCTTGGTACGAGGCATCTGTTGACTTTTCTGTTAGGAATATTAAAGAGCTCCTTGCAAAGTTCTGCTTAGAACACAGAATTAATAACTTCTTCAGGGAGCAGAAGGAGGACGGGAAGGGTATTTCCAGAACAGGAGGGGCTGAACGTGAGTTGAAGCACGAGTAGTGGGTCTGCTAGGTGAACGAGGAGGGGAGTGGCTCTCCCAGACCAGAGGGAAGGGCCTGTGTGCAGGCCTGAGTGCGCAGAGCTGAGTCCTGGGAAGCAAGGACAGTCTGGTGTTATCAGAGCAACATAACGGAGTTCAGAGAGGAAGCTGTAGATGCAGATCGAGGACCAGCCAGATCATACTTTCAAGGAATTCAGGTAGAAACAAGGTAGATCTTATTATCCTAGTGTGAGTCCACAGCTACTTATTTCTAGAGACACCTGCTGTTTATCAGTATGGCGGTACGTTGCTGGAGTCCACAGGGACGCTTGCTGACAGATCTGACCACAGTTTCCAGAAGGTTCTTGATTCCTGCTCCACACTCCGTTTTGTGAATGTTTCCTGGGGACGTGGCATTATTTTGGGGTGAAGGGAGCCCTTTCCTCTGGGTTCTCCCTTGCATCTACCAGAAAGAAGAGAGTCTGACATTTGTGTGTGTAGACCAGGTGGCTGTGGTGACGTAGCCTAGGAGCGGGGTCCACAGATGACTGGTCTGAAGTTTTAACCATTGTCACAGTGAAAGGTTATAGAGCAATTATTCAAAATGCACCTTCATCAAGTTTGACCAGTGTTGCCCAACATTTAACCAAATGAGTTGAGTTAGCAGCTTTATATACGAACTCAGCCACTGAGCTATTCTGACACGCATTTTGCAACCAGTGGATCCTGGAAGACATGAGTTCTTCAAGTTAAATGTCTATGGTCTTCATTGTCAATTTTTGTTTGCTTTGTAAAACTGAGGATAATTCTCAGTCACCTCCCCTTAAAAAAGTTACGGCCGCTTCGCTGAACTATGGAGTAGAACTCTGCATCCCCACAGGGCCACTGTCTGTAAGCAAGGGGGGGTCCCACATTCCTTCTCCAGAACTCAGCCTCCTCACCTTTGTCCTCCTGTATGAGCCAGGTGCTCAGCTAAGCACGCTGCCAAATATTCTTGTCAGGTGCCTCAGCTTTCAACGCCTCTGCATTAAGCCAGGACCAGAGAATAGCTGCATTCCCGCTGTGGTCGTGGACCCTAACCTGTAACTGACTGATGCGCACTGTTTATTAAAAGTTTCATTCAAAGAAAGATTCATTGAAAGAAATTCATGGAAAATGACGTCAGGGGTATAAAGTCCATCCAAAAATCTAGAATGTTTGATGTTCGATTGGGAGAGCCATGTTACAGTACGGGACTCAGCCTGCTGGAGACTGCACACCTCCCCCCAGCCGCTTTTCCCATAAACTTGTGCTTTGGCACGGCGCCCTTGTTGTGACTGGAGGGGCACAGTGAGAGTCCCTGCTGTGTTTCCGGGGAGGGTGTTCCTGTGAGCGATGCCGCGTATATTGCCTGCTCTCCTTTCTAGGGAGACCAGCTGCGAAAGTGTTCCCATGATCTAGAAATAGATGTGCCTTTCCTATGTGAGTAATCTTCTTTCCCCTCGTGTAATCTCTGAATCATTTGACTAATCATGCTTCTTACTTGCCTTTATTAGGCATTTCGGGATTTGCGGCGCTCCAATACCACAGCCTGGCTTTGGGCCGTCGTGGCGCACTTTCTGGGCACTTCCTTCAGTGTTTTCCCTCCAAACCTCATTTTCCATTGTTCAAATATCACCACTCACTTTAAAAAATAATATTCAACCCTTATATATTGCACATGTCTTTATCTTAAATTTGTTACAAAGCACTGCAGTTAATAAATATAATGTCACTGATACAAATAGTATATAATAAATGGTGATATAAAATAATACACTTACTTTATACTACTATAAATTAATATACTTGTGAATATTATTTAATTTTTATTCTTTGTATTGAGTTATTTTATTATTTACAAATTAATAATAAAATATTCAGCAATATAACACACCACCAGTGACAGTTGCTGGGTGGAACGATCCAACCATTGCAACTGAATTGAGATGACTGTGAACCCATTTTTCTTTCTTTACATAGATGACTGAGTTTAAGTCAGACGGAAAACATTAATCAGACACCTAAATTGACACATCCACTATGTGATTCCCCAAATTCCAAAGTAAGAGAAGATAAAACAAAATGATACAGGGCTACATACAAATGGCCAATAGGCACATGAAAAAATGTTCAGTATTGCTAATTATCAGAGAAATGCAAATAAAAACTACAATGAGGTTATCACCTCACACCAGCAGAATCGCCATCATTAAAAAGTCCACAAACAATAAATGCTGGAGTGGGTGTGGAGAAAAATGAACCCTCCCACACTGTTGATAAGAATGTAGTTTGGTGCAGCCACTGTGGAAAACAGTATGGAGATTCCTCAAAAGACTGAAAATAGACTCACCATATGATCCAGGAATACCACTCCTGAACATATATCTAGAGGGAACTCTAATTCGAAAAGATACATGCACCTGAATGTTCATAGCAGCACTATATACAACAGCCAAGACATGGAAGCAACCTAAATGTCCATCGACAGATGACTGGATAAAGAAGATGTATAGTTATACAATGGAATACTACTCAGCCATAAAAAAAGAATAAAATCATGCCATTTGCAGCAACATGGATGGACCTAGAGATGATCATACTAAGTGAAGTAAATCAGACAAAGATCACATGATATCACTTACATGTGAAATCTAAAACATGATACAAATGAGCTTAGTTGCAAAACAGAAACAGACTCAGACATGGAGAACAAACTGATGATCACCAAAGGGGAAAGGGGGTGGGGGAGGGATAAATTAAAAGTTTGGGATTTGCAGATACAAACCACTATATATAAAATAGATAAACAACAGGATCCTACTGTGTAGCACAGGGAACTACGTTCAATATCCTGTAATAAACTATAATGGAAAAGAATATGAGAAAGAAAATGTACATATAAGTGAATCCCTGTGCTGTATGCTAGAAACTAACACAACGCTGTAAATCAACTAGACTTCAACAGAAAATTAAAACAAAGAAAACGACAGATGGGAACTTTCCCTCTGTTCCTTGAGAGGCAGGTCTCCCCAGGCCCAGGGCTGTCTCACAAAGAGGCTGGCATGTTGCACCTTGAATGCCCAGCCCTCTGGAGAGAAATGTCTCTTTCTTACAACCGGCTGCAGTTTCTTCAAATGCCAAGCCTCCTATGCCTCTGCAAGGGTGTGATGGACCATATCCCCCTGAGCTAAGGCACCAGAGGACCTGGGGAGAGATTCGGGAGACGTTAGCTATTAACACCTGTAAGGGAGACGACAAACTGCCTTCTACCCTTCGCTCTGTGGCTGGCCTGAAAATGAGACTGACATGAGACAGAGTAACAGGAGAAAAGCACACAAATTTGGCTAATAATTTTACAAGTACATGGGAGTCTTCAGAAGGAAAATGAACACTGAGGAAGCCGTTAGGCCCCAAAGCTCATGTACCTTTTACACAAAGAATGATCAGTTGTAGGGATGGGACAAGACAAAGGGGCCTGGGCTCGGGCAGCTGTTGTGGGACGGGGATCAGGTGACACATGCGGTGACTAATGGGAGATTGGGGTTATTTTAGGGGGGGTTCAGGTTCGTTCTGGCCTGGACAAGAAGTTCTGCTCTTCCTGGTCCAGGGAGGACACACTTCTTGTGGAAATTTGATGAACTTTTAGGTCAAAGGAGAGAGGTCAGAGAGTCCTTCCCGCATCTCCTGATGCTCAAACACCTTCAACGCAAAATAATCCACATGCCAATTCCACACATTTTGGGGTGGCAAGCTCTGAACCCTCTTATACCCATCATCAGTTTATAGCTGCTCCAAGCTCTGGGCGATGAAAGGTGTTGTTCAGGAGCCTTGGCTGATCTAGTGGGTGGGAACTGCCCTCCAAGGGTGGGGCGGAGGGGCGTCCAGGGCAGCTGAGCTGCTCTTGGAGAGCCCGCGCTCCTCGCTGAGGAGGTTTAAGCAGCAGTGATGTGAACCTAAAGAGATCACATAAAGATCAGTGGAATAAAGATCTGGGTGTGTTTTATTAACTGTAACAGGTCAGACAGTTTTTAAAAGCACGAAATCCATTTCCCTTGACTCGGCAGGGGGAGACCGATTACATGATGGACGTTACACTAGGCAGAGAGGAAGCCTTAAAAGTACTCCCCAAAGTCCCATTAGTTTCGATTTTTTGGTCAGAAGATGATGTAACAGTGTCTTTGGAGAGCCGCAGACGTTGGCAGGATGTAACTAACGTCAGATGCGCTCTCGGTCTGTGTTCTGTAGACCAGTGATAGAGGCTAGACCCCATCACACCACGGCAAAAGCAAACACACGCCAGCAGCAACAAAAGTGCAATGATGTCACCGTCACGCACGCACACTGCACACCCGTCTGGGATGCTGTGCTGGTTAGCTCGGGCTGCTGCGGCGAAGTACCAAGGACTGGGGTTCGACTCGTTACTGCGAAGACAGCTGGGGGTTTACACAGCAGAGTGAGGGGGCGGTGGACGGATGTGACTTCGAGGAGATGTCTGGGGTTCTTACTAAACCAATGCAGCGGGATTCTTGCTGCAGGCAGGCCAGGGAGACCAGGCGTCAAGGGTGAGGGGAGGAGGAATTTGATCAGACGCAGAGGGTGATCAGATGTCAGGGGTGGAGGGGTGCTGGATAAAATGACTTCGTGGAATTCTCGCTGAAATTGGGCCTTGCAGACCCACCACGGATGAGGGGCAAGGTCAAGGCCACTGAGAAGAGGCCCAGAGGAGCTCAAGTTTTCTCTCTTTTGTCCAGGAAAGTGCCTCTGTCAAGCCCAAGCTCGGGGTGGGAACTAGCCTGAGGTCCCGGGCTGCCCTTCTGAGGCCGAAAAAGCTGAAAGGTTCCTAGAAGTGGAGTCCCTGATAATATTTGGCCAAGGGACTCCCATCCAAGGAACTCGTGGGATGACCCCTAACTGCTTTAGGGACACACATTTTTGCCTGCCTTTTAATCTTTTACCTAAACTAGATTTTGGACAAGTGCAAATAGGTTCCCACCTGTCTTTCCTGCGAGCCTCCTTCCGTCTCCCCCATCTTCATGCCTGAATTAAGACCTCTGGCCTTGGGTCTGTTATCTGAGCAAAAGTCTTGCCAATTTTAAAAGGCTATCATCTTTTAACAGCCATTTCTGCTGTTTTCTGCACACTTTCTAATATCTCATCCGCTTCCCCTGGAAATCTGATGCTTGATTTGGACACAATTCAATCCTCTCTCCTTCTAAAGACAGCTGCTGAATGGACGCTTCAAATTTAAATTCTGCCCTGAGCTCACACTTCTCCTGCTTTCTTAAAAAATATTTCTAGAAAGCATATACAGTGTATCCTGCTGTGGACTAACCTGTTTTTTCCTTTTTTCCCCCCTTTAATCCTTTGACCTGCAGTAGAAAATTGCTTCCAAGGGAGAAATTTCCAAAATAGTTACATTTAAAAAGAATACTTTAAAAAAATACATTTGTTGCAAGAAAGTCACTAAAAAAAAATCTGAAATTATCAGGAGAAAACTCTCTCTGATTTAAATCTACTGGTGACTAAAGCAACTTGTTTGAAAAGATATATATATATATATATAAATTTTTTTTTTAACAACAGAAATTTATTTTCTCACAGTGATTGAGGTTGAGTCCAAGATCAAGGTGCCGGCAGGGTTGATTTCTGCTGAGGCCTCTCCCCTTGGTTTACAGACGGCTGCCTTCTCACTGCCTTCTCACATGGCCCCATCTCTGTGCTCACCCATCCCTGGTGCCTCTTCTTTTTCTTATAATGACACCCGTCCGATCAAATGAGGGTCCCACTCTTATGCCTTCACTTAACCTTAATTACTTCCGCAGAGACCCCAGCTCCAAATACAATCACACTGGGGGTTAGGGCTTCAACCTGTGGATTTTGGGGGAAACACAATTCCATCTATAACAGTGGAACATCCAAGCAGCGCACCAGCTGAAACCAAGCCCCTTGTTTAAGAGCACTGTTTTGTGTTGCTGGACTGTTTTGAGGCCTGACACTCTGTGGACAAGTGCAAAAATCCTTAAGAGAGTAGAGCTTTTTTTTTTTTTTTTTTTTTTTTTAGCAAAACAACAGCAAAAATCACATGCACAGCAAAAACAAAAGTAGGTTAGAAGTTTTTTTGTGGGAGTGAGCACACTGGCCAGAACTGCTTTCTGACTTCAATCTCGGGGCAATCAAAACAGAGCTGCCGGTTCAAACAGAGTGAACGAGAGAAGCAGCAGAGGGCAAACCTAGGTAGTCCTGCACCTGCTGCCTCTCCCAGCTGCTGGCTTCTGGCTCCTGGCTCCCAGATCCCCAGCCTACACCCAGAGACTCCTGGACCTGCCTGCGGCCCACGCTGCCTCTCAGGGAGGCCACATGGTTCTACTTGAAAGGATTTTTTTAAAGCAGATCTCATGCAATATGAGGCCCCTGGATGAATCAGGTTGGAAAAGTCAGTGAGCTCCGCTCATCTTTGACCGAGACCACCTTCGCCCGCCATGTGCTGAGCGGTTCACTCTGTCACGGATTCTCCTGACCACTCTATAATATTCCTGCTTTGCAGAAAACTGTAAGCTGACTAGACTTACAGAAGTTAAGGCTATGAAACGTGACCCAAGGTGCTCACGGTGACCCGGCATATAGAACGGGATGCTGTTGTCCACGGGAGAGAGTGCTTCTCAAGGGCGGCTGCCAGGCTGTGCACTCCGTGTCGCTGGGAGATGCCGAGGGACCAGTTGGATTCCGGGAACTGGGGTTACGGGGAAAGGGGCGGATCTCAGAAGTCACCCAGCCCTGAGGTTTTCAAACCATGTCTGCAGAACCCTGAGGCCCTGGTTGGTGGATGGTCTCACACACAAGTGGAAGGAAAAGGGTCTGCACCACAGCTTCATGTGAAAACCCCTCTCTGCACACCAAGAACCAAGCTCCCACTTTCCAGGTGGGAAAACAAGGTCAGAAAGGCTGTTGAATTGTTTCCGGTCACACGGCTAACCAGCTGCGAAGAGAGGTTTTCGGTTCAACGCTCTTGGCACCACACTAAGACGGTACACGATTCACCCAAGAACACATCTGAGAGCAGTTTGGTTTCCATCCGTTGCTCTCTCAGGTTTTTGAGCTTCTATTTAAGAAAAATAAAGCTCAACGTGTTAAGCATTTCTCTAACAGCCAACTGCCCGGGAGGCAGCCGCTGACCCCCTGGGGTAAAAAGGTGCACGTCAGTCTCAGGCCCACCCGACAGGAGGGTGAAACGGGCCCCCACGGGGAGGACAACTGGTAGACCTCCAGCTGCTCCAGGACGCGCTCGTGCTGTTAGTCACTGCCAGTAGCTGGCAGGTGGACATAAAAGCCCAAAGTTCCCCAGTAAGAAACTGGAACCAAATGCAAATCAGAATCCTGTTCTGACCTATTCAGAGAAAAATACAGCGTCTCAAGGACTTTAGTGAAAAGCAAGTCAACCTGGGGAGGAACCAGGGAGAGGTGAACTCCAAGGTAACCAGAAGCTCTGTTTTGCGTGAGGATTTTAGAATAAAATCAACAGCTTTAATTGGCCGCAGATGCTAATAAGTAGCCAGGGGAAGATTTAGGAACACAGATGAAGACAGCTCCATGTTCTGCAAGAGAAATATTTTGCTTCAAGGTCTGAGCGGCAGTCAGCGCAGCTGCAGACGTGATGGCTGAGAGTTCCCTCTGCTTTCCCTGGGGATGCTCCTCTGGAGTCCTCCGTTACAGAGGGCTTTTATCCCCTCGGTATCATTTCAAATCTAGGAGGGGATAGAGGGAACCTTAATTCAAAAAGACACCTGCACCCCAATGTTCACAGCAGCTCTATTTACAATAGCCAAGACATGGAAACAGCCTAAATGTCCATTGACAGATGACTGGATAAAGAAGAGGTGGTGTATTTATACAAAGGAATACCACTCAGCCACAAAAAAGAATAAAATAATGCCATTTGCAGCAATGTGGATGGACCTGGAGATTGTCATTCCAAGTGAAGTGAGCCAGAAAGAGAAAGAAAAAGACCATATGAGATCGCTCATATGTGAAATATTAAAAAAAAAAAAGAGAGATAGAAATGAACTTATTTACAAAACAGAAACAGACTCACAAACACAGAAAACAAACTTATGGTTACTGGGGGGAAAGGGGGTGGGAAGGGATAAATTGGGAGTTCGAGATTTGCAGACACAAACTACTATATATAAAATAGATAAACAGCAAGTTCATACTGTGCAGCTCAGGGAACTATATTCAGTATCTTGTAGTAGCTTAGGGTGAAAAAGAATATGAAAATTAATATATATATATATGTTCATGTATGACTGAAGCATTGTGCTGCACACCAGAAGCTGACACAACATGGCAAGCTGACTGTATTTGTAGGTATTAAGATGTCTCCTTGGGTCAACTTTAGTAAAGAAGGCAGGGCTGGAGGGTCCACTTGTGCAGGGGTCTTCCCCCGCCTCCATCGGGGCAGGTGGTCAAAACAAAGTAAATGGGCAGACCTGTGGGGATCCATTCCCCGCCCCGCCCGCTGCCTGCCTCCTCTGCGCCCGGTGGCTGACCTGTCCTCCCACAGGACATACAGAGTCTTTGCCCAAATCTGAATTTATCTCCGACTGACTTTTTAAAAAAGTTAAAGCATAGTTGATTCACAAGGCTGAGTTAATTTCTGGTGTACGGATAGCGATTCACTTATACACGTATATGTATATATTCCTCTTTGTATTCTTTCATCACAGGCTATTACAAGGTACTGAACGTAGCCCCCTCTGCTGTACAGAGCGGCCTTGTCGTTTATCCGGATTTGTAATGCCCCTCCCCGTAGCTCCCCTGGTACAAGACCCGCCGGCGCTCAGTAGGTTTTCTGAGGGGGCTGTTCCACGTGTAGATGTGTTTTTGACGTATCCGTGGGAGAGGGAGAGCTCCGTGTGCTTCTGTTCTGCCATCTTGACTCCTCAGCCGGACTTTGGGAATCAGTCCCTACTGGGGGGGGGGGGGTGCCTACTTGGCAAATGCTCAGTGAGTTACTCCTCCCAAAGTCATTCTCATTCTCGAAAGAAGTTTTCCCCAAACCGCAAATCCTTTCAGATTTGCAAAGGAATGAGTCTGTAAGGCGGGAATGTCCCCCAGAGAGACAGTCTTTGAAGGGAAAGAAAAGAGACATTTGGGGACCGGCTGTTCCCACCGGGCCTCTTCTCGAGTTCAGCCCATTGTCCCAAGAAGTCCCCTGTCCATTTCCTTCTCTGAGAGCATCCTTGCTGCAGGGGCTCAGGAGCCACGCACACCCCAGGGGTAAATGCATTTGCAGCCCTGTTCTGCCCTGCACTGAGGATGCCAAATTTCAGCTTCTGCATGCGCCCTTCGGGGCGGCGTGGCTGTCACTCCACATAGGAAAAGAGGTATGTCCCATAATCATCAAATTGTCCCCCCTGTACTGGGGAAGGAAGCCAGCAAGCCCCGGTAAACTAGCCCCCATCTTCTTAGTCCCTTCGTCACCATGGCTGAATGAAGGGCCTGAATTCTCTGCCCATCTCCCTGTGAGACGCCTCCACGTGGCTGCAGCCTGGTCCCGGCCCGGGCGGAGCGCGCCCGCCTCACCACCCACAGGAAGCCCATGCACTCCGAGGACCCGCCCGTGACTGAAAGCAGCCATCAGGAACACTTCATCTTCTGTGGAAGCAATTTTATCAAAACAAATCTCCATCATTATCAGAAAAAGACATTAGGAGGAGGACATTTTGTTTCCTGCATTACCCGGGATTAGATTAACAAAGTTCATTTGTTATTAAACCAAGTCACCATGAGACAGAACCAGGTTATGAAGCACTAAATGATTCAAAAAGATTATGAGCCTGGGCATCCTTTAAACAATTCAGAATTCAGAACACCACGGCTCTCTTTTCAAAGAAATGGAAGAGGAGTATAGATGCCACATGCTGAGAACATTAGAATTAATTGATGACTGTTGAAAGTCAACGCCCTCTCCATAAAGGAATGAATTGGGGAAACTGCAGAAACCTCCAAAGTGCAGTTGTACCATCTCCCCTCAGTGACTGTACGTGCTGGCAGCTTGCCCACGAGGAAGGGGCACAACCAGCCACGTGTTCCTCCCGCCGGGTGAGATCACAGATCGCTCCTCAGCCCCTGGGTGCGTGTTTCAGGCTGTGGCTTTAACACACGTAAAACAGCAATGTGTTTGGGGAAGCCTGCCACATCCCAGGACAGCAGAGCATCGTTACATGACTAGGGGGCGCTCAGTGCTTCTAAAGAGAGAGAGAGAGAGATGGAACATTGTTGGAAATGCCTTTTCAGTGGCAACCCCTGAGCGGCGCACGCGGGTACGCGGGAGGGACGCTGATGGCATCACGGAGCGGATGCCGGGGGGTGGCGTACATCGTCACGGAAAAGACACAGGACCCGCACAGAGAAGGCCGCATCTCCCCCGAGGGAGTGTGGTCCTCAGCACCGGCACCCACCCTTCTTGCCCTTGGCTCCCCTCACCTCCCAGGACTTGGGGTCCCATCACATCCACCAGCTTCAACGAACATTCAGAAGTGAAGTCTCCAAGCCACCTCTGTTTGAAACATTACAGCTTGAAAGGCGCAAGTGGAATCTCTCAACTGAATCCAACCTGCAAAATCCCATAAAAGGCTTACTTTGGTGAGACCCACTCCTGTGGGCGTCACATCCTTGGCCTGAGAGCAAATGGCACCACACGGGACGGCGACATCGGCTGCTCGGAGCATTCTGGGCCTGATGATCTCGCACAAAAATCATCAACATCGTCCGACGTGTTACTTGAACAGACCTCTGGTGAGACCCGCTGCTCAGCCCTGTGAACGCAGAGCGGCCCCGACACGCCCCACTTGGGCCTGGGGCCTCCAGGGACACGGCCCCGGAGGGACACATCACACCTGGTGAAACGGAAGCCGGCCTCGGCAAAGAGAGGCTCGCCAGCCTTGCTCTCTCAGAACGCAGGGCGCCTCTCTTCCAGGGAAGGATGACACCTTCCAGAACCTCCACGGTTTCTTTTCATACGAAATGTCACTTTTTTATTATTATTGAAGTACAGCCGATTTACAGTGTTGTGCTAGTTTCTGGTGTGCAGGACAGGGATTCAGTTTTACACCCACACATTCGTTCCCATTATGGGTTGTTACAAGCTACTGAATACAGCTCCTGTGCTGCACGGCGGGCCCTTGTTGTTTATCTGTTGCATTCACAGTAGGGTGTGTCTGCAAATCCGGGACTCCCTGCTTGTCCCTCCTCACCCCCTCCCCCTCCCTCTGGTGACCATAAGTTTATTTTCTTTGTCTGTGACTCTCTCTCTGTTTTGTAAATAAGTTCATTTGTGTCCTTTTCAAAAAGAGTCTACATATAAGTGATCCTGTGGCATTTTTCTTTCTCTTTCTGGCTCACGTCACCTAGTATGATGACCTCCAGGTTCATCCATGTGCTGCAAATGGCACAAAATGCCCATTCTTCAATAAAAAAAATTACTAGGTTCATCAAAAGAGAGACAACAAAAACAGAAGCACGAATTATCAAGCAGAGACACAAGAGCCTAGGGTGAAAGGAAAGAAGAACTTTACAGTCTCTTCATTTTTCAAGACAGAGCTCAAGAGAAATCTTCCTCTTCGCCCGCTAGCAAAATTATTTATCTTTTTTTCTGCCCCTTTAACACTCTGCAAATATTTCTATCATGGCAATAGAGTGTAAGTTAAATATGTACTTACAATTATGAGCTTCATTTTATACTTTTAGGAGATGTACTGAACGAAGCATGACATTAGTTTAACGATTTAATGGAGACATTCACACAGACTCTGAAAAACTTGCACACTCTGGTTCCCAGGGTACCAACCTTAACCACATCACTTGCTTTATACGTTAAGTGCGAACGTTCCTGGAAAACCTCAAATCGCCTGTGTCTGTACACCTTGTTTCAAATTCATCGGGTAACCATTCATTAGACAGTCATTGCATGGAGCTGTAGTGTGTCTGTTCTCGGACAGCCTGAAAAGCAAAGGTTATTTTGTTCACTTTTTATCTTCAAAAAGGCTGGCATAGAATGAGTGTTCCACGAGTTTGATGTGTCCCGTGAAAACCTGAAGAACATTTGCATATCTGAGAACTCAGCCTGACCTGAGACAACCCAAGTGTTACCTGGCTGTCCGTGAAGCGCCCTCCTTTGAGAGCAAAGGCAATTTTCTACATCTGTTGAAACACTATTTGACAGTGTCTTAAATCTCGGTCTCTGTATATACACATATACATATATAAATCCCCCTCAGCTACTCAGTATTGCTACCAATATTAAAACACTAAACGACGACTTTCTCTTTAAAACCCGCAGACGGAGGGGCCTTCCCTGGCACTCATCGCTGCAGCTGTATTTGAGGGGATTCGCACGACTTGTTGCAGCAACGGCATAGTTCAAGTTTCCAGCAACAGAAGCGGACAGAGAACTCGCTCACATGCTGCCAGGATGTCAGGGTGAAATTCCTCGAAAGCCAGCAGGTTATTTGTGTATCTAAGTTAAACCACCTGAGAAATGTTTAGACTGTATTTCGCCTAAAGATATATTTCAAGAAGAAAACTGCTCGGGAACATTTTAAACAAGGTGCTAAAGAATCTGGGGAACGAGAGCCTCCTTCCGAGCCCGCAGGTGACCCGGGAGGCGGGTGCCCCCCAGCCCCTGCCTGGCCCTCTTCCGGAACGGGTGCTGGCATTCCTCTGGGTGGGGCACGGGGGCGGGGAGCTGGCGGGGCCTGGCTCTGCAGAATTCCTGCCTGGCCTGGCCGACGCGTCAACTCCAGTCCCTCCAAAGCGAGGCATCTGTCGTGTGCCAGCTGTGAGCCCCGAGAGCTCACGTGTGAGTTAAGATTTGGGAGAGGGGAGAAGTGAGAATCCCAAAGACAGCGCGATTCAGCCCGAGTTTGGAGACCCGTATGTGGCCTGGAAGACACGCATCGCTGAGTGTCAGGGAGTGACTCGGACACAACGGCCACGCCCCTTGGGAATGGTCTGGACCCTTGATGGAGGCAGGAAGCCCTGGCACATCCCAGGACCCGACGCTGACGGGATGTGCCGCTGGGACCCCGGCCCACGGAACAGCCTTCCCGAGCGCTCTCTCTCCTGGGCGCGCCTAGAAGTGAGCTCCCCACCCTGCTCCGCAGCTGCGCGAGGCCAGCGGCCAGGCCCTCTGTTTTAGGGCTGGAGTTGTGCAGCAGCCGTGTGGTGAGGGGGTGGAAACTGCTCTTCTCCTCTGTGCATCTCACCTCCCCGCTGGAGCTTCTCCCCTGCAAAAGGAGGAGAGTGCGTTGGCTTTACCTTGGTGGTGGGCAGGCTTTGTGCAAGTGCTGTCCTGTGTGTCTGGGAGGTTCCGGGTGGTGCCCTCCTGCACGTGTAGGGCGACGGGGACCTCCCAGACCTGGCTGCTGGAAGGCACGGGACCCGGAGTCAGGCTCACTGCGATGGGCCCCCGGTAGCTCCGGTGTCTTTTCCCATCAAAGCCACTGGCCAGCTGTCAATCAGACAGGTTAATAAGGAGACACCTGAGGTCACAGACTCAAGGAAGTTGTGTAGAGGAAATAATCATTAAAACTTAAGATGACCCGAGTCCTGGCACCAAAAATAACAGTAATCTTAGCTCACTTTCCCTGAGCTTTTGTCTTGCTCCCAGCGGTGCTTCCAAACTCCGTACATTCATCAGCCCATCAGCCTCTCGAGGACCTGATATTAGATTACTGGGCAGCCGAAACGCAGGACTACGGACAGGGCACCTTAGCAACAAAAACGCGACGCCTCACGGTTCTGAGGCCAGAAGTCCGAGACCATGGCGTCAGCAGGGTAGGGTCCTTCTGGGGTGCGAGGCGGGGCTTTGACCCTGGCCTCTCCCCCAGCTTCTGGCGGTTTGCTGACAGCCTTGGGTTCTTGCTTGGAGACACACTGGCCCAGTCTTCACCTTCACCTTTACATGCGGTTCTCCGCTGTGTGTGTCTGTGTCTAAATTTCCCCCTTTTATAAGGACACTAGTCTCACTCCGTCAGGGCCCACCCTAGTGAATTCATTTTAGTTTGATGACCTCTGCAAAGACCCTGTCTACAGATAAGGTCACATTCGAAGGACTTCAACATAGGAATTTTGGAGGGGGCACAATTCATTTCATAACAAATTTTATGAGACAAATTCTAAAATTGCTCCCAGTTTGCAGATGTGAAAACTGAGGCAAAGAGCAGTTATGCAACTTTCTCCGGTTAACAGATAATAAAGTGGCAGAGCCTGTCCACCAATCTGACTAATTTATATTCTTAGTTCCACTCTCTCCAAACCCCTTGTGTGGCTTAGTGATTAGGAATTTAGGAAATTGGCCAAGAGAGAAAAGATTTATCCTAGCTAAATTTCTAATCTTTTGGTATCAAAATTAGAGAAAATAAATGGAGACTATTTGAAGGTTTTGAATGTAATGACACATTGGTCTCATTTGATGTAATTTGCATGTTCTCTTACTGTACCCCATGGTAACCACTAATGGTTAAATCTGCACAGGGATTCCTATTTCGAGTTTGACTTAAGATTTCTTATAGAATTGAGTGTTGTCTCATTAATAATGCCATGGCCTCTCCCTCCCTGTCCCCGTCTCGTTTCTCTGTCTCTGTCTCTCCGTCTCTCCCTCCCTCCTCTCTTTCTTTGTTTCTTTCTAGAATATCTTGAAATGTCTGGCCAATTTCATGTATTCTAGTTCTGGGGCATAGACATAATTAACAGATGTACAAATTTGCTGTTTCACTAATTCATTTATGCCAACTTGGGGTAAACACGGGAAAAAATGAAACAAAAGCACTAGGGAATAATCTTAGAGCAGTGCATGGGAAGATAGATGTAGCTCTGTGTGCCTTTCAAACAATTGGTGTCAGGGATAAATTCTCCTGCTGCGTCTACCACTCTGGAAGGGAAGAAAGATGTGCTAATTCTTCCTGAGTTTTTTTATTTTCTGAATGTTGTTCTGAGTGTCACTCAGTCACCCACAAGTGGTCCACAGGGTCAAGAAGAAACCAACATCCTGCCACTCGTGAGAATGATTTCCTTCTTTCCCCTTTTCTGTGACCTCCTGTCTTTTACCGCATCTGAAGCACGTCTTCCTACTCTGAGCTAGTCTGCAGTGATGCAGAGCTTGTCTGGGGAAGCAAGCAGACTTTGTTTTGCAAATAAGCTGGGTACCAGTCGGACCGTCTGCATCCCTTCTGATGCTCTCTGAAACAGGAGATTCTATTTTTAGACTGTATCTTGAGAGCCACCCACTCAGGCTCTATCAGATGCCAGAGACAAATTGCAGAGTTATTTTGAGGGATGCAGACAGTCCCAGAGATGAGCATGGGAGGCATTGCAGGAAAGCTTCTGATTTTGAATCTCAGGGTAACGTTCCTGTGCTGGCCTCAACTGCTTCATTTTTTTGGCCTCTAAGGGGAAGTGAAACCTTTCCACCATCAACTGTTTCTCTCATTCACAATTCTCAAATCTAGAGGCAGACAATGAGACGGCAGACTCCAGCAAACCTGCCTTCTGGGTCCTGAACTGTTTTCTTCAGCCAGATTCATGGCTCTGAGAACCTATTAATAGGTTTCACGTTAGGGATTCTGAACAAAAAAGACAGTGCAGCCTCAGGACCATCCTGTAGCTGGTTATGGTTCTGGCTTTTATCCTGCCCAACCCCCCTGCCCCACACATGCGTCCACATCCCACATTCACCCTGGTCATTTCCTGATTCCTCCTGCCTTGCTTTCCCTCAATCATTTCTTATCTGATTATGTGCAATTCAATTATGCAACAGAATTCACCATGTTCATGAATGTCTTCATTGCTTGCACAGAGCGAAGCCAGGGGGCAAAGTGGATCAGATGCTTCTCAGAAGCACAGAACAGGCAATTGCTTTATTCTAATGTGCAGTCTCTTTCCGACGGGAGCGACTGCCTTATTCCTATTACTGATGTCATTGCGGTGACTCACAAAATGGGAACTTCATATAGCTGTGACTTTGTATTATTTTGACGTATTATCATAATAGCATATTTAGTAATGAAAATGTCGAAATACTCAACAGTGGTTCACTGGATACAAAAGAGATGTAATTGCATATCATTTAACTAATAATTTCATTAAACATGGTCATTCTAATTCTACCCCCTAAAGTTGCAGGGAGCTGTAGCTGGTCAGATTTCATAATCTAATGTTCTTCTCTTGAATAGATGTAAACTGTGTCTGCCCTTTGCCTACTAGTGGCTTCTGAACAGCATCAATTAGAATAAAATACCGTGTTAAGGATGCTATTCACTAACATACATTTTGTCAGATGCATCCCATTTTAGATACGCAGATAGATGGGTTACCTCTTGATTCGAGACAGAGTCAAGAGCACACATCTTGATGACCAAACTGAACGGTCAGTTCTGCCAGAACGTGTCATGAAAACCCTCTCAAACTAGAGCGCACCACAGTCAGGGCTCAAGGCCACGTTTCACCCTGACTCCCCCTCCAGTCCAAGGCGGAAAGAAACGCCGTCCTGCACGGTGGGGTCCAGCTGTTCCAAGCACTCAGCAGCTCCTTCCGGGGTCATTGATGACGGACTGACATCGGAAAAGGAAGAAGGAAGGAAGGAAGGAAAAGAGTTAGAGCTGCTCTTAATTAATTCTGTGGTTTTACCAGATCTTTAAATATGCATTTTGTTTCCTTTCATGTTGATAAAATGGACAATGTCTACAAAAGGAAAAAAAAAATTCATTCATCTTTCTCCCTGAAATGAATCTTTCTGTGCTGTGGTATTGTATTCTTTCCTCCCTAAAAAAGGAGAACCAAGTAGGCATAAGTTTTCATTCTGTGTTTTAAACACGACATTTCACATTTTTCATGATCAAAATAACCATCTTCCAAATATGGGTGATATTAAAGATTCAAAGAAAATGTAGTGCTTGAATTTGCCAAATTTTCGAATTAGAAGCTGTGTTAAGATTCACTTGTAATTTCCTGGTGTCTCACTCTGAGGTTGTGAGTGTGGCAATGCCTGACTCCGGCAGCTTGTTCTTCGTGGTTCACACATGGAGACAGTCGTAGGGGAAGTCGATTTGCCAATATTATGCAGCAAACAGTAAATCCAGACAATAAACCCGTGACTGAATCTTTACTCAAACACTTATGGGAAAGGTCTTCTAGAGCAATCCCTGAGTGTGCTGGTCTCTGATCCACAGCCGCAGACTCCGTGAGTGTGTATTCCCAGTTACTTAAGCTCAGTGGACCTCGTGCACAGAACCAGGGTCTGCCCTGCAGGCACTTAGAAGTGTCTGTATGGGATGGCACCTGCTGACACCTCTCAGTCATTAGTCTTCTAGGTCAAACACCTCTCACCGGCCTGGAAGCACCTGGCTGTCAGAGAGCGGAGACCTGCTGGCACTCACCCTCCCTCCCGCCAGCCCACACATCCCAGGGTGAGGGTGTCCTGGACTCACGCTCCAGCCTCCGGGGTCCCAGGCCGAGCAGAGGGCCGCTAAGTGCTCCCTTGGCTGTGAGGTTCCCGTGCAGCCAGCAGCCTTCTGACCGGGGCCGCTGCCCACGTGGCTGCTTCTGAAGGGACCTCTATTGCTTTGCACCTCATGTGGAGATTGACACTGAATTTTATCAGATACAAACCGAAACCAGCTTCGTTTGTTTCATCTTGATAACCCCCTGAGGGACTGGCGGCAGTGAGTTAATATCTTCAAGCCTTCGAGTTCATTTTTACTTAGATTTTTCCATTTTAAATTGTTCTCAAAAGCCCTACCTTTTCTCCCTTTGTCTGTAAGAATATTACTTCCTCTATTGATCCATTCTTCCCTGAAACCTAATACAGAGGCCACTGATATTTAATCACAGGGCTGATGTTGTGCGAATTCGTTAACATTTGTGAAGCTCTCTGGAGGTAAACGACCCACTGAGTGCTGAGCACGCCTCAGTCACCGCGCACGATGACTCTCCTCAGTGTGTTGCCAGCGTACACGTAACAGTTGTCTCCTGGAGGCGCGCAAAGCCGGGTCTGTGGGCAGCTCCCCAGGGGAGACAGAGCGTTTCACACTTGTCTGCCGGACGTACTGAAAGTGAACTCCAATCTCTTCTCTCTCTCTAGGCTTCCTGGAGAAGAGAGAAGCTCAGGCAAGCTGTGCGCTTTTCTGGGAGAATTTCTTCAAAATGACGGGGGTTTCAGCTTTCCTTAGTGACCAAGTCAGAAAAGCTGAGTGAAACTGGCTTCTCCCTCCTCTTGGCCCCGTTGAGCGTCTTAAGCCATGGGGCGCGCGGGTGAAGCGGTGAGTGAGCTTGCGGGTGAAACGCTGCCTGTTTGGAAGTTGCGGTTTTAACATAACAAACAAACATCAGCAGCCATCGCCGTCACAACACGTAACATGGAGCGGGGTTTTCTCGGTGGACCGAGTTTGGTGGGAAGGAGACACGTGCGGACGTCACTTGTCATTCAAACAGGAGCTGTTCCAGAGATGTGAGGGCAAAGATGGGCGAGAAACCAGAGGTGGCGACTGCAGGCATTTACCTCATTGCTTGTCTGTTCGGGAAGGGATTATAGAGTGCTTACTTAAGTCCCTAAGTACTTAAGTACTTAAGTCCCTAAAATTGAGGAGTCCACCTCAAAAACTGAGAAGGGACAGGTGCACACCCATCATGATTAGTTCAAACCCTGGTGATAGTGGGTCCATAGCTTCACATAGGACGAATATCGTATTTAAAACCAAAATAGAAGGGAAGTTTTTTTTTTTATTTAGTTCAGATTTTTTTTTTTGTCAAAGCTAGCAAAAATATGCACTTTGATGCAAATATACTTGCTAGGTATTACTGATCTGTAAAATTGCAAATTCAATCGTAAGTTTAAAATAGACTTCAAAAGGGATGAAACAAGGTTGAAAAGCTCAAAAGCAATGAAATTTTACCAACTGTCCTCAGAGAAGACTTTTCTTATCCCAAAAAATGAGTTGGTCTGTTCTTACAAATGAGCCTTTGTAGAGCAGATATGATCCATTTATTTATTCTGAATGCATTGAGACTGTCTGCCTTTTTAATGCCTTTTTATCTTTGTTTTTATTCAACTTTCAGGGTGCATTAAGAATATTTCATGCATTCATGTGTGGATCAAATATCAATTGATCAAATGTACATCTGAAGAAATATATTAATTTCTGTTTGAAATGAATAAAAATATTCACTTTGCTCCACTTTCTTCCCTATTTTCTGAGAAAATTCAGGTACTCAGAAAAAAAAAAAAACCCATATAGTGACTGATTGCTTAGGATATGTAATTATTGTAGATTCATTGCAAAAAACTCACCAAAATTCTGTAAGAACAAGAAGCCTGACTGACCTGTTCTCAGTGCCTAGAACAGTGCCTGGTACCTAGTTGATGTTCAATAATTATTAAAGAATAATTTTTTAAATGAATAAATAAATGTTATCATAATTTACTGGTTGATTTTGAGCTTTCTGTCTGACTGCATGTCTGTCTCCAACATTTCCTGTGATGGCCAAAGCTTTTCTTAATCATTAATAATTTGACCAGGCTGCAGAGGGAGACCCTAAGGCAAACACGCGTTATTCACCGAACCGCAAAGCAGCACCGCCAGAGGCAGCCTCACCACTGGGCGCTTGTGTCACTGCCCAGCTCCACTTCCGAGGGTGGGTTTTCAGCAAATGGGGTTATCGCTGTATGGTGATAAAGAATAGGAAAAGGAATACGTATGTGTGTATAATTGAATCACCGTGCTGCACCCAGCAATGAACACAACATTGTTAACCGACTATACCTTAATAAAAAAAAAAAAAAAAAAAAAAAAGTCATGGAGGGGCTGAACACGCGTTTCCAAGATACACCTCTGCATAAGCTCAAGTAGGATCGCCCATGTACGTGAGCCCAGGCAGGGCGGAGAGTCACGCATGACGCTGGCACACGTCTCGTAACCAAGGGGGCAGCTCTGGGCGGTCCAGGTCTTTCCTCGGATCTCAGCTTGGAGAGCTGAGAGCAGGCGGGGAGCAGCCGTCCGCAAAGCGCAGGCTGCGTCCGCGCGGGAGGCAAAGCCGGCCGACCCGACCCGCAGCCGCTGCAAAGGCGCTGAGGCCGCTCACATCGCAGCGGCGTGAGCGCCAGGGCGCGCGGCCGTCCGTGCTCAGTAACGCCTGGCAAGGCTCGTCTGACTCCTTTTTATTATTTAGTTTATTCTGGGGGAGGAGGGGGAGGTAATTAGGTTTAATTCATTTGTTTCTATTTGGAGGAGGTACTGGGGATTGAACCCGGGACCTCATGCATGCTGAGCATGTGCTCTACCGCTTGAGCTATACCCTCCCCCTCGTTTTATTTCTTTTTAAAGAAAATCATCCATCGATTTCGGTCTGAGGCTTTAAATGTCGTATCATCAGCCACACACACACACGTCATTTGGCGTGGGCTGACACCTAACCCTCACTTCACTATTAGGCTTTACCAGAAAAGAAAGAAGAACAAATAAACACACGCAGGAAGACAGTCCATAAATAAAGGCCACATTATGGAATCAGGCTAATCCCTCACTTTAGGAGGAAACATCAGCGTTTCGGTTCAGTCGGCTGCTGTTAATGGAAATGTTCATGGAGGTGGCATAAATGTTACAAACACACCGAACCATTTAATTATCAGAAGAGCCGTCCATATTTCATTTTATTGTCAATTAAGAGTCTTGGACTTGAAAACTGCTGTCATGTGAGGCAATGTATGTGGGATGAACTCTAGAGCCCATCAAAGGGACACAAGCAAACAGAAGCAGTAAACTGGAAGAAAACTGAGAAATTCATTTAGAACATGTGTCAGAAACTAAAGCTCACAGGCCAAACCCAGCGCACTGACAGTGGTTTTTGTAAGTTAAGTTTTATTGGGACACAGCCATCTCCACTCACATCTGCATTATCCATGGCTGCTTTCATTCTACAGTGGCTGAGTTGAACAACTGTGGCAGAGACCTATGTGGCTTAAAAGGCATAAAATATTTAGTATTTGGTCCTTTATAGAAAAAATTAGTGACCCTTGGATAAAATATAGCACAGAGATTCAAAGAGACAAAAACAAGAGACAAAAGATGTGATGGGTACATTAAGAGGCTCTAATACATCACTGAGAAGCAAAAGAGAGCAAATAAACTAGTAAATATGATCATAATTCTGAATAAGCATGGACTATGAAATTCAGCAATGATAGCAATGAATAATTCAAGGGGGGAGGGTATAGCTCAAGCGGCAGAGTGCATGCTCAGCATGCATGAGGTCCTGGATTCAATCCCCGGTACCTCCACTTAAAAAACAGTAATTAAATAGACCTAATTACCTTCCCCCTAAAAAAAAAATTAATGTCCTTACAAGAACGGCATTAAAATATCTGACTAAAATAACGTGTAAGATGAAATTGAAATGATAGACATAAAAGTGGTCTATCTTGTGTTACTCAAGAAAATGATAGATATTTAACTTTAGCCATTATTTAGACAAGAATGCATATTGATATGTGAGGGTAAATGCAAAAAGATACTTTTAAAAGCATGACTGTAGAAATTCACGATGGAGGACTACAAAGAAAATGACTGTGCTGAAAGCTTAGGAAAGACAGATGGCAAGTAAAGGCAGGTGGACCATCCAAAGGAAGGTAAGTGAGGAGAAAATAAACAGAGAAGAAAAAATTAATAAAGCAATAAAGCTAGGGGTCATAAGATGACAGCAATAAACTATGAATAAATTATTAGTATGTGGGTCATAGATATACCATTAATCATAATGTAAACAAAATAAAATCATGATTAACAGGCAGAAATTCTTAGAGTAGATTAAAAAAAACCTCTTACCATTCATTTTATGTGTCAACTTGACAGTGCTGTGGGGTGCCCAGGTATTTGGCCAAACACTATTCTGGGTATTTTGGGGAGGGTGCTTCTGGATGAGATTAATAGTTTCATCTATAGAGTAAAGCAGATTGCTCTCCCTAATGTGGGTGGGCCTCACCCAATCAGTTGAAGGCCTGACTAGAACAAAAAGGCTGATCCTCCTTTGAGACAGGGGAGTTCTCCTGCAGATGGTCTTGGGACTAGAACTTCAGCTCCAGCTCTCCAGCCTGCTCCCACCTGCAGCTGGGCTTCCTGCCACCCTGCAAAATTGTGTCAGCCAATTCCTTATTTACTTTATATCCTATTGGCTCACCTCTCTAGAGGACCCTGATCAATACAAGAACTATATGCATTGTCCCAATAAAAACATTTAAAATATATTATCAAAGAAATTTAAAATTTAAAAATTTATATCAAGAAAATACTGACCAATAAAAAAAGATACAGTTATATCAGTGATAACGCACATTACAGCCAAAGGAAATATTAGGTTAAGAGAAATTATTTGTTGATAAAAGGCATAATTCACCAGGTAGCTATAAAACTCCTGAAAGCATATATATACACCTATACACATCAAACAAAAACGGAAAGAATCTTAGTGACAAACTGAATAAACAACAAATGTAATGGAAACATTTTATATACTTTTCTCACAGAATTATAGATTAAGTTGTCATGATTTTTTTAAAAATGTACAGAGACTCGATTTGAGTTTAACATCTGACACTTGATTTTTTCAACTCTCTCTCATTGACTTTTTTTCCCCAACACATAATCCTCTATTCTAAAGAAGTCGGTCATCATTTACTAAAGAGGGTAAACTGAGGTTGTCTTCCATCACAATCCAAACGCAAGAGCCTGTGTCTTTTGCAATGGTTGTGACACGGTTATTTACAGGGTCCAGTTGTCCAAAGATATGTCATAAGAGTATTTACAATTGTATTACAAAGTAGAGGCAAGCACTAACTTGATTAGGCAGTGATTTTCAAGTAAGCATTATAAAAAGTTCTACTGAGTTAGGATGACTTCCAGGAAGAAGTTTGGAAATAAAGTCATTAAGGAATTAGGGGTAAAGCTTCAGACCTGAATGACAGATTGTTAGGCTGAAAATTAAATTAAATGATGAAGAGACAATGACAATCATATTAAGCTACTTTAATTCAAAAAGCCTATCCGTGGTGATATTTAGATGCCAGTTTCTTTTTAGCACACCAAAATTCAAACTAAAGCTGTTTTATTGAAAACTGAGGTCACAGTTGGATGAACATACAGGTGTATCATTTCTCCTAACTTAAGCAGAGTTCAGTTTTAGAAGAATCACATCTAGTTTTGCCTATTTAGTGGCTCTCACATCGAAATTAAGAGACTGCAAAGACAGTCAACTGAATCCATCAAACTGAGGTCCAAAGAGAATGACACTCATCCATCTACTCTCCTATCCACACACCCATCTGTTCATCTGCCCCCACCTCATCCCCCCTTCCATCCGTCTAAACCCCAACCCTCAATCCCTTCAGCCACCCCTCCTTCCATCCTCTGGTTCACTCCACAAGTATTTCCTGAGCATTGCTATTCTCCAGGCACCATTCTATATTCCGGGGAGATGCTGGTGAAGACAGCCACAGTCTCTGCTACCCTGGGCTTTGTCCTCCAATGAAAGAAAGATAGGAAATAAACAGATGTACCTGTAAGCTTAGGGTGTAAGAGATATCAGGCAATGGTTTCTGGTTACTTAGCCTCTTGGACCTGTGTATTTAGTCTTGATTAGGTTGTAAATCTCTTGCTTGTTTTAGAAATCTTCCTCCTACTAAGGTGCAGAGAACCCCAGTGTTGAAATATAGGAGATCTGAGCCCCTAACTTCTCAGAAAAAGAAATGTCAAAATTATGTGAATGTCAGGAATATTTAGGAAAAATTTCTTCATCAAGAACATTGAGCTTATAGGTCTTAAAAGTTCTCATCATGAGGAAGAGAAGGTAACTCTGTACGACGATGGATGTGAACTTGGGATCATTTCTCAATACATACAAATATTGAATCACCATGTTGTACACCTGAAACGGATATAGTGTTATATGCCAATTATAGGTCAGTAGTTAAAAAAAAGAGCATTGATGCAGGTAGTTGACGTACTTAAAGAATCTGCTTTTAATGGAATAGACTGAGAGTAAATAACTGAATTTAATTTTATTAGTCTCCATAGCCCATCTGGATAATTTCCTCCTCTTTCCTTACTCTTGGTTGTGGGGCCTGCATGATGCTCTGGAACTACGTGGCTGGTCCATGAAGAAAATACTTAAAGCGAAGGAGCGATATGGGATGGAAGAAGGTAGAGTTAAATTGAGCAAGGAGCTCAAAATAATATGACGGACAGCATGTTAAATATTTATTGAACCAAGGAGATAAGCATTTCTACACAGTCTGAAACTGATTAGTGCTAGACATTTTTTCCTAGTTTAATTTTTTTTGAAGCACAAACCAGTTCCTTCCTCCTGCTTTTTTCAAACATCCCCAGCTCTGTACACCACTGTATCCAGCTCCCTCCCCAGTTCTTCCCCCCCCCCCCCGTGTCTCCTGAGAATGAGATTAGCAGTTTTTTCCTAATAAAATTTATTGGTGACTTTAAATAATTTTAATTGCTTCAATTTTGCCTATGATTTCCTTAATTAAAAACATAAACAGAACAGCAGTGATTATATATGACAAAACAAAGCACAATAGATCTCCGAGGGAAATAACAAAGGCAAATAATTTTAAACAATACTCAGGGTAATACACTTCTGTAAAAAAAATTTATCCTAACACTTTTACTGATATTGGCAGCTGTGTGCTTTCTTATCCCCACTTGATCTTGCCAGGCTTAAACCTGAATTTGAGTCAGTTGTTTAAAACCCCAAAGCAAAGACTTTCCTTCAAGCAAAGGGGTTCTGTCCTTGTTTCTTCTGAGCAGATTCATCAGGTAAAACATCAGTTAACATGGAGATGGGAGCCCTGGAAGAGATTCAGGGACCTGCCCACTATTCTAAGACAATGTAGTTAAATCGGAGACCTCCAATCGGCTGCACATTTTGGAAGAAGCATGTGAAATCTTTTCCCAAGTATTGTAAACTTAGAGTGAGTAAGTGAGTGAATGAATGAATGTAAGTGCTGGTATCTTTTGGGCACATTAAACAAATCGAGATGAAAGAGAACTTGAGCTGACAATGGTGTATTTGAACTTTAGCTCATGAGGCTTCCAAGAAGATGTCTCAAGTCAGAGGCCAGCAGTCTGGCTTGCAAACTGGACTTAACTCTACGCGCGTCCTTCTACAACACAAGGGGGAGGTGAGCCCAGTTTTCGCCCGGGGTGGGTACTCGAGGCTTCCTCTTAGAAGACGGTATCGCAGCCAGTCATCCCAACCACCACGCTGATGAGACACCGTCCACGGTCACTCAGTATAATGATCTAAACCAGAACAACCATGAAAAAGCCACACTGCCTTTCAGGTGGGACTGCATTCACGGGCATCGGCAGAACTTCCTGGAAATACCACTTGAAACAGGCGTCGTCTTTGCTCTTCGACACATTTGCCAGCCGCACGTCTTCCTGGCATCATCCTCAGGCAATGCAAGTCGAGAAGAACAGCCCGTTTTCTCACGAGTCTCATTCATACGTGCGAATCTGGACTCACTACTTCTCAGCAGAGCCGAGGAAAACGATGTGGTGAAAGATTTAGAACAGGTGCCAAGTTACCCCTCACATTCTTGGATGGTTTGCTGACGTTCGCGTTGCTAACCTCACGTTTATTGAGATTGCTTGCTGTTTGATGGAGCTGGTGTTCTTAGAAACTGTTCAGAGGCTGCAGACATCAGCACGGTTATGCCTGTAAAACTGAACTAGAGCCAGTTTCCCCCCGGGGCTCAAACCAGGAAGTATTTACCGCACGAGTAAAACTGGGTCCTGGGATTTAATCTCTGCAGGCTTGAGATTCACCATTTGTGAAGATAAAGCGACTTACCAGATCCAAGACACGTGGACATCCAGCATTTGCTCTGTGTTCACTGTGACTGGTGTTTGAAGGAAGAATCCACGAAGTGCTTGAGAAAATAGTTCCTCACCTACATTATAAATCATCCATGTAAACTTGCTTTTCCCGCAAGAAAGGGTCCAAAAAGATCTTAAATAAAAACCAGACGCATTTGTTCTTAGAGTTCTCTCTTTGAGGGCACACCTGGGCCTTCCCGGTGCTTCAAGACTGAGCCAAAGCCATTCTGAAATGCCCACAGGAACGCCTGCATTACACAGACAACTAAATTAACCTAACCTGGAATTTATCCGTGGACACATTTAATTAAGCATAGCCTTTTATCTTGCTGTTTTTTTAAGCCTTGTAGCTGCAAATCTGACATGGCTACAATCCAGTAGTTTGTGTTTCTGTGTCCTGGAGGCATGAGTAATTTGAAAACTCATTGGAGACTTAGAATCTCATTCAGACAGGCTTTGTTAATATTCCTTACAGACTATACCCATTTATTAACATGTCAGTAAGGTCTCTTTAAGCAATGATTTTTCTCATCAATTTAATGTGACAAGACCCGCAGTTGCATAGTTTCGGATTATCCCTAAATCTGATTATGTCACACATGTGTAATGAACAAAGACTAATTATACAATTAGTGGCTGTCCTGTTGCATTTGAGAAACCGTCCATATTGTATTATCCCAAAAAGCTTCCCTCAGAATCACGGCAAAGTCCTCCAGTTTTAGAATGGAACATAATTTTTGAATGGTTTTTTTCCATTTTTTTTAATACGAAGTTTTTCCTTGATTACAGGTAAGTTTTACTTTTAATCGCATGCCTACTATATATGCAGCGTTTCCCTCCGGGCAGCTCAGGTGTAGAACGTCCCCCAGTGATGTCCTTGCCTTTCAGGGTCTCACACGTCGATTTCCTAGGGCAAGGCTGTGCGCAGGAATCTCTCCTTCTTTTACCAGAAAGCTTCACTTTGTTCTTATGATCCAATTTTCCTGTCTGTCTTCCAAGACGATGGTCCACCTACAGGGTTTGTGACTCCGAACGCACTTTGAAAAAGCTGAAGGTATAAAGCAATAGCTTCTATTCTTTGATCATCATGATTAAAATTTTTCACCACATATTTAAGAGGCATTTCTCTAAAATCTTCATGTTTTCAAAATAAAACTTAAACCGTTGCTGAACAAAAGTGTTCTTTTTTTAATGAAAAGGAGAATTTTGTTTTAGTGAGCTCCTTCGATTTTATTTACTGTAATAGGAGAACTAGGTAAGAAAATATTTGATGTTCAGGCAGCTAGGAGCTTCTAGCCTTTTCAAAAAATTCACCAAAAGGGGGAAATTATCAGCATATAGGTCAAAAGTATTGTCTTATTAAAATATCCCGCTACTTGTCAGCATGAATTTTATTATAAAACGTGACACGCATGTCGTGTGGAAAGAAATGCATAACATTTCAGGTGTCCCCCTTTCCCTTATTGCTCATAAACATAAAAAGTGTGGACAGGTCTTACAGCTCTGTACTTGGTGTAGGAACTGGTTGATGTATTTCTTTCTTGGTCCACCTCGTTTTTTTGTGTTTTTGTTTTTGTTTTTTTTTTTTTAATGGAATCCTAAGCTTAAAAAAAAAAACCTATTTCAATATTGTCAATCTCTGGACTTCTTCTCCTGGGTGAATTCAGTCTGGCTCTGTCCTGCTGGGTGGGGACACGCCCCGACCCCCATGTTTCCCCAGGAAGGTGAGGCGGGCGGGCCCTGTGGGTGCCGGGGGGGGGGGGGGGCGAGGCTGCTCCTGGGTGATGGGAAGCGGTGTCCCCGTCGTCTGGGCGGGATGCCTGTGTCTCGGTGAACAGCACTTTGACCAGATGAACGCAAACATGAGTAATAAGGAGGTGGATTTTCTTGTCCCCCCACCTAAATATTTTATGAGTCCATTTCCGGATTTACTGCTGCTGGACTAAACCTTTTATGCATATGGGAAACCTTGCGCCACAAGAAAAATGTAGCATCTATTTTTGGAAAAGGGGGTAAATGTGAAACACCAATAAAGGATGTTATGTTCTTAGCTAAAAATGAGGCACTTACACTTTACAGGGAGAGCCTGTCCCCAGTCAGTTATAAATAATACACGGATTATTGTGTCTAGAAAACCCCTGGTGCAGCAGAGCTTAGATTTACCACGGAGCCAACCAGGTGCTGGGATTGTATTAGCAAGAGGGAAATATAATTTTATTTTTTCGAGGGAATGTTTTAAAAGACTTTTAAAATGTAACCCACCTCAAAACGATGCTGTTACTGCTCCCCGGGGTAGCTGTGTGGCCACACCAACGCGACACCGCGTCAGAAACCGGGTTGTGTCCGCCCGCGGACTCGGGACCTGCGAGCCCCTCCCCGGCCCGGCCGGGGACACGCGGGGCGCGCGCGGGGGCAGGACAGGCGCAGCGCAAGGACGCGGGCACCGTCTCCCGGACGGCCGGCCTCCGCGCCCGGGCGCGCTGGCCCTGTGAGCGGGGGTCCCCCACCACGAGGAGACACAGTCCGTGCTCACGAGCGTCTTCCCGGGGATCTGGGAAGAGGCTCAGGTCGGGAAAGTCTCCCCGGGCTCTGTGGCCTTGGCCCCCCGGGTGCCCTGAGGAGCTGCGCCGCGGCCGGGGCCCGGGCTCACGCGCACAGAAGCCGCTGCGCTGGGCGGCACCCTCGGGAGCGCTCCAGCTGGGCAGCCCCTGCCCGTCCGCGGCACAGTCAGGAAGGTCGGCGTGCGTGTGGCTGAATCCCGCCACCGTCCCCCCGAAGGCAGTGTCCCCAGGCCTGTCCAGCCCCGTCTGCTCCACGTCCCCACTCCCGGTTAGCAGAGACGTGGGTGCCAGTCTGACTGCTTCCCACAGTCCTTCCTCTGCCACCGGCCTCGGTGGGCCTGCAACACGGCCCGAGCACCCGGCGTCCCCTTCCTGACAGAACGTCCCATCAGCTGCTGTCAGGAGCTGTCACTAAGCAGGAGTAGAAACACGCTGAGAGATGACAATAGTAATAGTAACAAGAATGCATGTAGCCCTTCATGTCACATCGTCCCCTAGGAGCTGCCGCAAGGTCCACGGAGGTTTTACTCCGCAGGAGGGCAGCCATAGCAGGTAACGAACAAGCAGCAGGGCTAACCAGTTAGGAATCGCGCCCACCTTCCAGTGAAGCGCGCGGTCTAAGACGGAAGTTTTAAATGTGTCGCCTTCATTTTAGCAAAGACATCTACCTTCATAAAGCCTGCTTAAAAAGGGACGGTTGTAAATGAGTGCCTTCTAGATGGGGGAAAAGTGACACAGAGACCATCAAAGTTCTCAGGGATAAAATAAGTGATAAAACAAGATGATGGAAGATTTTACAGCGTCGGTGAGCCTTACAGTCAGTCCCAGGAGCCTCGCTGACTCTGGCACTTCTCTTCCCCAGGGAGGGTGGTGAGACTGATTCCCGGGACCTAAACACTTCTATCTGACCGGGAAACCGCGGTGCACACCAGCACCTGAGGAGGACTTCCGGCACTCTGGGACCACAGCTGTGTCTCTGCATCTGCACAGGAGGCTCACTGGCACCTCAGAAAGAAAACCAGCAAACACATGTGGTCATATCACAGTGGCTTCGAATTTAAACTCTAACAATAAAACTAAACCTATGTTTTGACTGAAAATCATAAGCAACTGTTTTTAACCTCATTCAGGTTACAATTTCATTCTCTAGAAAAGCACACTGCATCTAACAAAGAATTTCCGCATGCTGTGGTGTGTTCTGAGCAGGCAACAGAAGCAAAGGATGTCATATTAAATTTATATTTAAATACATTTACCTATTTTTTGCTTTATGTAAGAAATGTATGTGTAATAAAGAAAACAGAATAGAGAGAAAACTTCTAAAATTATTTTTTAAAAAACTGATTAAAAAGCATTTTCAAGAATATAATAATACACTAGTCACAAAGCATTTCTACCTGTCCACTAAGGAACAATTATTGTCCCAAGTACAGAAAAGCAACACTGGCCTCTCCAATGTTAGCATTTCAGGATATTTTTTAATGTGTTTATTTTAAAAAATCAACTTAAAATTCTAAAGGTCTCCGGCAGCGTAGAGCTCCCTTCCTTGGCAATTATTATTTATAAAGTTTATTTAAAAAAATCCCAATCCATGGTATTTCTTAATATTTATGCTTGATATGTAAATTCATACAAAGGCATATTTACTTTGTGGCGAACTTCTGAGATGGCGATGAATGAAATGGACGACACCGAGCACAGGGGCCAACGTTTCGTAAGCGTCTCCCGGGGGTCGGGAAGCGCGCGTGCTCCCTGGAGCCTGCGGGCCGGCGCCCTCGCAGATGACAGCAAAGCTGCGAGAACGTTCAGGACAGCTCCCGGTGCTCTCCGCACTGCTGCTTCATTCTGGCGTTAATTCCAAGGGCAGGGGCCCCGTGGTGACTTGAGACCACGCCCCAGAGAGGAGTCTAAAGAAAGGGGCCTCTCCAGATAGAGCAGGTGAGACTCTGGGACCCGCCTCACGTAGCTCGTTGGTTCTGTGCCTTTTACATTTGAAGAAACGTACCCTTGGGACGAACGTCTTTTGGCGTAATACAAAGTGAAATTTTCGAACAATCAGAAATAGACCTCAGAACGTCTCTGGTGTTATTTCTAAACAGGGACAGACTGCTAACTGCTACTCAGTTTCAGCTGCCACCAAGCTCTTAGGGTCGATGACAGAATTTATAAAACTCACGTATCAAATGGGCATGGAGCCCTTTACTGGCATTCGCTGCGCTCTTTTCCAGGTAGCTGATGATAAGTAAATCCGATTAGCCCTCCCCTCATGGAGACAGAACTTCGGTGAGTTAAATATTAGAATGTATTTAAGAAAAGATTGATTTAAAACAACCACCCAAACGAATATGTCATTGGAAATCTGATTACAGAAATAAAGAAAAATGAGACGATGTCAGGATGGAGAAACATACCACGTGGCCTCTTTGAACATGTGAGATTTGAACTGAGGTCTGAAGAATGACAGAATGAAAATGGATGAAGATGAAAGGATGAGGAAGCCGGGCAGACATGAGCATTTCCCGGACAGAAGCCCCTGATGGGAAGGGACCCGTCCTGCTGGATGTGACTCAGCAGAGAGGCTGGGGGTGCGGTGAGGACAACTAGAGGTGACCCCAGAGAGGGCAAGCTCGGTCAGTTTGTGGGGCTTCGAGGCTGTGGCCAGGGTTCCGGCTGTTAATGTCAGTGAACCGAAGAAGCACCGATGAAACGTGGAGTGGGGGAAATTGATCAGAACCGGGTTTTGAGAAGGTAACTCTGACTCCAGCAGCAGGGCTGGCTGGGCAGGTTACTCAGTAGACACGTGGGACCCACTGGGATGTGCTTACAGCAGGCACAGCTGGGAAGAGAGATGAGGAAGAGGAAAGGGGGGGGGGGTGCATTCTGGAGGGAAGGGCAAGGCTGCCTGTGAGGCACAAGAAGAGAGGACAGTAGTGGGGGTGGCTCCAGTCACCAGGACTGTGCAACCAGACATGAGGCTCCCCACTTAAAGAGGATGGGGGTCCAAGAAAAGTCAAAAGGAAAGCACCTGGGGTCTCTCTGTGGGAGTGTTACAGAAAAATGTGTAACAGCTCCGTGTTTGAGCTCAGTTGTGACAGCAACCTGGATCCGGGCGAGAGACCAAGCAGCTCTCGGAGAGCTGGAGAACTCAGGTTTATCACGCCAGCACGCCCAGAGAAGTTAACACTCCAAACTCTGGACCCCGTCTGTAGGTTTACACCGGCTTTTATAGGCTGCCAGTTTACACTTTGCAACATCGTATGAAAACAAGATATAACAAAAGTTGACTAATTAGGAACAAGCTTTGTAGAAATGGACCAATCAGGAGGGAGAGAAATAACCAATCAGGAGTGAGCTCAGGGAACCAGTAGAATCTTAGGGGTAAGTAAGCCGTTTCAGAGGCAAAAAGTGAGCTAGAGCCTCGGGGCCAGGGAACCGGGTGGTGCCGGCAGGAGAGCAGTGGGCCTGCCTGGGGGTCCGGCCGGGCTTCTTTATGGGGCTTCCCGCCGCAGGAGCAGAGCATGCACTCAGTCGAGTCTGGGTAAGCTGGGATCAAGGAGCCTTTGGGCGGTCAAGTGAGGACGACACAGGCAGTGAGAACATGGAGTTTCGTTCATACATGAGCTGGGGGTGTCGTTCCAAGTTCTCCGTGTATCCATGGTGATGAAGGCACCACGGAGGGTAAAACTGCACGTGGAGAAGATGCAGAGTGAGGAGAGGACGTGGGCAAGGGCTGCGCCTTGGAGACCAGAGCTGGACCAGCCAGGACGCCGGACCAACAGCAGCTCAGCAAGGAAGGGGCGCTGGCTGCACCTCGGGCCGCGTGGATGGGGAGCCACACCAGGCCTTAGAAGCAAGGGTTGACTTGAGCAGCGTGGAGGATGCTTTACACTGTCGTTGTATTAAAAAATAACCTTTTACGTGGGATTTCGCATAACAGCGCTCTCTAAAGAGTGGAAATGTTGAAGACTCAGAATCTAGAAGCGGTCCTTACTCTCCACAGTCCTGTGCTTATAAGTAAAATCTCTGGAGGCCTGACGTTAATGGAGAGAAAGTATCCAGGGAAGGAATCTGGGGAGACAGGTAAAGTTCCAGAAAGGATGCACACCCACCTTTACCTCAGAAAATCACAGCGATGGATTTCTGAGTGGGGTTCAAAATGGTAACCACACTGCATTGTCTCCACTCGGTCAAACCCTGGGGTCCTAGTCCCTTAAAATGTGACGCCTCACTTAGAGTTCTTACACGTAGAGACGAGGACGCTGCCATCACTCTGGTGCCGCACAGCGAAGGATCTGGGCCGCATCGCGCTGGGCAAGTCGCCGGGCGGAATCCGACTTACGAGAGCTGTTCGTAAAGCTTGCTCCTTGGACCTCCTGGCTTAGAATCACTTCAGGTTCTTGTGAAAAAGGCAGATTTCTAGGCTCTCCATCTGGCCCAACAGACATCAGACATCCTCGAGTGGGGAGCTTAAATATCCCAGTGATTTTTTAAATCACTGTATTTCGAAGAAGCAAAAGCTTGATACCTCATCCCCCGATTTACTAGCTTGAAACACTGTCTCCTTGCTCCTGCGCGTGAGTGGACAGAGAACATGCTTCAGGCCCCTTGGCTTCCCTCCCCGTGACCTGTCCCCCAGTTCTGGCCAGACCTGTTTTCATTTATAATTCTTTGTTCATTATCATGCTGTGAAGTCACATATGTAATGTCTATTTCCTGACTCGCCAGCTTCAGTTGGCATCTCCTGGTCCTGTGTGTAGGAGACAACCATCGCCTCCTCATTTCCCTGTTTCTCCTTGTTCACCCCGCCCTGAACTGCTCACTCTGTAGCATCTGTCATTACTTCTTTGACATACTTATAGCATTACATTTGCTCTGTAATTATAATTTTCTTCTGTTCTCTGTTTTGAGTATTCTTCTAAAACTTCAAAATTGATAATTATCACATCTAGCAACATACTCATGTACATTCTCATTCACTGCAGAACCAAAAGTTAGAATTGAGAAGGAGATTTAATTCCAGGTAACAAAAATGCATCACTTGGAAGGTAATATCACTAAAAAATACTGGAAAGGAATACAGGGTCAGTGCTTATTTCTGTACTATAAACAACGAGGTCGGGTTTCTAAGCTATGCTGTTTGTTACAGAGAATTTGCTTTCTTCTGAGATGCTCCCCCTCCCTGACCGTGGGAGATTAGATGCCCTACAAGGCCGTCCACCTGGGGTTCCTCTAAAATGCTCACCCCTGCTGGTCTCAGTGCTAGCTTAACCCAACACATCACCCTGTCAGGTCCTATGTCCTATTTGAATATCTGCAGGTAAATTCTTCGGAGATAGTATGTGACAGAGTCATTGCCGTTCTCGAGAAGTCTGTTTCTCCTCACACTTGAATAGTATTTTGTTTGGCTATAGAGTGTGAAGTTCAGAACCTGACCTCCCCCCAGGCTTCCGTGGACATTTGTGCACTTTGTCTTTTCTTCCACCTAAGGTTGCTCACGGGACGTCTGAGGAACGTCTGATTCGGACTTGCAGTGGACCTGTTCTTTCTTTCTGGTAGGATGTGGGCTCTTCTCTTCATCCTTAGCCCTTTACGTCTTTGTGAGGCTCTGCGAGGTGTGAGTCTGAGCGCTCGTCTTGTTCAGAACGGCTCCAGTGTGAGCCCTGCCTGGCTGCAGCTTTGGTAGACAGACACTGCTTCTCCTATGTCTTTGATATGTCAAGCCCTCTCATCATTTCTGTTCTCAGATTCATAAACTTTTTAATCGACCCTGTGTACATCTTCGTCTTAACATTTCACTCAGCCTCTTCGTCGTATTTCTTCTTGTTTGGTGCTACACTTTGCAACATTCCTTTCCTTATTTCTGAAGGTCCAATAACCGTTGCACCCCCACGATCTCAGAGGCAAAGGCACACAAATGAAGCCCAGGTACAAGGACATTCCTGGGAGAGGGGCAAGAGGTGGCTCTAGAAGCTCATGGAAGGAGAAAGGGCACTCATATTCCTGAGCTGGATTACCTGAAATGCATGGAGCTCGAGTCTGCTTTTGATCTATTGCAGATGGCACCACGCAATTAATACCAGTGTATCTGCTATAATGAGACGCCTCTGGGTGCAAATTAAGATCATTAAATGACTCAGGAACAAAATAATCAATGACCAAGAGAAGCTGGACTAGATAAGGTCTGAGACATTTTCATGAACCACACCCGACTGTTCTTCATCAAACCTTTAATAAGAAGAAATCAAAGTTAGTATCAAATGTGTCCTCTATCGCCACAATCATTAATTCTATATAAAAGCATGGTCGAAGTAAGTGTTTGGTAAAGTTACTTTGCAGTGTGCGCTCAGGAAGCTTCAGTGATTCTTCTTTCAATGTCATGTCAACACCTCAAATTTAAGGATTTACTTTTGCACTGTGTTGGCTAAGGCAGCATTCAGTCTGAAAATTACAGGAAAAATGCTGGCGTCCAAGCGAGCAGACCAGACAAGTGGGGCCCACGGTACATCTGCTTCCTCAAATGCATTTCCCTCTGACGACGCCTCGGGTTTCATGCATGGCTAATTGAACAGTCTGACGTTTGTAACCCTGGACTCCCATGGGTCCAATAGATGTACAGATGATCCGGCTTCAGAGAGCCTCAAACGCTGTGCCATTTTTGTAGTATTTCCCCAGCTTTGCATTTTCCCCTAGAGTCAGCCAGGAGCCCTACCCCAGGTCGGTTTAAGAACCACTGTGGGGAAAATTGGGGGAAACCGAGCTAAGGGATTTACAAGAGTGGAAAGGGGATTTTCTTTCAATCAGCAGCAGTCCTGGCGCACCCTGCAGCTTTTGCTCACCTGGCTCTGCAAATGGAATAAAAAGGCTATTTTGAAACATGTAAGGGAAGAGTACAGCGGGCCCTCTTTCTCGTGTGTCTCGTCCATCCCATCAGAGGGGGCGGGGGCGGGGCCCGGGCAAAGGCAGCCCGCATCAGGACAGCAGCAGCCCTGGCAGGTGGGGAGCACTGGGGCTGTGACCTCAGGACGAAACACTTTTCACACTGTAGTGTGGGACCACCCAGCACAACACCGAGCTGTGATTTCACTGATCAGGACTCAGCTTATCCTGGAGAAGCACACTTTGCCTTATTTGCTATTTTGCCTTATTGATTTTTTTAAGATGTTGGTTCTACAGCAAAACCATTTGGATCTTGATTTCCAGTTTGAATTCAGGCTGACGGTTTGACGAGTGTTATTTCAGAGGACCGCACAGCCTGGTAACTGTCCTCTGGGAGCCTGAATCACCGTGTCAGCCTTAAACGCAAATCAAATGCAAAAGGAGGCGTGGGCCGACATTGGGTGGCAGGACACCCTGCCTAACAGATTACTGTGCCAAATCCAGTCAACAAAGAGACGAGCCAGCGACAGGAGAATTGGAACGTAGCCCCACAGTTAACGGCAGAGTGCCATCCTATCCACCCCCTGCCGCCTTGGGATCCTCTCACTGTATAAAATTCCCTGATTTCCTTCCATCTGCCCCGGGGCTGAATGGGGGAACAGTGTGTATGTATCCAGTCCCCTGGGAGAGATGACAGAATGCCTGGGTCCCACCAACATGTCCCAGTTTCCTGCGAGCATGTGTGTATTTGTGTCTCTCCAGGAGATCCTCACACTGACAAATGAGGCTGTTGAATCTATGCTGCCCTCTACCACAACGTGCATCCCACAGTCAAACATGTTGCAAAGTAAAAACATGTGCATATTTGAAGTGATGGAGAAGCCCAGATACAGAAACTCAGTTCAGCCAGAGTACAGACCAGCTTGATGGTCTCAGATCCACAACCCATGAATGCACACTAGCCCCTTACGCACACGTTCTTTTGGTTCAGCATGTACAATACCCCATCCAGAAGCCCATCCTCAGGTAACTGGTCAAAATAAACTACGTTACAGCTGGACAGTGGAGCAGGATTAACCACTACAAAATGAGTCGGCTCTGTCGGCACGGGCGTCTGCACTGCAGTCATTATATATGAATTGTTCTTTTGTTTGTTTTTGTTTTCCCTTTCCCTCAGCTTTACTGTATACAAAAATACACATAATTGATGTACAAGATTTGGCGAGTTTAGACATATACACACACGTTTGTGCCATTATCACCAGAATCTGGTGGAAAACAAAAGAGGT